>NC_092421.1:5450943-5792818 GCF_040894005.1 Engystomops pustulosus
GCTGTTGCCCATAATTTTGGCATAATGGTGCGATTAAGCAGCCTCAGAGGCATCCATGCATGCTGCCCCTGCTGTTTCCTGTCCATTTCCGTAGTGTTTCCATCCTTTTCTGAGGTTCCCAGGTGTTTGGCCAAGCTTCCCTGTGCAGAGCCTTGGTCCCCTTGAAAAATGCTCGAGTCTCCCATTGACTTCAATGGGGCTCGTTACTCGAAACGAGCACTCGAGCATCGGGAAAAGTTTGTCTCGAATAACGAGTACCCGAGCATTTTAGTGCTCGCTCATCTCTACTCAGGATCTATCACTAATTTGCGCCTAAAAAGTCGCAAAATAGGCGCAAAAATGCACCAACATATAATAGATACATTAGATACTCTGCAGACAGGAGCCTTCTATTTACAAAACATTGTGCAAAACGCTGAGCTCACAGCAAGAGAGAAGAGAACTTTGCAGAAGTTTGCAGAATGTTGCAGATACTACAAACAAGTGTCCCCCATGTAATTCTGCACAGTGTCTGAGGGGGATACTGTGCAGAATTACAGGGGTGCAGAAGGAGACCAGCATTGGGGGATCCCCTCTAGGAGAAGCCACTGCTGAGGAGGTCACTGGGTGCAGGGTGTCACACACCTGGGTGCTGCTGAGGAGGTCACTGGGTGCAGGGTGTCACACACCTGGGTGCTGCTGAGGAGGTCACTGGGTGCTGGGTGTCACACACCTGGGTGCTGCTGTGAGTGTTATCGTCATTCTGGGCTGTGGGAGAAGTAGAGAGGAGCTTGTAGCAGGATCACATGTAAGTGCCCGAATCTAACATTGCGCCTAAACTGCGCCAAAATTGTGCATAACTGTGTAAAATTAAAGTGATTAATAAGAGGCAGAAAATTACCTTATCACAGATGGTTGTAGCTTGTGATAATTCTGGAAAACAGTGCGCCAGAATTTAGGCGCAACTACTACTCTTAGGCGCACAAAAGTGATAAATGTGGCCCATAATGTACGAACCTGAGACCCCCTATGATTAATGTCCTCCCTTGTGTCTGGGGAAGCCCTTGGAGATGTGGAGACCATATATGGACAGATGGTGATCGGAACCTGATGACGTGGTCCCTGCTCTCCGCTAACCCGACACATCTCTCAAAAGGATTCCCTGCCCGATGTCTGTAGAAGCCATTCAGTACTATGAAATCTGGCTTTGAAAGTATTTACTATGCGGGACCTGGAGGGAATATCCGTGACAATCAGACAACTGCCTGTGACGCGCGGCAGAGGTTAAAACATTGGGACTGTCCCGGCCAAACCGGGACGGTCGGGAGCTATGCAATTATTAATGATTGCTCCACATTTATTACTGACTGCATCACATTTATTACTGACTGTATCACATTTATTACTGACTGCATCACATTTATTACTGACTGCACCCCATTTATTACTGACTGTATCACATTTATTACTGACTGCATCACATTTATTACCGACTGCTCCACATTTATTACTGACTACATCACATTTATTACTGACTACATCACATTTATTACTGACTGCTCCACATTTATAACTGACTGCATCACATTTATTACTGACTGCTCCACATTTATTACTGACTGCACCATATTTATTACTGACTGCTCCACATTTATTACTGACTGCATCACATTTATTACTGACTGCTCCACATTTATTACTGACTGCACCATATTTATTACTGACTGCACCACATTTATTACTGACTGCTCCACATTTATTACTGACTGCACCACATTTATTACTGACTACTCCACATTTATTACTGACTGCTCCACATTTATTACTGACTGCTCCACATTTATTACTGACTGCACCACATTTATTACTGACTGCTCCACATTTATTACTGACTGCTCCACATTTATTACTGACTGCATCACATTTATTACTGACTGTATCACATTTATCACTGACTGCTCCACATTTATTACTGACTGCTCCACATTTATTACTGACTGCGCCACATTTACTACTGACTGCTCCTTAATTGTGTCCTGGGTCCTAAATACATATGTCAGCTGCTGCAGAACCTCATATTAATGTTGAAATGCAGTGGTGGGGGAAGATATGTGGGGATGATGGAGAGGGGTCTGTAAGGGACACTTAGGAGCTTCTTAGCTGCTCCTGCATACAGGACACTAAGAGGTTAAGGCAGAGTGGGACAGGAAGGCTCTGGCTGATTCCTACTGCTATGGAGGAGGCTGCTGTGTCTTTTCAGGTGATGACTTCTCCCTCTCATCAAGCTGAGTCTCCCGCGCTGCTGACATGCGGGGATTGGCTGCAGGCAGTCTCCTCCCCTCCCACACTCTCCCTCCTGATAGGCTGCACGGAGGATCTTTCTACACGGAGAAAGAGGATGGTGCCCGTCCCTAATTCCGGACACATAGCCAAG
The DNA here is from genome assembly GCF_040894005.1 of Engystomops pustulosus. Lineage (NCBI taxonomy): Eukaryota > Metazoa > Chordata > Amphibia > Anura > Leptodactylidae > Engystomops > Engystomops pustulosus. Next base: position 5,453,357 of record NC_092421.1, read on the forward strand.
TACGGGCCCCTGACCCTGCCGAGCCCCGTAGCAACTGCTATGTCTCCCAGGGACAGGGACTGATTTGACATGCTATGTGCATCGATGCGTAATCTTTGTGCGCCATATAAATAAAGGAATTATTATTATTATTATTATTATTATTAGGTGCCAACATGGCTATTTTAACAGTAACTTACTTATTGCTCCCTGTTTGTCCTCATCTTTCAATCGTATCGGCCCCTGAGGCCACCAATACAGTTGAAAGAAGGAGGGAAAATTCAGTCTCTCATTGTAGCCTCTCTCCGGGGTCTCTCTGTAGAAGAATGGTGGCTCCAGAACGAGGACCTCCAAAGACATTGCACTTCTGTCAACACCTTCTCGCTTTTCCCGCAGTTCCAAACAGCCAATGAAGTGTCGCTTTAATATGGCGCAGAGAGAAGCTGAACTGAGAGTTGAGGTGGATTTGGTCCTATTTGGTGAACTCTGTCCCGGAGCGATAGTCTGAGTGCCCACAGAAATGGCTCTGAGTGCCACCTCTGGCACCCGTGCCACAGGTTCGCCACCACTGTCCTAAGGCATATGCCCCACAACAGAAGAAAAGTAGGACAGAAGTAAGTCAACAGCTGACAATTCTCCTACTATCTACAGGCGAGACATGGCTGAGTTATGGATAAGGAAACATAATCTCACTGATCAATAATCTATAATGCCACATATACGGACATGTCAGGTTACTGGCACAGCTACACCCCAATATCTATCCATGTCACAGCCACACGTGCCGCCTTGAGCAGTCTTCTTCCAGCCCGTCTTCCTTTTTACCAGTAACCTTTAAGTGTCAAGAAGTTTAGTCTGTAATATAATTAGTAGGAACATTTATCTAGTCCCAGGGAAATAATTAATCGGCTATTTTTCTGTTCTGCTCCCGGGGGAACTTTCACTCCCGGCTTCCGGGCCACTAAATTTATTTGTCTGAAATTCTATTTGTGCCTCTCACGGCAAACTTATCAAAGAGCGTCCAATGGCTGCTCAGGCATAAAGCTCTCTTTGCATTAGCTTCCTCCACTGCCTTCTTGCCAAATGTGCAAATGCAATATATTTTCCCTATGTATTATTAATTATGTGTTTATTAATGCATGAGACTACAAGCCATTTCAATACCGAACAAAATGATGCATTTTGTACAATACAACACTGCAGAACGTCAAGGAACTTAATAGAACATGAGGAGATGTGGGTTATTTTTTTTTTTTTTGGGGGGGGGGGGAGCGTCCTGAAAACAACAGCTATGACCACATACAGGGACTTGGTGGTCAGAATCTAACAAGCTAATTGTATCCATGTGCTTTATGTGATCAATCTGTAGGTAATGAAAAAGAGGGGATGTAAATGGGTCACAATGTAACAGACATCCCCGGTGCTGTACAGCTCCTCAGTATTGTGCTGCCTCTGTACGAGCTCCGGCGGGTGCATAGGTGTATTCCTCTGGATTCTGTATTCTCCTTTTGATCTGGCCCTGGGTATACATGTCCCGTTATCGTTTATTTAAATTTTACATTCTTTATATTATTTCAGTTTTTCCCCTTTTTTAATGTTTTTTACTATTTTTCAGACCCCCTAGGGTACTTTAACCCTAACTTATCTGATTGATCCTACCATATATTGCTATACTACAGTATGGCAGTATATGGGGATTTTGAACGTCATCTAAGCAGATGATCCAAGCAGTAGGAGATTATAATATAGGCAGTTTGGGGGCGGTAGCCCAGGGCCCTTCACCTATGAAATCCTTGTGCACCTTTTCCTGCTCTCAATACACATGAACCATTTCAGGTCTTTTGAAGGTCCTCCAATGGTCCTAAAACCACATATTGAGTGCAGGCAGAAGGGACGTGTCCTCCATTCTCCAATAAGCCTGATTCTAGCACCAGATGTAGGAAGTGATTCCAGACTTGTGGGGGCTAAAATATTCATACAGTCCAGGGCCCATGGGAGTCTTAATCTGCCCCACGGTCCAGGCTACCTACCTCTCTTCATGAAGAGCTGTTATGGTTACATAGACGAATAGCAAATGCTATTTTTGAATTAGATGCATATGGAATTGCACCAAATTTGCGCCATTTTTGTGATTTTTTTTTTTGATACTTATGTTCAAAAAGTCAAACTTTTCACATCTGTTTTAGAGTATTAACTCAGGGAACAATACAGAAAACTAGAACAAAAGGTCGCAAAAACCAAGTCACAACAACGGTGCATGCGCCTCTCTGACTCTTATTATTCTGGTTGTTTACAGTCTCAGATTGGCCCATGGGTGAATTCTCCGGGTGCCCCTTGTTTCCGTATAATTGGTGCATGACTGAGTTCACTTACTGTACTCTCTACATGTGCACAGCAAATAATATAATAATATCAGCCATCACACGCATTTACGTAATAATATGGAGGGGTTTGGTTTTTTGAGCTCACTCCCAGGTGATATAGATGCAGTGTCTGGCCACGTTCTCACGTTCTCATAACATCAACTTGTAGCATCTTGCGGCTTCCGTGTAAACATGCATATTCCTGGCTCACAGAAAGACTAAGCCCAAGTGCAAATCAAGAGCCAGTCAATGGGGGGGATTTATTAATTCTGTAGTAACCTCGACATTCGGCATCTGAGATCCGACTACGGAAAGCACAGCCCGATGTATTAAAGTAACGCACGGCTGTAAGTAATTCATGCGCAGACGGAACTAATCAGTCGGGCACCATAAAAATGCCAACACAAATGATATGTGCGCCAAAATCTTACACGGGCTGCGCCTTTTTTATTTTTTTAAATTGATTTCAGACAATTTTTTTCATGGTCTTTTCTGCGCCAAAAATTGCGCCTAAAAAAGCCGACAAACTCCACATAAAAGTGGCGGATGATGTTGAAAATATAGGCCACGCCTACTAGTGCCAAAAAAATACGGACGAGTCAGGATTTTTCCAGTGCCAACACTTTACAAATGATCCGCAACACTTATGCACCAAAAAATAACGTGAGTTCCCAACACTTTTTTGGCACAGATACGATAATACCTCTGCCCCAATAAGTCCCTGATAGGACCGCCAGGAACATGCCAAACCCAGACATGGACTAGGAAGCCAGTTACAATCAGAAGAAGTTTGAGTAAGCTACAGAATAAAAGATTTTAATGGGTTTGAGGTCAAATTAGCTTTGTACCGGCCATTTTGCCATCGCACGTAAGCCTTCTGTCAAAGTCACTCGGTTCCTTACGCTTTCCCATTGACTGTTCACTCGCTGAATAATGTATTCCACTCTGACAAGTTATGTGTGAGGAGAATGCGGATGGCACAAATAGGGAGTTATAGGGGGGGAATTTACTAATTCTGGCGCAAGCACGACTGTCGGCATCGGAGATCAGTCTCCGGAAAGCACAGCCCGATGTATTAAAGTGGCGCACGGCTGTTAGTAAATAATCGGTAGACGGTAATAATCAGTCATGTGCCATAAAAATGCCGACATCAATGAGATGTGCGCCAAAATCTTACATGGACTGCGCCTTAATTTTGTTCTCTAACCATTTTTTCCCTGGTATATTGTGCGCCAAAAATTGCGCTTAAAAATGCTGATAAAATACACATAAATGTGACGGATAATGTGGAAACATTAGGCCACGCCCACTTGTACCAAAATAAGGAGGAGTCGGGATAGTCGGAAACATCTGTTCTTTCTGGCGCAAACTCATTATAAATGATCCGCAACAATTCTGCGCAAAAAACAGCTCATATTCCGGCATTTTTTTTGGCACAGATACGATAATACATGTCGCCCTATGTGTTATAAAAAAAAATTTTAGCCACGCGTTTCAATGGAAGTGGATTTGTCCCTCCCACGGCTCGTGAGGAACTTCATTCGCTGGATAAAAATCAATAACTTGCTGGTGAATATGCAAATCATATATACAATAATAATAGAGCAAAATGTATCATCTAGTTTCCTTTTCGAATTTGCAGCAAACTATTTGGCTCGGCTTCTAGGATCACGTTCATTTCGCCGCGTGCAAAGAGTTAATTCATCTGGAACAACCTGACAGGTGTGAGATCGCGCCGAATAAGGGGAACTGGCGCTAGAAGTGAAGAGATGGCTGATAAGTGTTTAGAACAGAGGATTGGGGGATTGTGGCGCCCCTTCCAGGTATAAGCCAAATGTCCAGAGAGAACTTCTCCCGCGTCTGATCCGCGCCGTCCGGATGGAGAAGATTATTTCAGAAGTCCAGCTTTCCCGATGCAGGAGATGCAGGACATTTGTGCAGTGATTAACTAAGCCTGACAGTCACTGTCACAACGCAATATGTCACCCTGGAAATGGCTCCGTGCTTTTATAAACTCGTCGCGCTTCAAGTCATTTCTTTATTTAACTCCGTCTGTGCTGAAAGAAGCTTTAATAACAAGAAAATGCATTGTCTGCGCAGACTTCTTATGGTTAAGAATGACTTTATTTTATGTCCTGCATCAGGCAGATAAGAAGGAAACGTCATCAATAAGTACGAGCGCCGTGCAAAGCTGAAAGTTCCCAAATGATCACATTTAATAAAAAGTGTAAAATACAGGCAGTCCCCGGGTTACATACAGGAGAGGGTCTGTAGGTTTGTTCTTAAGTTGAATTTGTATGTAAGTCGGAACTGTATATTTTAGAATTGGGACCAAAAAAAAAAAATTGTGTGGAGGTACAGTGACAGTTTGGATTTTTTGCTGTAATGGGACCAAGGATCATGAATAAATCTTAATTACAGACACTTTACAGCTGATCAGTGCAGCCTGGGACTATAGTAACATCCAGAGAGGTCACAGGGGGCAGAGGGGTCACCAGAGGTCACAGGGGGCAGAGGGGCCCGTCTGTAACTATGGGTCGTCTGTAAGTCGGGTGTCCTTAAGTAGGGGAACGCCTGTAATGCACAAATGCATGGAAAACTGCAACCACCAGGAAAGAGAGAGGAGCCATTGTACCCACTGATAAATTATACTTCATACTAGTCTAGTGGCGTCTATAAGGTAACATGTTGCTGAAAATCTGACTTTTTGACGGGATTGTTCAGTCTTAGAGCTGTAGGGCGTGGGCCGATCCTCTGTATACAGGGCCGATTCTAGCATATTTGCTGCCTGAGGCGAATATTAAAATGCTGCCCCCCCCCCCCCCGCTCCCTGTTAAGTAAATGCTGAAAACTTTACTAACAATTAACAACCCTACAGACAGCTCCCTGACACTGTGTGACTGACTACAGGATCTGGGAGTCATTAGTGGCATCTAGTACCTTATAGATGACAATCTCTTCCATCAGGAGGACTTTATTCCGGGTTCTCCAATCCATGACGTATCAAAGGTGAATTCACAGCCGGATATCTTCAGCTCCGTGCAGCATCTCCACCCGGCGTCCCTAAAAATACCACAGTCACTTACAGTATAAAGTCTCCTGGAAAACAACACTGCGCTCCTAAATAATATATACCCCTCACAACACAACTGACCGCACGCTACCCCACATATAACACATCCCTTCATTATATAGGGATAAAATCTATATACATATAATATACTGTATCCCATATACAGCCCCTGCAGCTAAGTAATATACTGTACAGCCCCCCCCAGCCCCCCCCAGCCCCCCCAGCATAGTAATATACTGTATCCCATATACATCCCCCAGCTTAGTAATATACTGTATCCCATATACATCCCCCCAGCTTAGTAATATACTGTATCCCATATACAGCCCCCCAGCTTAGTAATATACTGTACCCCATATACATCCCCCCAGCTTAGTGATATAGTGATATATAATATATACAGCACCCCCCAGTATAAAATGATTCTGGCCCCATATAATATATACTGAATCCCCCCCAGTATAAAATAATTATAGCCCCAAATAATATATATATAGCATCCCCCCCCAGTATAAAATAATTATAGCCCCAAATAATATATATATAGCATCCCCCCCCAGTATAAAATAATTATAGCCCCAAATAATATCTATAGCATCCCCCCCCAGTATAAAATAATTATAGCCCCAAATAATATATATAGCATCCCCCCCAGTATAAAATAATTATAGCCCCAAATAATATCTATAGCATCCCCCCCCAGTATAAAATAATTATAGCCCCAAATAATATATATAGCATCCCCCCCAGTATAAAATAATTATAGCCCCAAATAATATATATAGCATCCCCCCCCAGTATAAAATAATTATAGCCCCAAATAATATCTATAGCATCACCCCCCCAGTATAAAATAATTATAGCCCCAAATAATATCTATAGCATCCCCCCCCCAGTATAAAATAATTATAGCCCCAAATAATATCTATAGCATCCCCCCCCAGTATAAAATAATTATAGCCCCAAATAATATATATAGCATCCCCCCCCAGTATAAAATAATTATAGCCCCAAATAATATCTATAGCATCCCCCCCCAGTATAAAATAATTATAGCCCCAAATAATATATATAGCATCCCCCCCAGTATAAAATAATTATAGCCCCAAATAATATCTATAGCATCCCCCCCCAGTATAAAATAATTATAGCCCCAAATAATATATATAGCATCCCCCCCCAGTATAAAATAATTATAGCTCCAAATAATATCTATAGCGCCCCCCCCCAGTATAAAATAATTATAGCCCCAAATAATATCTATAGCATCCCCCCCCAGTATAAAATAATTATAGCCCCAAATAATATCTATAGCATCCCCCCCCAGTATAAAATAATTATAGCCCCAAATAATATCTATAGCATCCCCCCCCAGTATAAAATAATTATAGCCCCAAATAATATCTATAGCATCCCCCCCCAGTATAAAATAATTATAGCCCCAAATAATATATATAGCATCCCCCCCCAGTATAAAATAATTATAGCCCCAAATAATATCTATAGCATCCCCCCCAGTATAAAATAATTATAGCCCCAAATAATATATATAGCATCCCCCCCCAGTATAAAATAATTATAGCCCCAAATAATATCTATAGCATCCCCCCCCAGTATAAAATAATTATAGCCCCAAATAATATCTATAGCATCCCCCCCAGTATAAAATAATTATAGCCCCAAATAATATATATAGCATCCCCCCCAGTATAAAATAATTATAGCCCCAAATAATATATATAGCATCCCCCCCAGTATAAAATAATTATAGCCCCAAATAATATCTATAGCATCCCCCCCCAGTATAAAATAATTATAGCCCCAAATAATATCTATAGCATCCCCCCCCAGTATAAAATAATTATAGCCCCAAATAATATCTATAGCATCCCCCCCCAGTATAAAATAATTATAGCCCCAAATAATATATATAGCATCCCCCCCCAGTATAAAATAATTATAGCCCCAAATAATATATATAGCACCCCCCCCAGTATAAAATAATTATAGCCCCAAATAATATATATAGCACCCCCCCCCCCAGTATAAAATAATTATAGCTCCAAATCCCCAAATAAAATATACAGAACCCCCCCGCCCCTAGTATAAAATAATGCTGGCCCCATATAATATCTATAGCATCCCCCTAGTATTAAACAATCATAGCCCCAAATAATATCTATATAGCATTCCCCCCAGTATAAAATAATTACGGTATAGCCCCAAATAATATAAATATATATTGCATCCCCCCCCCAGTAAAAAAGAAATAATTATAGCCCCAAATAAAATAGCATTCCATGATCCCCCCCCCCCAGTTTAAAATAATTCTGGCCCCATATGATATATATAGCCCCCCCCCCCCCCACAATTAATTAAATACATGAAAAATAATAAAAATCATACTCACCTGCAGGCAGCTGCTCCCTCGGCGCGGCTCCGGTGTTCACGCGGCTCTCCTGTGAGACGCGGCTCCGCACAGTGACACAGGCGCCGCGCCATGACGTCATGGCGCCTGTGTCACTGCTTAGAACGGAGCGACGCAGCTGCCGGAAAGGCGCTGCGTCGCTCCGCATATAAATCGCGCCTGTGTCTTAAAGAGACAGGCGCGATTTATTTAGCTGGTGGGCGATTCGGGCGTTAATGGACGCCCGAATCGCCCACTTTAGAGCGGCGAATTTCGCCGCCCTTTACAGGGACCCGCATTCTGCCGCCTGAAGCGAGATTTTCATCTCGCCTCATGGCAGATGCGGCCCTGTCTGTATACAAAGGTGACCCAGACAGGGGACGCATCATTTATACAATAGTTAAAAAATATTCATATTCGGTGTATTCTTTGATTTATTTGGATCATTACAGATGATTTGTCTTTCTATATAAGTGAGATGTTATCTTTCATTTTTTTTTTTTTAAATCTTTCAACGAAGAAAACAGAGAAAAGAAAAACAAATGAAAAGGTGCAGAAGATCAGCAATGTACCCAGTGCTTTAGTAAAATTGATGCCCTCACCACCTTGTGTCCCGTACCAGGTACACCAAAACACTGGCATTGAAGGCATGACGGAGCAGACAATGGCGCAGATTTACTTACCTGTCCACTGGAGTTCAATGAAAGTGCATTGTCCGTGTATAATGCGCTGTGCGGGGAGTCACTAAGATCCTGCGCCCGATATCCTGCATGTGTCACTTCCCCGCTCAGGTCCCAGGAGTTCACCTTCTTCTTCCTGGTGCATGTAAGTGCATTGTCCGTGTATAATGCGCTGTGCGGGGAGTCACTAAGATCCTGCGCCCGATATCCTGCATGTGTCACTTCCCCGCTCAGGTCCCAGGAGTTCACCTTCTTCTTCCTGGTGCATGTAAGTGCATTGTCCGTGTATAATGTGCTGTGCGGGGAGTCACTAAGATCCTGCGCCCGATATCCTGCATGTGTCACTTCCCCACTCAGGTCCCCGGAGTTCACCTTCTTCTTCCTGGTGCATGTAAGTGCATTGTCCGTGTATAATGTGCTGTGCGGGGAGTCACTAAGATCGTGCGTCCGATATCCTGCATGTGTCGCTTCCCCGCTCAGGTCCCCGGAGTTCACCTTCTTCTTCCGGGTGCATGTAAGTGCATTGTCCGTGTATAATGCGCTGTGCAGGGAGTCACTAAGATCGTGCGCCCGATATCCTGCATGTGTTGCTTCCCCGCTCAGGTCCCCTGAGTTCACCTTCTTCTTTCTGGTGTATGTAAGGGCTTGATCTTGCGACACAATTTGAATGTTAAATCCCGCGCTCAGTCCGAATCTGTCAGCTCATCCGAAGGCGGCCCCTGATTTCTGTCGCATGAAAGCAGAGCAGCCGCACTACAATCCCATCATGTGCAACACAATTCCTAGTTAAATACCTGTTCCAGCTCTGCAAATCCTCAAAACGTCGGAAAAAAAGGGTAAAAGTGTGACCTCGGATCCTTAGTAAATAAGCCCCAATATGTATAACATCAGATATGTGTCTTAATGTACACAAAACACTGGCACACATTTACTAAGGGCTGTGCGCCAGTTTTTTTGGCTCAGCCAGACCGTGCACCACGCAAAGTCCAACAGCAGTGAGTCGCATGGCCCAAGTTAAAGGTGAACCAAAGAAATATGTTCAATCTATCGGGCATTGCAGGAGGCGCCAGATTCATGAAGAACGTGCGCCACAATTTATGAATCTGGTGCCCCCTGCACTATACACAGACAAACTGCAGATCTTTTTTTTTAGAGTTTGACCTCTACTGAAAAAGAATAGTGTCCTTACTAAAAACGCAGGGCCTTTCAGAAAAAATGGGAGTGCAGCGACATTTTGGCACATTTTCCTTGTATCAAGCAAGTTAGACTTGATACCACACATTAGTAAGGCCAGAAATTAAGACTTTTACCCCCTTATGTAACCTCCATGCCAAGTAGGCGTGGAGGCGCGTGGAGAAGGCCGTAGACCCCGCGCCTGCACATTAGCCATAGTCTGCACTCATTCCAGGCCCTGGTCATAGCCCAATTCTACACCAGGCAGGGCCGGAACCTCTTTTTACAAAGGGGTGGGGTGGAAATCTACAGCTAGTGCCGGATGCACCAACAAATGAATATGGTCCTCGATGATAACGTAACTGATGGCCTTGACAGGTTGGTGGAGGTCTTCATTCTGTCACGCGATGACTTGGGGGATGCAACATCTCCTCCATTGCTTTCCAGGTGGAGTTTTGTACCTCGATAGTGCATGTTCCGGGAATTGTAGATAAATGAAAGAAGCATAATAATTCTGGAGGGTGGAGAACTAAACAAATGCCAAGGTTGGCATAGAACCAGTGCCAAGATAAGGCACCATGTACAGAAAGGGTCTGACGCAATGACCGGGTCCGCTGGTGACGGCCCTGTCACAGTAAGTAATAATGTAATATATGGACATTGATTCAGCAACTCGCGTATCTAGGAGTTAAAAATTTATCACTGATCAATAATTCTATCGAAGGTTTTTCGAACTTTTAGTAACACCAAGTAAAAATTGCTGCATATGGAATCAATACATGACGAACTTTATAGGAAGAATCAGCTCAATTAATTATGCAAAATGAACCCGTATTTAGTGCAATATATCCCATAACTTTATGCCATTTTTCATGTTTTCAAGGTTTTGTTGATAAGTAAACCTGCTTCTTTCGGCCATTTTAGCTTTATTCCCCTTTCCTCTGGACGTGCCCTGATGTGAATTCAATGTGACACACACCAAACTCCACATGTCCTGAAGCGAGCATGGATGGCTCCGCTAATGTCACGTCCTAGTACATCACGCTGCACTGTCTCAATGGCTGAGCCCCTGACACATGTCAGAAACTTTAGAATATCTGCTCTTTCTTTCCTAACCTCCCCCTTCAGCACACACACATCCTTCCTTCCATCGCCACCCACCCTAATCAGGATACACTTACAGGGCAGAGAAGAACTTGAGTGGGGGAGTTGGCATTTCGTGACGGGCAGGGGCACTGCTGCCCATATCGTCCTCCCACCCCTTCGCTTGTCAAACGCACTTTCTCCGAATCATGTCAGGCCGCCAGCCAATCTGTTATGTCAGGTCCAAACCCACGTACTAGTCAATTGCTTCCGACCTTAAGAAGAACAAGAAAAAAAATTAAAGAAAAAGACAGTGATTTAGTTATTTGCGGCGAGGGAGGAGGAAGGGTCTGCAAAATAAACAAGGAACGGGAAGAATCGCCATAAACAGCGGCTATAGATGACCTTTTAGGAATCGGTGCTTTGAAAATTGATGCTTACAGTGCCGTGCACAGAAGACCCTACAATTTCCCTCTTCTCTACAAGCCGGAATGATCTGGCATATGGAGCACACCGGGGGTTCTGTAAAATTGCTGTGGATATTTGGTAACATTCTTAGAGGTTAAATAAAAATGTTCAAACACAAATATAACACAGATCGGAGAACTACAGGGGGGGGGGGGGCAATGTAGAGAACATTATAGAGAACATTATAGAGAACGCCGTATATACGTCCCCCATACTTCCTCCATAGCAGGCATAGTGGCTGCTACAAGCCCACAGCGTTCCCTTTAGGAAGCGAAAGTGAAACGTGTGTCCCGGTGCTGTGGTGGTGGGGACATCCTTGGGCAATTATTTTACATGCAGCCTGGTTGGTATTATTGGGATATTCCTTATGTCCGCACATACATTGTTATTGTAAGGAGGCTATTTCTCTGTTATAACTGTTGCTGTTTGCCTATATATGTCGCACATGATGTTTGCCATACACTGGATATGGACCGGGATTTTTACCACTTTTGTGTAACAATTATATTTTTAACTGTATCAATAAAATTGTGACTATTGGTTAAACTAGTGTTGGATTTGCTGACTGCTTGGATATTTGTAGCGTAGTCTATTTGTGCTTATTTATTGTTGCTATTGCTGTTGGAGCTCATGTTCCATATCTGGACATACTGCGGTCTGTTTCTCAAGGTCCAGTCTCTTAGGGTGGTGCCCATTTGCAGGGCCTTTATTTTATCTCTCAGGCCGTCTGGTTCTATTGCATTGAAGGCACCGGAGAAATCAAAGTCCATAATTCTTACTGAGGTTCCTCTGTGCTCAAGGTGAGAATAAGTCCTGTGTAGCAGAAACAGCACGGCATCGTCCAAACCTAACCCTGCCAACTGGAGTGGGTCCAGAGACCCATTGACTTCCCCCTTTAAGTGTTTAATCAGGACTCTTTCGAATATCTTCATCAGATGTGATTCACATGCAAGAAAATAGAGCAGCACTGTGAAAGCCGGATTCAAATCCGTGTGGGTGCAAGCTTTTCTCATCATATGTGATGTCATAGCGATGCGTTTGTAGTCGTTTTGGCTAGTTGGCTTTTTGATCTTATTCAGTGGTCTCCAAGGTTCTCCAGACCTCTGGTACCTGTGCCAGCACATTACACAGCTCCTCAGCACATTCTTTGAGTAGGCACAGACATATCTCCTCAGCTCCACCTGCTTTGTTCACTTTAAGGGCCCCCAGCAGGTCCAGTACCACCACCGTGCTCACTGTTGGTACCTCACCTTTGGGTTTGCTTGAGGGAGCTTCTTGAGGGAGGTCTTAGTTTGTCTTGGTGCCTTCAGAGAACCGAATGAAAAAAAGGTTCAGGTCATCTGCTGTCTGCTCGCTTATGTTTGAGAACTGCTCTGGTTCTTTTTACCACCCCCCATTATTTTCTTAAGTGCGGACCACTACCCTTTTACATTTTTGGATTCCAGATTGGCTTCTAATTTTCTCCCAAAGCTGTCCTTCCCCTTCTCTTATTTTTGGTTCCTTATTCCTGAAGGCCACCTTTCTCCTGTTTCTGACAGTTCCTCTTTTCCACCCACTATAATGGTCAACAACAACGTTGCCCCTTTTCCAACGTTAGCAGAGTCCCCCCCCCCCCCCCGTGCCGAGCCGTGCACCACTGTCAGCAAATTTACCTCCCTTGCAGAATTAAAATAAATGAATATGTGTAACGTGCTGAGATTTACCTGTTTTCTATCCTACTCAGACATGTGGACCTCTCTAGTACCTGAGTACCCTACACGTGTGATTTACAGACGCAATGACAACTTCCATAAGCTTCTAACGGAAAACATATGACAGGCAGAATAATTAAGTAACGCAGCATCTTGGTTACTGGCAGACGTACCTGCGAGGGACTGCTGTGTGATAAGAATATTCTTCACTGCTGATAGGTTGGTTATGTAAAGGGTTAGTAGTCTACATGACATAGGATGGTTGGGCCCTCCTGACCATATCCTCTGTCCTCCCTTAATCTCCCTGACAGTGTGACCAGAACTGTGGGATCAGCCTTTTCACAAGCTTTCAAAGAGCGGATATTTCTGTGGGCAAAGTAAGTCCCAGTCATGTTTGTTTCACAAGATATCACCATCACAATGACAAACTCCGCTCTCATCACAGTCTCCGATTTCCTCTACAAGGCCGGGGACAAACCAAGACTTATACAATGAACGAGTCTCAGGCATTTGCGTGACCAACACACAGTCAGATGGCCACGTTATCTAAGAAGTAAGAACTTAAAGGAAATCTACCATTTGGAAAATGATCATTCTGACCTAAACATCCCGTTACATAGGTGCAGGTGAGCTGATGCTGGAGGTGGTCTTGTTTAGGCCCAGAAATAAGCAGTTTTCGTCCAAAAATCGATTTTATGCAATAGGCAAATGCCCCATTTGGCGCTCCTGTGCCCAGGGACAGGGTGCTCAGCGTTTGGTCGCTAGCACAACTATTCATGCGCCTCGTGTGCTTGATAGTTCTCCTTCCCGAGAGCATCTTCATTACGCACGGCTATCCGCTTTGCAGTGCGGCCATGTGGAATGCAGATGCAGTGCGCAAACGCCAGTGATCCCGAGACCTCGGTGACTACACCGGCTCTCGGGAGGGAGGTGTGAGAACTCTCACGCGAGGACCATAAATAGTTATGCTAGCGACCAAGCGCTGAGCGCCCTGTGCTTTTTCACACTGGTATCGTGGTTACCATTTTCACTCTAAGATTCCATTACATTGTTTATGGATTGGGCTCAAATGGTCCCTGTGCATAGAATCATTGTGGAGGAGCGAAAGTTTCAAAATTTGCATACAGTTTTCATATAAGTAAATGACAGCTGTGCTTTCTATGTGGATGGAGGGATGGTAGATGATACATTGGATGTAGCTTCGAACTGAGACTCCTTGGGCCCACTAGATAAAATTATCCAATCCTCTACCCCTTGTAGATATGGTGATACTAGAACCTCCTCTCCTCTAGGTGTACAGGATGCTCCTGTCTATGGTGATGGTAGAACCTCCTCTCCTCTAGGTGTAGAGGATATCCCCTGTCTATGGTGATGGTAGAACCTCCTCTCCTCTAGGTGTAGAGGATATCCCCTGTATATGGTGATGGTAGAACCTCCTGTCCTCTAGGTGTAGAGGATGCCCCCTGTCTATGGTGATGGTAGGACCTCCTGTCCTCTAGGTGTAGAGGATGCTCCCTGTCTATGGTGATGATAGAACCTCCTCGCCTCTAGGTGTAGAGGATGCCCCCTGTCTATGGTGATGGTAGAACCTTCTCTCCTCTAGGTGTAGAGGATTCCTCCTGTCTATGGTGATGGTAGAACCTCCTCTCCTCTAGGTGTAGAGGATGCCCCCTGTCTATGGTGATGGTAGAACCTCCTCTCCTCTAGGTGTAGAGGATTCCTCCTGTCTATGGTGATGGTAGAAGCTCCTCTCCTCTAGGTGTAGAGGATGTCCCCTGTCTATGGTGATGGTAGAGGCTCCTCTCCTCTAGGTGTAGAGGATTCATCCTGTCTATGGTGCTGGTAGATCCTCCTCTCCTCTAGGTGTAGAGGATGCCCCCTGTCTATGGTGATGGCAGAACCTCCTCTCCTCTAGGTGTAGAGGATTCAATCCTGTCTATGGTGCTGGTAGATCCTCCTCTCCTCTAGGTGTAGAGGATGCCCCCTGTCTATGGTGATGGCAGAACCTCCTCTCCTCTAGGTGTAGAGGATGCCCCCTGTCTATGGTGATGGTAGAGGCTCCTCTCCTCTACGTGTAGAGGATGCCCCCTGTCTATGGTGCTGGTAGATCCTCCTCTCCTCTAGGTGTAGAGGATGCCCCCTGTCTATGGTGATGGTAGAACCTCCTCTCCTCTAGGTGTAGAGGATGCCCCCTGTCTATGGTAATGGTAGAACCTCCTCTCCTCTAGGTGTAGAGGATGCCCCCTGTCTATGGTGATGGTAGAACCTCCTCTCCTCTAGGTGTAGAGGATGCCCCCTGTCTATGGTAATGGTAGAACCTCCTCTCCTCTAGGTGTAGAGGATGCCCCCTGTCTATGGTGATGGTAGAACCTCCTCTCCTCTAGGTGTAGAGGATTCTCCCTGTCTATGGTGATGGTAGAAGCTCCTCTCCTCTAGGTGTAGAGGATGTCCCCTGTCTATGGTGATGGTAGAACCTCCTCTCCTCTAGGTGTAGAGGATACCCCCTGTCTATGGTGATGGTAGAACCTCCTCTCCTCTAGGTGTAGAGGATGCCCCCTGTCTATGGTGATGGTAGAACCTCCTCTCCTCTAGGTGTAGAGGATTCTCCCTGTCTATGGTGATGGTAGAACCTCCTCTCCTCTAGGTGTAGAGGATGCCCCCTGTCTATGGTGATGGGAGAACCTCCTCTCCTCTAGGTGTAGAGGATGCCCCTGTCTATGGTGATGGTAGAACCTCCTCTCCTCTAGGTGTAGAGGATGCCCCCTGTCTATGGTGATGGGAGAACCTCCTCTCCTCTAGGTGTAGAGGATTCCCCCTGTCTATGGTGATGGGAGAACCTCCTCTCCTCTAGGTGTAGAGGATGCCCCTGTCTATGGTGATGGTAGAACCTCCTCTCCTCTAGGTGTAGAGGATGCCCCTGTCTATGGTGATGGTAGAACCTCCTCTCCTCTAGGTGTAGAGGATTCCCCTGTCTATGGTGATGGTAGAACCTTCTCTCCTCTAGGTGTAGAGGATGCCCCCTGTCTATGGTGATGGTAGAACCTCCTCTCCTCTAGGTGTAGAGGATGCCCCCTGTCTATGGTGATGGTAGAACCTCCTCTCCTCTAGGTGTAGAGGATGCCCCCTGTCTATGGTGATGGCAGAACCTCCTCTCCTCTAGGTGTAGAGGATGCCCCCTGCCTATGGTGATGGTAGAACCTCCTCTCCTCTAGGTATAGAGGATGTCCCCTGTCTATGGTGATGGTAGAACCTCCTCTCTTCTAGGTGTAGAGGATTCCTCCTGTCTATGGTGATGGTAGAACCTCCTCTCTTCTAGGTGTAGAGGATGCCCCCTGTCTATGGTGATGGTAGAACCTCCTCTCTTCTAGGTGTAGAGGATTCCCCCTGTCTATGGTGATGGTAGAACCTCCTTTCCTCTAGGTGTAGAGGATTCCCCCTGTCTATGGTGATGGTAGAACCTCCTCTCCTCTAGGTGTAGAGGATGTCCCCTGTCTATGGTGATGGTAGAACCTCCTCTCCTTTAGGTATAGAGGATGTCCCCTGTCTATGGTGATGGTAGAACCTCCTCTCTTCTAGGTGTAGAGGATTCCTCCTGTCTATGGTGATGGTAGAGCCTCCTCTCTTCTAGGTGTAGAGGATGCCCCCTGTCTATGGTGATGGTAGAATCGCCTCTCCTCTAGGTGTAGAGGATGCCCCCTGTCTATGGTGATGGTAGAACCTCCTCTCTTCCAGGTGTAGCGGATGCCTCCTGTCTATGGTGATGGTAGAACCTCCTCTCTTCTAGGTGTAGCGGATGCCTCCTGCCTATGGTGATGGTAGAACCTCCTCTCTTCTAGGTGTAGCGGATGCCTCCTGTCTATGGTGATGGTAGAACCTCCTCTCTTCTAGGTGTAGAGGATGCCCCCTGTCTATGGTGATGGCAGAACCTCCTCTCCTCTAGGTGTAGAGGATGCCCCCTGCCTATGGTGATGGTAGAACCTCCTCTCCTCTAGGTATAGAGGATGTCCCCTGTCTATGGTGATGGTAGAACCTCCTCTCCTCTAGGTGTAGAGGATGCCCCCTGTCTATGGAGATGGTAGAACCTCCTCTCCTCTAGGTGTAGAGGATGCCCCCTGTCTATGGTGATGGTAGAACCTCCTCTCCTCTAGGTGTAGAGGATGCCCCCTGTCTATGGAGATGGTAGAACCTCCTCTCCTCTAGGTGTAGAGGATGCCCCCTGTCTATGGTGATGGTAGAACCTCCTCTCCTCTAGGTGTAGAGGATGCCCCCTGTCTATGGAGATGGTAGAACCTCCTCTCCTCTAGGTGTAGAGGATGCCCCCTGTCTATGGTAATGGTAGAACCTCCTCTCTTCTAGGTGTAGAGGATGCCCCCTGTCTATGGTGATGGTAGAACCTCCTCTCTTCTAGGTGTAGAGGATTCCCCCTGTCTATGGTGATGGTAGAACCTCCTCTCTTCTAGGTGTAGAGGATGCCCCCTGTCTATGGTGATGGTAGAACCTCCTGTCCTCTAGGTGTAGAGGATTCCCCCTGTCTATGGTGATGGTAGAACCTCCTCTCCTCTAGGTGTAGAGGATGTCCCCTGTCTATGGTGATGGTAGAACCTTCTCTCCTCTAGGTGTAGAGGATGCCCCCTGTCTATGGTGATGGTAGAACCTCCTCTCCTCTAGGTGTAGAGGATGCCCCCTGTCTATGGTGATGGTAGAATCACCTCTCCTCCAAGCGTAGAGGTTTCCCCCTTGTCCTGGTCTCAGGTCTTGGTATAAAAAGATCTTTGGAGAGATCCTTGTACTGTCCGTTCAGGTATTTGTACATTGTAATGAGGTCTCTCCTCAGTCGTCTTTTTTCTAAACTGAATGAGCCCAAATTTTGTAAACTTTCCTTGTAGTCTAGTTCCCCCATTCCCCTAATAATCCTGGTTGCTCTCCTCTGCACCCGTTCCAGCTCTATTATATCCTTTTTATACACTGGTGCCCAAAACTGTACACAATATTCCATGTGTGGTCTGACCAGGGATTTGTATAAGGGCAAAACTATGTCTTTATCATGAGAATCTATTCCTCTCTTGATACATCCAATAATTTTACTTGCTTCAGCAGCAGCCGCCTGGCTCTGGTCACTAAAATGAAGTTTACCAAACAAAGCCGAGACCTCTGAAAAGGAGAACAAATGCAGAATCTCTTTTAAAACATAGATTTTATTTTCACACTTCATAAAAAGTAGATCTGTTAACATAATCTCGGCAACCAGCCTAAGTTGAAATGTTGGATTTTTAGACGTTCCATTATCCATAGCATTTCCTTACAATAGGAGGAAGAAGGTTGGTACTTTGGTCAGAGTTGGTCATCACGTATGAATCTGTTGCCTTCCGAATGTTTCCCATAGTATATATAGCGGCATTTGCCTGCAGCCCCTAAAACGCAAAAGAGAAGATTGGTTATTTCTAATAAGTGATCATGTCAATAGCTAGGTCCAAAATATTTAATCAGTAACACAAGTTTTGCCATTTTAGGTGTTTGCAAAAACATATTTCGGTACCGATACATTTATATAATCAAGATATAAACAAAGACTAATAGGTAATTGGACAATTGTTTGAAAAATATTTCATGGGCTAGTGGTGCCATCAACATCGGTCATAAATTATACAGTTAAAAGTTCTGGTTTTCATTCCAGTGGCATTTCCATTTGGAAGCTGTTGCTGTGAATCCATCGCATACAGTCAAGATGGTCTAAGGTCTCATGCACATGACCATGGGCAGAGGCCATAAACAGGATGCACAAACTGCTGCCAGTTCACAGCCCCCAGACATGTATTACACCCATTTGAAGTGTGCTCAGCACATAGGGGCTCATTTACTTACCCGGTCCAGCCGCAATCTCGAAGCTCGTTGTCCGGCGGGGATTCGGGTCTGCCGCGATTCACTATGGTCGCGCACCCAATACACCAGGTGTTTCTGCTGCACCGAGGTCCACCGGAGTTCACCTTCTACTTCCCGGTGCATGTAAGTGCTTGTCTTGCGACAAAAAACATTTTTAAATTCAGTGGTTTTTCAGAATCCATCGGGTTGTCCGACGGCCACGCCCCCGGATTTCTGTTTTGTGAAAGCCGACACCGATGCTCCAAAATCTGATCGCGTGCGCCAAAATCCAAAATTTGGCGCAAATTGGAAATTGTCGGGAAACCCGATGGACCATTAGTAAATGATCCCCATAGTGTCTCACTGCACCTTGAGCGAGCCAGCCCCACCATCAGAAATAGAGCAGGTCCAATCTTTGACTGGATCTGATTGGCAGTGCCGCCTAGCTCCCAGTGTAGAAGCGAGGGATGAGCAGCGCTCCCCCACTTCCTTCTCCATCCCACCCAATTCTTCACCTGGGTTCTGGCCCAGTGACAAATGAAACAAAGCAATAGCGGAACAATTTGGTAAATTCAGGTAAAAGAACTCAAAAAGGTCTAGAAGACAATGGTGGTCCATGATCACAGAATTCTTTCCATGGTGAAGATAAACCCCTTTACAACAACCACTCAAGTGCACAACACTCTCCAGGAAATAGATGCATCAGAAGACACAGAAGACTTCAGGGGAGCAAATACAGAGACTTCACCACATGGACCAAACCATTAACCAGTCTCAAAAATAGAAAGGACAAAAACATGTAAAGCAGCTCAGTTCTTGAAGAGCATTATTTGGAAAGGCTGATAAGACCAGCATTACAAATGGTTGTTACCAATAATACTACACTCTCTGGCCTCTCTTTTTTGACTTTCTATACTGCATAACTTCTATCCTTTGTAACCCCTCGCTGGCTGTCACTTTGGAAATATAATAACCAAATTGGTGCTGTCTGTGTCAGGGGAAAACAAGGTTTAATCACCAGAGGGGACAGAGGCTTCTTTACTGTAAGAACTATAAATCTGTGAAATAGCCGAGCTCAGGCGCTGGTAACAGCAGGGGAAGCAGAGAGCTCAGGCGCTGGTAACAGCAGGGGAAGCAGAGAGCTCAGGCGCTGGTAACAGCAGGGGAAGCAGAGAGCTCAGGCGCTGGTCACAGCAGGGACAGCAGAGAGCTCAGGCGCTGGTCACAGCAGGGACAGCAGAGAGCTCAGGCGCTGGTAACAGCAGGGGAAGCAGAGAGCTTCAAGAAGGGTCTAGATGCCTTTTTACATCTAAAAGAGCATTGATGGTCATCTTATAATATTGAATTGTTTCCTAGCTTCCTAGCCCGACCCCAGGTGTAGCAGTGTTAAATTGCTAACTTTATTGGAACCTTTATCGCAAACACTGCACTACATAGCACTGTGAATGCAGACCCAGCTTACAGTGGACACTATATGCTGGCAGTGACTGCCAGGCTTCAAGCAGTAGTCACCGCATCCTCGCACCGCCCCCTCATGAATACGCTGGACCGCTGTGAGCTTGGTCCGGTGTT
Source organism: Engystomops pustulosus (assembly GCF_040894005.1). Classification (NCBI taxonomy): domain Eukaryota; kingdom Metazoa; phylum Chordata; class Amphibia; order Anura; family Leptodactylidae; genus Engystomops; species Engystomops pustulosus. The sequence goes on from NC_092421.1 coordinate 5,473,705, forward strand.
CTGAGGGCTACATAGTGCAGTGTTTGGAACTTTCCAATAAAGGTAGCAATTTAACACTGCGATAACTGGGGTAGGGCTAGGAAGCTGCTTACTTTAGTACTGTAAATACTCGACTATAAGCCGAGTTTTTCAGCACAATTTTTGTGCTGAAAATTCCCCACTCGGCTTATACTCGGATATATAAAAAAAATAAACTCACCATTCCGACGGCCCGGGCAGCTCCTCTTCTATCTTCATGTTTGCAGTCGGGTCCGTGACAGCGCCTCTTCTTTCTTCACCGGCTGACATCACAGTTATGCGCCAGCCGGACGTGTGCATGGAGCTGTCGCAGACCTGGTCCTGGCCTGAAGAAAGAAGAGGTGCTGTCGCAGACATGCCACAAACATGGAGATAGAAGAGGTGACTATATACTACAGGGGGCTGGCAGGCTATACACTACAGGGGGCTGGTGACCATATACTACAGGGGGCTGGCAGGCAGGCTATATACTACAGGGGCTGGCAGGCAGGTTATATACTACAGGGGCTGGCAGACTGTATACTACAGGGGGCTGGCAGGCTGTATACTACAGGGGGCTGGCAGGCTATGTACTACAGGGGCTGTAAGGCTATATACTACAGGGGGCTGGCAGGCTGTATACTACAGGGGGCTGGCAGGCTGTATACTACAGGGGGCTGGCAGGCTGTATACTACAGGGGGCTGTGCAGGCTGTATACTACAGGGGCTGTGCAGGCTGTATACTACAGGGGGCTGTGCAGGCTGTATACTACAGGGGGCTGTGCAGGCTGTATACTACAGGGGGCTGGCAGGCTGTATACTACAGGAGCTGGGCAGGCTGCATACTACAGGGGCTGGCAGACTATATACTACAGGGGGCTGTGCAGGCTGTATACCACAGGGAGAGGGCAGGCTATATACTACAGGGGCGGGCAGGCTGTATACTACAGGGGCTGGCAGACTATATACTACAGGAGGCTGGCAGGCTGTATACTACAGGGGGCTGGCAGGCTGTATACTACAGGGGCTGGGCAGGCTGCATACTACAGGGGGCAGGCTGGCTATATACTACAGGGGCTGGCAGACTATATACTACAGGAGGCTGGCAGGCTGTATACTACAGGGGGCTTGCAGGCTATGTACTACAGGGGCTGTAAGGCTATATACTAGAGGAGGCTGGCAGGCTGTATACTACAGGGGGCTGGCAGGCTGTATACTACAGGGGGCTGGCAGGCTGTATACTACAGGGGGCTGGCAGACTATATACTACAGGGGGCTGTGCAGGCTGTATACTACAGGGGGCGGGCAGGCTATATACTACAGGGGCGGGCAGGCTGTATACTACAGGGGTTGGCAGACTATATACTACAGGAGGCTGGCAGGCTGTATACTACAGGGGCTGGGCAGGCTGTATACTACAGGGGCTGGGCAGGCTGCATACTACAGGGGGCAGGCTGGCTATATACTACAGGGGGCTGGGCAGGCTATATACTACAGGGGTTGGCAGACTATATACTACAGGAGGCTGGCAGGCTGTATACTACAGGGGGCTTGCAGGCTATGTACTACAGGGGCTGTAAGGCTATATACTACAGGAGGCTGGCAGGCTGTATGCTACAGGGGGCGGGCAGGCTGTATACTACAGGGGCTGGCAGACTATATACTACAGGAGGCTGGCAGGCTGTATACTACAGGGGGCTGGCAGGCTGTATACTACAGGGGGCTGGCAGGCTGTATACTACAGGGGGCTGGCAGGCTGTATACTACAGGGGCTGGGCAGGCTGCATCTACAGGGGGCTGGCTGGCTATATACTACAGGGGCTGGCAGACTATATACTACAGGAGGCTGGCAGGCTGTATACTACAGGGGGCTTGCAGACTATATACTACAGGGGGCTTGCAGGCTATATACTAAAGGGGCTGTAAGGTTACATACTACAGGAGGCTGGCAGGCTGTATACTACAGGGGGCTGGCTGTATACTACAGGGTCTGGCTGGCTATATACTGAGGCTGTGACCAAGGCATTTCGCACCCTCGGCTTATACTCGAGTAAATAGGTTTTTTCCAGTTTTTTGTGTTAAAATTACGGGTCTCGGCTTATACTTGGGTCGGCTTATACCTGAGTACTTTACTTTACGGTACTTTAAATCCTCTTTTAATCCCTCGTCCAATCCCTCTTCTTCCTTGGTTGACCTTGATGGACATGTGTTTCTTTTTCAACCGTAAAAACTATGTAACAATAAAGAGGTTGCAGTATTCTCACGAACAAGAAAATCTGCATGAAGCCATAATTAAGCAGTGGAAACGGTCGTAATTGTAGCTCTATATGCCTATTACACTGTATATCCAAAGACAAAGAGCGGTCTATAGCTAAACTATGTATAAGCCGATCTCAGGTGCAAATGTAAAAAGAAAAGAGTAACAATAAGAAACAATCACTTTCCAAATCAAAGAGTCAAAGGAAAACAGCAAATCAAATGGCGTTAAGAGTGGAAACTCATTGATCGACTTTGAATAGGGGAATATAACACGGAGCCACCCTGCGAGTAATAATCGGAGGAGACACTGTCAGAAATGTAGACAGGACAGGAGCTGCGCACAGTGACAGGAAGCAGAACATCTGACAGAGATACTGGTGCCAGGAATCACTTCCCTCCAATCACATCCCTAACAGGAGGTGACAATGCTCGGCAGCCCAGAGTCTACCCGTTCCCTCGTCTCTTCTCCCTCGGACTCTCCCCCATCTTCTGTGTAGACAATGGCGCTGGGAGGCTGCAGGAGATTTGTGAACAGATGAATTTAGTTCTCTGTAAATTGGACATCATCTGTTCCCGTTGCACTTTTCAGTGAGTCCTGCTCCATGAAGGAAACACCTAGAAACATTGACGATTGACTTATGAGATATCCACAAGACGTGATATACTGTAGCACAAGGGCGATCTAAGAAACCTATTATAGAAGATTATCTATAGTCATCTTAAGTTGAATTTGTATGTAAGTCGGAACTGTAAATTTTATAATTGTAATACTGGACACATTTTTCTTTGGTCTCTATGACAATTGGATTTTCAAACTGTTGGGTTGTCATAAGAACCAGGATTACCAACAAGGCTTAATTGGAGACTGTTTTAGCTGTTTATTGTATCCTTAAGTAGATTAAATTACCAACATCCAGAGGTCTGTTTGTAACTAGGGGTCGTCTGTAAGTCAGGTGAGGATAAGTAGGGGACCGCCTGTATATCTAAAATTTTCACTCTGTTTCATTGCAGCCTATTGGTAAGATCCAAAAAGTTCTTTTTCTGTGCCCATTAATGTACACTTTGCACTCCATCTTGAAATATCACATGGTCATAAGAATTCAGACCCTCTGTATTGAGTAAAAGGACTCATAGGGGCAGATTTACTTACCCGGCCCATTCGCTATCCAGCGGCGCGTTCTCTGCTCTGGATTCGGGTCAGGCCGGGATCTATGAAGGTAGTTCCTCCGCCGTCCACCAGGTGGCGCTGCTGCGCTGAAAATCATCTCAACGCGCCGGAATGCACCACGTCGGACCAGGTGAAGGTAAGCGCTTCCCAAGCGACACTTTTTCGGTTTTTAAATGCGGCGGTTTTTCCGAATACGTTGGGTTTTCGTTCGGACACGCCCCCCGATTTCCGTCGTGCGCATGCCGGCGCCGATGCGCCACAATACGATCGCGTGCGCCACAATCCCGGGGCAATTCAGGTACAATCGGCGCAAATCGGAAATATTCGGGTAACACGTCGGGAAAACGCGAATCGGGCCCTTAGTAAATGACCCCCATAGTGTTCCTCGGATTCTTTTTTACCTCTCTCACAAAGGCTCCTCTCCCATGATTTCTAAGTCTGACTGGATGGCAAGGTCGTGCAAGAGTTATGGTCCTCCCAAACTTCTTCCAATTAAGGGTTATGGAGGCCACTGTGCTCTTAAGAACCTTGACTGCGACAGAAATTGTTTTGTAAGCTTGGCCAGATCTGTGCCTTGCCCCAATTTTGTCTCTGAGCTCTTTGGGCAGTTCCTTAGACCTCATAATTCTCATATGCTCCGATATGCACTGTGAGCTGTGAGGTCATCTATTGACAGGTGTGGGCATCTCCTAATCAAGTCGGATCAGTTTAATTAAACTGATCCAATCAAGCAGTAGAACCATTTCAAGGAGATTCAGAAGGAAATGAACAGTATGTGAGTTATATATGATTGTCACAGAAAATCGTGTAAAGAGTTTTTTTTTATCTTAACAATTGGCTGCATTAAAACAAGGAGTGAAAAATGACAGTGAAAAAGTTTAAAAAAACCCAAAAAACCTTAAACGTATCAGTTAGAAAAACCTGATATTTTGCGATTGAGAGCAATGTACAGGATTCTGAGTAGAAGCCTCTATGAAACTTCTTATAGGACAGCATGGGGATCACTTTTATACACTGTAATGGCAAGACCCGGTGCGTGCCGTACTATATGCAGTTTGCCTGTGTATAATGCAGGGTGCGCCAGATTCATGATTTGTGGCACCCATTCTTCATGAATCTGGCGCTGCATACACCAACTTTTTTTTGGTTACCTTTAACATAGGTACAGTTTGGCACACTTCTGTTGGACCCGTATGTTAAATGACACACACAGTCTGACTGTGCACCGAAATGACCCTTTGCTGGCAAAATGTGGCGCTGACACTTCTTAAATGTGCAAGCAGTTTACCCTTAAAAGAACGTGCAAAGTCTGACAAGACAATGGTGCGAGGACTCCCAACATCTACATCTTGGGCTGCAATCTATTTTGTCAATCAGTGTAACTACCAGATTTTTCGGACTACCTTATAGTCCAGTGCGCCTTATATATGAACTGTACTTACAGACAACAGCTGCCTTGTACTGTGCACAGGTCTGCCACCTGCTGGTCATTCATGCTTATAATCAGGTGCCCCTTATAGTCCAGTGCGCCTTATATATGAACTGTACTTACAGACAACAGCTGCCTTGTACTGTGCACAGGTCTGCCACCTGCTGGTCATTCATCCTTAAAATCAGGTGCCCCTTATAGTCCAGTGCGCCTTATATATGAACCGTACTTCTAGACAACAGCTGCCTTGTACTGTGCACAGGTCTGCCACCTGCTGGTCATTCATCCTTATAATCAGGTGCCCCTTATAGTCCAGTGCGCCTTATATATGAACTGTACTTACAGACAACAGCTGCCTTGTACTGTGCACAGGTCTGCCACCTGCTGGTCATTCATCCTTATAATCAGGTGCGTCTTATAGTCCAGTGCACCTTATATATGAACCGTACTTAGAGACAACAGCTGCCTTGTACTGTGCACAGGTCTGCCACCTGCTGGTCATTCATCCTTATAATCAGGTGCGCCTTATAATCCAGTGCACCTTATATGTGATCCGTACTTACAGACAACAGCTGCCTTGTACTGTGCACAGGTCTGCCCCCTGCTGGTCATTCATCCTTATAGTCAGGTGCGCCTTATAATCCAGTGCACCTTATATGTGAACCTAGACATTTTAGCAGGCATTTATTGATAGTGCGCCTTATAGTCCAGTGCGCCTCATATATGAACCGTACGTACAGACACAGGTCTGCCACCTGCTGGTCACCTTATAATCCGGTGCACCTTATATATGAACCCAGACGTTTTAGCAGGCATTTATTGATGGTGCGCCTTATAATCCGGTGCACCTTATAGTCTGAAAAATATGTTTCTACTGGTAATAGGGTACAAAATAATGTTTAAGGATGTGCCATATAAAGTGCTCCGGAATATGATATATATTATATAGAAATAATGATTATTATTGTTATTATATCATATATTGGATATTTGTCATAATGATTGCACAATCACATACGGATCAGTATAATATAATGGAGGGGGAGGCTCCGTGATGTATATTTTCTCATTAACCATTCATCCTGCTAATGATCATAAAGAGGTTTGGCGTTAAGCAGCCGCATTGTACAGATGTCACATGTTAATGAGCGAGTCGTTACCACAATTAAAAAGTAATAAGTTATTTTAAAATAAGCAACATAACTACAGCGACAGAAAGCAAAGTGTGAACACAACATTAGTGCCAAATGCCAAGGAACAAAGAGCAAAAATATTCCATGCAAAAGCAGGTTCTATTGTTTCCCATTGGGTCTTCTCGGCTGTATCAGGGGTTATTATGATGCGTCCTCCATGGCCCGGCCCCAGGTATACACCAGTCACTTCTCATTGAAGCCGCCTGAAAGGACGACTCAGTGACTGGAGGTGGTGTGAAAGATGTACGTGTGAGTCGGCTGTCACTTTGCATTCATTTCTCGTGAGATGTTTGCCCAGTCTCAGGATAGATGACGGATTTGGCAGGAGGGGGAGTAGGATAGAGAAGATTCCAACACCAGAAGAAGGATTTTTTTTTTTTTGATGAATTAAAACATTACTGCGCTGCTGCATTTTGTCTGGGAGCTGGAGTAAGGGTATTTTCAGTATAAGACCATCCCACCATGGCACTATAGCACTGTGGCACTATAGCACTTTGGCACAATGGCACCGTGGCACTATGGCACTTTGGCACAATGGCACAATGGCACTACGGCACCATGGCACTTTGGCACTATGGCACAATGGCACTACGGCACTGTGGCACTAAAGCACTTTGGCACCGTGGCACTTTGGCACTATGGCACAATGGCACTAAAGCACTTTGGCACCATGGCACTGGGGCACTATGGCACTGTGGCACTATAGCACTTTGGCACCATGGCACTGTGGCACTATGGCACTGTGGCACTATAGCACTTTGGCACCATGGCACTGGGGCACTATGGCACTGGGGCACTATGGCACTGTGGCACTATAGCACTTTGGCACAATGGCACCGTGGCACTATGGCACTATAGCACTTTGGCACCATGGCACTTTGGCACTATGGCACAAAGGCACTACGGCACTATAGCACTTTGGCACCGTGGCACTATGATACTATGGCACTATGATACTATGGCGCTATGACACTATGGCACCATGGCACTCTGGCAGTATGATACTATGGCACCATGGCAGTGACTGACTGTAAATTCCACATATTCTCTTTCTATTTTCCCAGAACTCTGCTCGTCGTGAAAATACCGGCAGCAACACGCGAGACGGGAGCTCTCATTGTGACAGTATATAAGAAATCAATGATGACATGACATGGATGGAGGGGGGAGAATCTCCGGGGACACGTCACGCACACCACGGGTCACACACTTACATTGATGTGGACATACAAACAGAGTCTAACAGGGATACGAAACGGAGTCAAGCAATTACACGGCTGGAGAACAGAATATGTGCAACAACAGAGAAGCATTTGTAACCCTTCACCAGCCAAAAAGGTCACCAAATGGACCAGTCCATGAATGGAACAGTTAACCCTATCATTGATACAGAACATAGTTGCATTGTTATAAAAAAAATACAAACTACAAGACTGTGCACACCATGGCACGGATAGCCTCATCACATCACATATAGGATAATGCGTACAGGTAAATTCTGCACTATGGTTAGATTGGGTTTTTGCATTGTTTATATAAGGATGCTCATGAACTGGATTTTCTTTATTTGGATATTCAATTCTTATTTACTTCCTTTTCTATTGGAAGGGTTGAAAGAAGTAGAAAATAATAAAAGGGAACCTACCACCACGGATCTACCTATAAAGGTGCATTTATAGGACGTGAGGATAGCCCTTTCTAATCCTCACGTCCCCGCAATCTTTTAATAACTTTTAATTCCCTAATATGCAGATTTTCTAAAGCGGCTACTGGGGCATGGAGTAGGCAGAGCTGAAGCTACATGGTGCGGCTACTCCACGCCCCAATAGCCTCTTTGATCCTCCTACCAAATATTTTTCGGACCCTCATCCGCGAAGCCTGCCGTCTGCTGCGCAGCTCCTCAAAGTTGTGCACCGAAGCTACTGGCTCCGGCCCATGCCCCAGTAGCCTCTTTAGAAACCCTCATCCGCAAAGTCAGCCGTCTGCTGTGCAGCTCCGGCTTCGGAGCAGTGACTGCGCAGCCGCGGGCCTGCTCTTCTGCGCATGCGCAGACGGCAGGATTCGCGGACGAGGGTGCGCAGCTCCTCATAGCTGTGCACCGAAGCTACTGGCTCCGCCTACTCCACGCCCCAGTAGCCTCTTTAGAGAATTAGCATATTAGGGAAATAAAAGTTATAAAAAGATTGCGGGGACGTGAGGATTAGCCCTTAAAATCCACAGTATTTTTAATTTAATTTATATTTTTTCTTTTCTATATTTTTTCTCGTAGATCCGTGGTTTCCTTTATGAAAAGAAAAAATATAAATTAAAAATACTGGGGATTTTTAATATCAGGGACTCCGAGCTGTGCCATAACATAAGACATGGGGCCTTTCCTATAATATATATTATTAATTATTATTATTATTATAGTATTATTCTATAGCTCATTAAGCTTCTCTGCACTTGAATGTCATTCTAAAAAAACACACCACACAAAGTATATAGCTGTACTTGGAGGGGAGTTTACCTAAAGGAAATCTATCTATTATTTAATCATTTATAATCTTGTAATATGATACTGAAATATGACCAACATAAAATTTACAATCAGAATCCATCATGATAATCCAGGGACATTACCCATAGATCCGGGCACTGTGACTGCGGTAATCTTCTTATATCTGTTATCCATGGCCTCCTTCCTTCTAAAATCAACTATTGACTAATTTCCGCAGGCTGTTACAATGAGCAGAACATGTTTCCCCTCCCCCTGCTCTCTCTCCTCCCTCTGCCTGTGTAATGGCAGCAGGAAGTGCAGGAGGAGAGGAGACCAACTCTGCTCATTTTAAGAGCCTGTGAAGCTATAGCACTGACCGGCCCTGGAAATACCTTGCTGCGCCCTTCAGGTTCATTAGCATAATTGTAGAAGTTGACTTTAGAAATGGACCCAAATTAAATAAGGGTTCATTCGCATTTTTCCAGTGGATATATTTCCTACTGTACCTATTGTCTTACTATATAGGACCCTACATAGGACCCTGATTGTTATTCCTTTTATTTTTCCCTTCCCTTCTGGTTTTTGGTCTTCATCTCCCTTGGCATGTAAAGTATCACCTAACTCTCATTTGTGTTGTTTATTATGTAAATCCTTTCCGTTATAGGATACTCAAGGCTGGGATCACGCCTGGTTTTTTTTTTGCTTTACATTGTGGACACGTTGTGCGGATTGGCATTGTGCCCTTGTAACGTATGGCACAGACATATCACAAGGTATGCTGATATAGTGGGACCTGAATGCGAGGGAGGAGCAGCACAATGACAGCAGCGGTGATTGGCTGCTGCAGTTGTAAGGGGCGTTTCCATTGTGATGTCACTTCCTTATATGCACAGTGACATCACCAGTGTCGTCTCTCTGCTCAGCAGAGGCCGGTTGGATGTTATATCCGTTCCCTTTAGGCTCCTGTCGCCTCCATATCATGTCACTCAGCAGGAGGGAGCAGGCTGGAAAGAGGTAGCTTACTTCCATCATAGTGAAATTGTTCTCAGCCCTGATGACAGTGACCTTGTGGGCTTTCTCTTCCCAAGGCTCATTTGGCGCAGTGTATGTTTGCCCATTATCCGTTAATCTTCTTCTCACTGGCGGTTTAGCAGTACGTATTTTGTAATCATTCTGCCCTTGCTGTAATGGAAAGACGCCCTCCGTGTACTGACTTCCTGGTGAACTCGTAATAGATTTATGACCCCAGAGGAATCTGCAATCTCAGACAGAAAAACCTCCTTAAAGGGGTTCTCCGGACCCTGGGGTCATTTTTAGAGACCCCCAGAGTTTAATACCTAGTGTGTATGGTTACACACACAGGGGCACATTTACTTACCTGGTCCCTGCGCGATCCCCGATCCGGAATGCCCCCCGGTATGCCCCTCTGCCGCGATTCATGAAGATCGTGCACCCGATTTCCTTCATGTGTCACTTCCCCATCAGGTCCACCGGAGTTCACCATCTTCCTCCCCGCGTATGTAAGTGCTTGGCTTGTGACACAAATGGAATTGTTAAATCCTGCGGGTATTCCAAATCCGCCGGATCGTACGACAGCCCGTCCTGATATGTGTCGCGTGAAAGCTGGCACGATTGCAAAACAATACGATGCCGTGCGACACAATCCCCGGGTTGATCCCCGAAAAGTCGGGAAACCCGATAAAACTGCGGCTGTGCGACCCTTAGTAAATAAGCCCCACGGTGTTTTCACTTTTAAACTGCGAAAAAGGACAAATTATATTGCTAAATAGAACCTTTATAAAATCCTGTCTTTTTCCTCCCAAGATGGCGTCGGCGCGCCTCCTCGGAACTTCAAGTCTCATTTAGCAAACAACAGTTCGTTACTCGGGATTTGGGTAAACGGAGGAAACCTGGACTGGTAAAACAATTTTTATTACATCTTCAGAACAGCAAATTTCCCATAAATAGAGCCAAGTGCATTATTGCTTGTTCTTAGATTTTAAACCATATGAGAAATGATGTTAACGCCCGGAGAACCCCTTTAAGGACATTATTGACCAAGCAGCTCGCATTGTTCTGGTGTGTCTTACTTTGCACTTGGGACTGATCTCTGCTTCTTTATAGTCCTCAGCCTCAGACAAATCTAGACGTACTCATATTCCATCAATGTTTACCTAAGCCAAAGGTCACCGATACTTATCTGTGCCGCAACAGCAACGAACAGATATAATTCTACTACTTGGGTGCAGTCCTTACGTCCGCACAGGACATGGGCTGGAAATCCACTCCACATGCTGGGGCTCATTTACTAAGGGTCCGTCGGATGCATTTTCGTCGGGTTTCCAGACGAGTTCTGTTTTGCGCCGAATTGCCATGGAATTTTGGAGCACACAATCGGATTTTGGTGGCATGCACGCTTCAGAAATCGGAGGCAGTGGCCGTCGGACAACCCAACAAATTCGGACAACAAGCAGGATTTAACATTTAGAATTGTGTCGCAAGACACGCACTTACAAGCACCAGGATGAAGAAGGTGAACTCCGGCGGACCTCGTGGCAGAAGCGACAGATGCAGGAACTCGGCCGCACGAGCTTAGTGAGCTTAGTGAATTGCGGCAGAGCCGAATCCTCGGCATTACGACAGGACCGTCTAAGTAAATCTGCCCCGCTGTGTCCATACATTACGGTGTGAACTGAAGGATACATTACTATGGGATGGTTCTCTGCCTCTGCTGCTTGTTATACACTTGGTCCAAAGGTCCTTCCAATTTGGTCCTTAGTCGGCTTTTAGGCAATGTAACCAAACTGTAGACACAGCTCACAGCTCAGTCCTAAAATATAACAGGGTTTAAAATATATTTATTAATTCACCAAAAGCCAGAAATGTCCATGTATGACAAACCCGCTACATATATCCACCGACGGTACATGTGGTCTCCTTTCTTCTCAGAGATGTCTCCACAAATGTAAAAGGCACCCGATAACATCTCATCCGCTGACCCCATCTGCCGTGCGGCTGCTTCCAAGATGTAATGTGACCTTAAATCGAGTCTACTTACTATTCATGTATTCCTGACTCAGGGACTATTAACCTGATTGCACTTAGCGTGAATAGGGAAGAGCAATATTAGGTGCCGAGTGACATGAGGGCTGTCGGGATTGCTTTTAGTTATCAGGTTACTAGTAGTGATTTATGTTTTAACTCTTCCAAAGCCGAGACCTGAAGACAATCTCTGCTACGTATAACAGAACTGATTTCACAACTTTATCTTCTAGTTTTTACATCTCATATTTTTTTCATTCAAAAAATTAATTTAAGAGATTTATCATATAGAATATTCCCATAAAATAACAAAAGTAAAAAAGTAACAATACAAAAAGGTAAAATGAAGAAGCATTATCTGGAAGGTAGGAACCATCTACGTGGTCTTTTGGTAGCCACCTGAAAAAAGTACAGGCGGTCCCCTACTTAAGAACACTCGACTTACAGGCGACTCCTAGTTACAAACGGACCTCTGGATATTGGTAATTTATTGTACTTTAGTCCTAGGCTACAATAATCAGCTGTAACAGTTATCACAGGCGTCTGTAATGAAGATTTATGTTACTCCTGGTTCTTATGACAACCCAACAGTTTTAAAATCCAATTTTCACAGAGACTAAAAAAGTTCTGGCTGGAGCTACAATTATAAAATATACAGTTCTGACTTACATACAAATTCAACTTAAGAACAAACCTACAGACCCTATCTTGTATGTAACCCGGGGACGGCCTGTATAGGAACTGCATTGGCTTCTAATTCTTCCATGTAATGCCTTTGGCAGATTTATTGAAAAATCTAAAACATATTTCAATGGAACCATTAGACCACTAAACTAGCTTTTACCTTCTACTTTCTCTTACTTTGTGTTAACAATTGTTCATTTACTTACAAAAATGCCTTGTGTTCAATACATATTTGTAAATGTGTTCCTTATCTGAAGCTTAAAGGGGTTTTCCCATCTGGGCATTTACATTTAATTTAATTCATTTGCCATATATAAACATTTCTTCAATCGGATGTTATTAAAAAAAATGTTCCTGTGTGAAGATAATTTCTCATAAATGTCGCCATATTGTCCCTAAGAAACAAGATGGCTTCCTTGGATACGACCACCTCACATTTAGGCAGCGGTGACCAGAATCGCACTATTGAGCCCTATTTACCGTTCATTACCACAGGACGGCTGTGGGACCTGCAGTAACTTCCGGAAATTTCATATACCAAAACCTCTTGTTTCTTTTTGCAATCCCTCCAGCAGAGGTGGTCGTATCCAAGGACACAAAGGGACCATATATCTTCACACAGATTTTTTTTCATATATATATATACACACACTCACCGGCTACTTTATTAGGTACACCTGTCCCACTGCTCGTTAACACTTAATTTCTAATCAGCCAATCACATGGCGGCAACTCAGTGCATTTAGGCATGTAGACATGGTCAAGACAATCTCCTGCAGTTCAAACCGAGCATCAGTATGGGGAAGAAAGGTGATTTGTGGCCTTTGAACGTGGCATGGTTGTTGGTGCCAGAAGGGCTGGTCTGAGTATTTCAGAAACTGCTGATCTACTGGGATTTTCACGCACAACCATCTCTAGGGTTTACAGAGAATGGTCCGAAAAAGAAAAACATCCAGTGAGCGGCAGTTCTGTGGGCGGAAATGCCTTGTTGATGCCAGAGGTCAGAGGAGAATGGGCAGACTGGTTCGAGCTGATAGAAAGGCAACAGTGACTCAAATCCACCCATTACAACCAAGGTAGGCAGAAGAGCATCTCTGAACGCACAGGACGTCCAACTCTGAGGCAGATGGGCTACAGCAGCAGAAGACCACACCGGGTGCCACTCCTTTCAGCTAAGAACAGGAAACTGAGGCTACAATTTGCACAAGCTCATCGAAATTGGACAGTAGAAGATTGGAAAAACGTTGCCTGGTCTGAGGAGTCTCGATTTCTGCTGCGACATTCGGATGGTAGGGTCAGAATTTGGCGCCAACAACATGAAAGCATGGATCCATCCTGCCTTGTATCAGCGGCTCAGGCTGGTGCTGGTGGTGTCATGGATCCATCCTGCCTTGTATCAGCGGGTCAGGCTGGTGGTGGTGGTGTCATGGTGTCTTTGGGCCCCTTGGTACAACGCCACAGCCTACCTGAGTATTGTTGCTGCCCATGTCCATCCCTTTATGAGCACAATGTACCCTGTAACATCTGATGGCTACTTTCAGCAGGATAATGCGCCATGTCATAAAGCTGGAATCATCTCAGACTGGTTTCTTGAACATGACAATGAGGTCACTGGACACAAATGGCTCCACAGTCACCAGATCTCAATCCAATAGAGCATCTTTGGGATGTGGTGGAACGGGAGATTCGCATCATGGATGTGCAGCCGACAAATCTGCGGCAACTGTGTGATGCCATCATGTCAATATGGAGCAAAATCTCTGAGGAGCTTCCAGCACCTTGTTGTATCTATGCCACGAAGAATTGAGGCAGTTCTGAAGGCAAAAGGGGGTCCAACCCGTTACTAGCATGGTCGACCTAATAAAGTGGCCGGTGAGTGTATATAATTAATGGCAGATTAATGATACTGAATGCGAATGCCCAGATGAGAAAACCCCTTTAAATCTATATTATGTATTAAATGGCTCACATTCATAGTCCTACAGTACAGAGAACATGTGTGCTTTTTCTAAAATTTTTATTCTTATCTTTACAACACCTTATTTGCATATGTCACTTCTCAGCTAATTTGCATATAATTGAACTGTCGTTTTTTTTGCCATAAAAGCAGGAAAGATAAAATACATACCCTACAGGAGGGTGCTGGGGGGTTCAGATGGGTAAAGATGCTGGTGATTGGCTACCTCTAAACGTCCCCAGATTTATCTAGAATTATAAGTCTGACTAAGTAGAAACATATTTATGAATTACAAGTTAAAAACATTATAATTATTGCTCTACTTACATTTAAAAATGGATGAAAAATTTGGGATTTGCATAATTTTTGGTTAAACTAAAACCACACGCCATATATATATCCCACCTAGGCCGGCAATGGGCGCACCGAGCGGTACGGTCCTATCGTTCCCTGTGTTACAGTCCCGTGTGCCATGTATCTCTATGGGGAGGGGGTCAACCCTCCTCCTCTCCATGGCACTGGACGTATGTCCACCCGGCTACGGCGCGGCACGGTACCCCTCCATACACGGGGAAAAGATAGGACATGTCCAATCGGACAACACGGACAATGCACTTACATGCACCAGGCAGAAGAAGGTGAACTCCGGGGACCTGAGCGGGGAAGTGACACATGCAGGATATCGGGTGCAGGATCTTAGTGACTCCCAGCACAGCACATTATACACGGACAATGCACTTACATGCACCAGGAAGAAGAAGGTGAACTCCGGGGACCTGAGCGGGGAAGCGACACATGCAGGATATCGGGCACAGGATCTTAGTGACTCCCCGCACAGCGCATTATACACGGACAATGCACTTACATGCACCAGGAAGAAGAAGGTGAACTCCGGGGACCTGAGCGGGGAAGCGACACATGCAGGATATCGGGCGCAGGATCTTAGTGACTCCCCGCACAGCGCATTATACACGGACAATGCACTTACATGCACCAGGAAGAAGGTGAACTCCGGGGACCTGAGCGGGGAAGCGACACATGCAGGATACCGGGCGCACGATCTTAGTGACTCCCTGCACAGCGCATTATACACAGACAATGCACTTACATGCACCAGGAAGAAGAAGGTGAACTCCGGGGACCTGAGCGGAGAAGCAACACATGCAGGACATCGAGAGCACGATCTTAGTGAATCATGCCGGAGTCCATGATCGACGGGGAACGGACAGCGAGGATTGCGATAGGACCGGGTAAGTAAATGTGCCCAATGTGTCATTCAGCATCAGAAGCTGTGACACAACTTTTTTTCTATCATTGAAATTTTTTACTTGAAGACAATTTCAGTAAGATTTTTCCAATTTTT
This sequence comes from Engystomops pustulosus, assembly GCF_040894005.1. NCBI lineage: Eukaryota > Metazoa > Chordata > Amphibia > Anura > Leptodactylidae > Engystomops > Engystomops pustulosus. The sequence continues at coordinate 5,489,276 of NC_092421.1, forward strand.
CTTCAGTGACTGTTATAAAATGTGAAAAATAAGCTTTTGTTTCTCAAAATGAAACCAAATTCTATGAATGCCATGTTCTGAATATGATTGGCGGCTAAGTATCTCATCCCTATACCCTAATAGAGGCTGAAGGCAAGAAGTTTCATTGTGAAAAATAATTTTCTTTGGTTTGGAGATGGATATAAATGTGCCGAGAACAATCTAAAGTGAGGAAGAATGAAGACTATACAAAGTAATTACATACACAGTTACATTGTTGGCTAATACAATTACAGTCAAAGATTACAAGAAAATGAGTTACATACAAGCGAATCCGACAGAAGAAAGAAGTCAAAGAATAATTAAGAATTGAAGATCTGACATCGGAAATCTGAATATAAATGTCCAGCAACAAAAGGGACTGAGATGAAGCCGTTTCCTTTTTTCAAAAGTGTTAGCATTGTGTAAAGAAAGCGAAACAATACAAGACGGGGACATCTGGGATTCTGTCAAAAACAGAGCAAAATTGGCTCCATAAACCTTTACAAAGATTTCAAATCATACAACTTACCTCTAACTAATGTCACTCGTTGGTTACGTCATTGAAATCCCTAACAGGTGACTTGAAAACTTGACAATCATATTTCTGAAACAATGGCACCTGTACAGGTGTTGGCTACATAAGATAGCAAGCGAAAAGTCAATTCTTAAAGCCAGAAAGAAGGAAAACAAGGGACTTTGACAAAAGCCACAGTGAAATGACGAGATGGTTGCGCTGGTTACGAAAAATGATGAAACGTTATCAAGGTCGTGGAGCTCAAGGTTCATGAGGAGTAAAAATATGTTCTCCGGCCCCTTCTGGGATTTTTCCTCAGGGCAGCTCGGGCTCTGGTCCCCAGACTCTTGAAGACTATGAGGACCTTCTACAAGAAATGCTGTCCCTCCAGAGGATGGAGGAGCTCGGGGCTGACTCACACTCTTCTATGGTTTAATGTCAGTCAATACTGAACCATTTCATTTATGGGACATGCAGTATAGATGTGTCTGAGGTTCTGCCACTGACGGAACCTTTTTTATATTCTTTATTGCTTTTCTCTTTAAATACCCCACGACTTGCACTCTGTGCCATTTTCTGCACCATATGGTCGTGCTTTGACTATTTTAGTGTGCACAGATCAGACTGTTACCTCTCATCCACTATCCACCATTTATGCTTTATTGATGTCTTCCTCAACACATGAAAGATCTTGGCTCCAAAGCCCATGTTAGTACACAGTGGGGGTCATTTACTAAGGGCCCGTTTCGCGTTTTCCCGACGTGTTTCCCCTGAATTGCCCCGGGATTTTGGCACACGCGATCGGATTGTGGCGCATCAGCGCTGGCATGCACACAACGGAAATTGGGGGGCATGGCCGAACGAAAACCCGACGGATTCTGAAAAACCGCCGCATTTAAAACAAAAAAAGTGTTGCGGGGCTTGCACTTACCTTCACTAGGAATAGGCCGGTGAACTTGAGTGCACAGCAGCACCACCTGGTGGACGTCGGAGGAACTGCCTTAATGAATCCCGGCCGGACACGAATCCGCCGCAGAGAACGCGCCGCTGGATCGCGAATGGACCGGGTAAGTAAATCTGCCCCATTATATTTCACCACTACAGATGATCTATCTGACATTAACAGAGAAAAGACGTTCTCGTATCATCTCCTAGTAGCCGTCCTCAGGAAGAGTGATAGTGATCTTGTTTGGAGTGTGAATATACATTAGTAGGGAGAGGAGTATGGGAACGCTTTGCTACAATGACTAAAAGGAAATGAAGAGTCAGAGAGAACTTCAAGACAGGAAAGAGACAAAATGGGTGAAAAAAAGACAATAAGATGATAAAAGAAGAACCACAGCCTGGCATGAGAGAGAACTGAAATACATTTGCCCAGAGGGTGATAAGGAGGAATGTGAAAGTTTAGTCCCCGGCCAACAGCTTGATCCAGAAATGTTCATTGTAAACTAAGAGGCAGCTGATGTGTGATCTGCCGCAGCCTGTCAGGAACATAGCTCAATGGACATTATGCAGCCAGAAAGTGAAGAACAAGATAACAAAATGGACATGTGGGCCTGATGAGCCCCGGAGTTCCAAATGAAAATGAAAATCCTAAAAAGTGATTTATAAGTAGGAACCCCCCACCCAATATGTCTTTGTGTTGTAGATTTTGAGGTCTGTTCCTCTATGATGTGTTATGTCATTTGATGTCCGGAGCAATTCCCTCAGGGATCAGTAGTTTTATTGTTTTGCATTGGCCATTATATTATGTATTATATCAACACTCTGTATGTGAGCAGTATGCGGTCAAAACAATGGCTACTAAGCCTGGGACGGCTCCACCTGGGATCACCACGACTGTAGTTACTGTAGCTACTCCAGCTACTAAGTCCTGCTGCTAGGTTCTAATCCGGACATTTCCTGGTATCTACCGTGACCTGCTTCTGGATGTTGCTCCTGATAACCCTGGTTACAGCAGTTCCTAAAACCTTTTCCTGTTTTCTCCTTGTTCAGAGTTTGGGGACTGTCAGTAGTCACTGCTTCTGACATATTCTGGTTGCGTCCAAAGCTTTTCCCGGCTGATACTCCTTGGGTTTTCGCAGCTTCTTGTGTCTCTGCTCTTCGATCATGGCATTTGCTAGTTCCATCAGAGGTCTATTTCTTGGTTCCATCTGAATGGCCAGTCCAGCTCTGTCACTCCTGTGTTTGCCAAGTACAAATTTGACCCTGTTTTTATCAAATAATCTCTGCTTCACAGCTACAATAAGGACTGAAGTCTGTAATTCAAAGGCCATGAACCCAACTCTGTTATATTATAGACTCTGCTTTGCGGTATCAAAAAGACTTTGTTACTGCACCTAGTTTGCTTTCTATGTCTCTTGTCACTGCTGAATCTGTCTGACCATCAGTTACAGCGATCCACATTCACCATCAGACTCCGGTGGGCCACATGCCTGGTGGATTATTATATAAGTGGTCTGGGTGGCTTCCTGGGACCTGAACTTCCCAGGAGCCCATGAGTGCACAAACTATCTATATTGGTTACTTTGGGGACCTGCTACTAATTTGCTACTGCCAGGGTACTGTTACTGCATTGGCTACTGTGACTAAACTGCCTCCATTCGGGCAACACTGGGGGCATAATAGCAATATCTAGTTGTCTGAAACAAACTGACTTGGCGGGCCAGAGAAAAAAATGGAAAAGAACTACTTCGGTCAAACACATCAGCCGGATCCTGAAATGCTTCTATAGTCTATGACAGTGGTGGCCAAACTATGGCACGGGTGCCAGAGGTGGCACTCAAAGCCATTTCTGTGGGCACTCAGACCAAATTCATCTGCAGTCCCAAGAAACTTGGGCTGTTTTAAAGCGACATTTCATTGGCTTTTTGGAACTGCGGCAAAAGTGAGAAGGTGTAGAGAAGTGCAATGTCTTTGGAGGTCCTCCTGCTGGACCCACCATTCTTCTCTACAGTGAGATCCTTGAAAGAAGCTACAACGAGAGTCTGCAGTTGCCCTCCTTCTTTCAACTGTATTGGTAGCCTCAGTGGGTCAATACGATTGAAAGATGAGGAAGAACAGGTAGCAAAAAGTTGCTGCTTAAAATGTTGTGTTGGCACTTAATGGTAAATGAGTGGATTCTGGTTGTAGTTTGGGCACTCAGTCTCTAGAAGGTTCGCAATCACTGGTCTATGAGCTCACAGACACTCCTCATAGACTATATTCTCTTTGCTGTGACAAGCTTTGTTATTACTCCTGACACCTATTATTAGACCTGACACCTTTGTATTAAATCTTAGATACAGAGCTACAGCCGCAGTACACAGCCAAACATGGAGCTACAGACACAGTACACAGCCATACATGGAGATGCAGCCACAGTACACAGCCATACATGGAGCTACAGCCACAGTACACAGTCATACATGGAGCTATAGCCACAGTACACAGTCATAAATGGAGCTACAGCCGCAGTACACAGCCATACATGGAGTTACAGCTGCAGTACACAGCCATACATGGTGCTACAGCCATAGTAGACAGCCATACATGGAGCTACAGACGCATTACACAGCCAAAAATGGAGCTACAGCCACAGTACACAGCCATACATGGAGCTACAGCTGCAGTACACAGCCATACATGGAGCTACAGCCGCAGTACACATTCATACATGGAGCTACAACGGCAGTACACAGCCATACTTGGAGCTACAGCCGCAGTACACAGCCATACATGGAGCTACAGCCACAGTACACAGCCATACATGGAGCTACAGCCGCAGTACACAGCCATACATGGAGTTACACCCACAGTACACAGAAATACATGGGGCTACAGCTACAGTACACAGCCATACATGGGGCTACAGACACAGTACACATCCAAACATGGCGCTACAGCAGCAATACACAGCCATACATGGAGCTACAGCCACAGTACACAGCCATACATGGAGCTACAGCCACAGTACACAGCCATGAATGGAGCTGCAGCCACAGTACACAGCCATACATGGAGATACAGCCACAGTACACAGTCATACATGAAGCTACAGCCACAGAACACAGCCATACATGGAGATACAGCCACAGTACACAGCCATACATGGAGCTACAGGAGCAGTACACAGCCATACATGAAGCTACAGCCACAGAACACAGCCATACATGGAGATACAGCCACAGTACACAGCCATACATGGAGCTACAGCCGCAGTACACAGCCATACATGGAGCTACAGCCACAGTACACAGTCATACATGGATCTACAGCCACAGAACACAGCCATACATGGAGATACAGCCACAGTACACAGCCATACATGGAGCTACAGCCACAGTACACAGCCATACATGGATCTACAGCCACAGTACACAGCCATACATGGATCTACAGCCACAGTACTCAGCCATACATGGAGCTACAGCCACAGTACACAGTCATACATGGAGCTACAGCCACAGTACTCAGCCATACATGGAGCTACAGCCACAGTACTCAGCCATACATGGAGCTACAGCCACAGTACTCAGCCATACATGGAGCTACAGCCGCAGTACACAGCCATACATGGGGCTACAGCCGCAGTACACAGCCATACATGGAGCTACAGCCACAGTACTCAGCCATACATGGAGCTACAGCCACAGTACTCAGCCATACATGGAGCTACAGCCACAGTACTCAGCCATACATGGAGCTACAGCCACAGTACTCAGCCATACATGGATCTACAGCCACAGTACTCAGCCATACATGGGGCTACAGCCACAGTACAAAGCCATACATGGAGCTACAGCCACAGTACTCAGCCATACATGGAGCTACAGCCACAGTACTCAGCCATACATGGAGCTACAGCCACAGTACTCAGCCATACATGGAGCTACAGCCACAGTACTCAGCCATACATGGAGCTACAGCCACAGTACTCAGCCATACATGGAGCTACAGCCACAGTACTCAGCCATACATGGGGCTACAGCCACAGTACAAAGCCATACATGGAGCTACAGCCACAGTACAAAGCCATGCACAACAAGTCATGCACAACAAGCCACGCCACAACAAGCCACGCCACAACAAGCCATGCACAACAAGCCACGCCACAACAAGTCCAACTCACTTTGCGGGGGGTTCTGGAGGCACATGTGGAAAAAAACAAGCCAAGTCATTGGTCAGCAATAAACCAGTAAGATCAGCTACAAATTTATATAAACATATACTGTACACAAAGTGTCGAAATGAAAGTGTGAAATAAATCTTAACCAGACGTGGTGCATAGTGTATGTGGGAGCCTTCCAGACTGACATTGCTCTGCACAGCCCACTCTGACATCTCTCCATAGCTCCGTACATATTAGGGAACCATTAGGCGGACACATTAGAAGTTATCTGCAGGCTAATGTTTCCATTATGTGCTCGCTGGCTGTGGGACAAGCACGGCTTTGTTCTTTGGATGTCATACTTTGTATAATAAGAGGGAGGAGGCCTCTTAGCTTTTTGGATGACTTTGACATGACTGGCTGTAATCTGGACATGTGCTGTCAGATGATGCTGTGTGTCTGGATACTGTACTGGAAGCCACATGTTGTGCTCGGCTGTAATTGACATCAGTAATGGCTCTGGTGCCAGCCAAACGGAGGCATCAGACGGAGAATTTACAGTTTGTGCCCATCACACAATGTTCTTGTACGTATTGTAGTCTTAAAGTGAACACAAAATAGTCCGGGGATGTTCAGCAAATGATATATCTGTGGTACAGCAGCTTTTTAATTTGATTTTTAAGATTTTTTTTTATTATATTTATATTTAATTATATTTATATATATTATATATAATATATTAATACATTATATTATATTTGATATATATACAGTATATTTAATCTTAATATAATTGAAACATATATTTATATATTTAATATCACAGTTTTGATACAGTTTAATCCGTTATGGGAGAACCTGCTTGCTTTGGCCCCCAGAAACTTGCCAGAAGTTTAGTGAAAGTAGAATTATGTAACTATTCCTGATTTTTATGGGGCCTCATCAGCAGGATAAGTAAGGACGGGCCAGCTAAATATCAACATGTCTGATCCTTATGTTCTCAAGGGACCAGATTACAGGCAGATAGGTTCTTTATGTTTGTACTTAAGTTAAATTTGTATGTAAGTAGGAACTGTCATTTTATAATTGTAGCTCCAGGCAAAATTTGCCCAAGTAACAACTAGATTTCCAACATTTTTTGCTGTAATAGGACCAAGGATTATCAATAAAGCTTCATTACAGACACCTTACAGCTGATCATTGCAGTCTGGGACTATAGTAACATCCAGAGAGGTCACCAGAGGTCACAGGGGGCAGAGGGGTCCGTCTGTAACTAGGAGTCGTCTGTAAGTCGGGTGTCCTTAAGTTGGAGACTGTCTGTACTTTCCTTTCCCTGTAAAGAACAATTGCCGAGTGAAGTATTGGAGGGTCGATAGAGAGAAATGTCATACGTGCAACAGCTCCCTAATATGTACATTTGGTAGTTTGGCTTCTTTTGATATATATACAAATAGCCAATGGTATAAATGGGTACATTTGCCCAAAATGATGCTACTAATAATAATAATTCCTGTATATATATAGTGAACACAGATTACGTAGCGCTGCACAGAACTTGTCAAATCGGTCCCTGTCCCCAATGGGGCTCACAATCTAATCAGGACCTGGAGGAAATCCATGCAAACACGGAGAGAACATACAAACTTTTTTCAGATGTTGACCCTGGGACCCAGGTCCCCAGCACTGCAAGGCTGTAATGCTAAACACTGAGCCACCGTGCTGCCCATAAACCAACTCATGGAATTGCTTGGAGCTGCAGACATCACAATGGGCCCTACACATTAACCAATGTAACATGCAACCAACTCTCTTACAATTGCTGTTCAATAAAACTAGTTGGGCAAACAGAAAACAAGCAGGATGCTGAGCTACAAAATTATTGTCTGCTTTAAATAATAATAAACATGGAAACAACCTAAACAACAGCAATTATAAAACAAGTGAATAAACATACAACAAGCAAATCATTCATAGATTTGGATCTTCATGTTTCTGCATCATATATCTCTTTATAGGTATTTTGAATAATCACTTGTCCAAAAGATAAGCAAAATTGAAGGGGTTCTGTTTCCAGGACTACAATGCTGAGATTACTGCTTTTCCAGGTCCCAGGTGAAACCTTAGATGAGATACCATGAGGGTGAGTAATGTGACAATTGGCTACATCCTGGAACATCAATAAACGGAATATTGTATCTATTCTGTGCTACGTTGTTATGATGGATTTTCATTTCAGGATCTGGCCACAAGGGGGTGACATTAATCTACTTGAAGACATTAGTCTAAGTTCCCGCACCAAGAAAAGTTCTGTTTGTACTTTATTCTAGCACTCCAGGAAAAAGTTTATAGGAAAACAGGCAGAGAGATGGAGACGTAATAAGCCACAGAGGTTAAAGTTAACCCGAGTATCATGTGAAATGAATCATGAACAACAGGAAAAAGAAAGCCACTAATGATTATTGGACTGCAGCTCAATAATACAATCACATCCTATATAAACAGCTTCATAAATCCAAGACACATAAGTTTAGAGTTTGGCCAGTTCTAGATCCCACAAGGACAGAAAGAAAGAAGACTGCGATGAGAAGCGTTTGTCAGGAGGAGACAATATTTAGGCAGATCGGATGTCTGGATACAATCAGCCGCCATGGTGGAGAACCACGTCACATAAATAGCGCTTGTAAATAAGCAGAAAAGTCTCGGCTGATTACAAGAACAGAAAGGCAGAGCCCTGGCAGATGGAAGCCTAATGCTCAGAGTCAGGGAATTAGTACAGCAAGGCAAACTGTTCTAGTGATGGTGATATTATTACACAAACGCAATGTGATTTATTGGCCGGGACTATGGAGGAGGCTCCACAATCTCAGCTCAGGAGACACAGATGTTTCAGGCTCAAGTGTAAAATCTGTGTTTTGATTCGCCACATTTAGTGGAACTAACTTCTAATAATAATAAGATCAAGAAGAGATTTCCTATGAGTTACTAAAGACTTAATGGGCTGAAAATTCTCCCTGCAGTTTTCATCCGTTCTTGGTAGTTTGGATGCGCTAATGCGGAGGTTAAACTCAATATGTTGGTGGGAATTTGAATTTAATAGAGCCATTTCACGGCGCTACGTTTTGGGAAGCGGCACTATAGAAGGATTGGTAAGTTTTTTTTAGAGAAAAGAAGACTTATAGGGGGAGATTTATCATACGCAGGCGCTTCCCAATGACCTGACAGATACATCAAGAGGCCCAAGTGCATGGTGGACGGCACGGGTGGACGGCACGGGTGCCGGGCAAAACTATGCCACATCTGACCTGGCACAGTTTTGTGTAAAGAAGTTTGCAAGTTTTTCAAACTTACGCAGAATCGGGGATGGAACGACCGGCTGCCGCGCCCCTCTGCCCCACCTCGCTGCTGAAATCGAAAATTCTTGCCCTGCGCAAGTACTCGGTGATGGCAGTTACACATCATTAATATGGTAACAGAGCAAGAAAACCTGTTACATCATCACTGGGGGCAGAGCATAAGAGGGAGGAGAAGTAACTGAGAACTAAAGGATCATGGGATTTGTAGTTTCCAGTGGTGGCCATCTTGGTGATAACTCCGCCTACTTTAGAGAGGCCATAAAATTTTGTGAATCATAAAATCAAACTATTTAAGCTCCGTTTTGTAACTAATGACATTGAGTTTTGTTACATTCATTTATTTATAGCATCATGGGTTTTTGTATCAGACGTTAATTTTCCCGGAATACCTCTTTAAATACCTATGCAAGCAGTTTACACTAAGAAGAATGTGCAAAGTCCAACAGAAAACTGGCCCTTAGTAAATGTGTCCCATCATGTGTGGAAGAATAGTACGTATAATCTCTGGATGATGGAAACATGGTGGGAGTGAAGGAGGTCTCTAACTCGGATCAACTGACTGCGAGGAAGGCAGTAAATTCCACCAGAAATGTCTAGATCCAGGGACTTGGCCATGTCCACAAGTATCCCCTCCCTAAATGTGGTTCCCTTCACAAACAAAAAATAAATAAATGTCCTTCCAGGTCAGCCCTGGAGTCAGCACCTCCGCTTTTAATTTATTCAACCCCCTCCCCCGTCCTAATACAAGTTCCATCCGGAATTATAATAAAAGAAGTTCTGAGAAACGCTGTTTAGCAGGAACATCTTAGTAGGACAAGTCTTCCATCAGTAAAACTGATGATAGATATCCTTTAATGTGGACTCATTGCCAGCAGCAATAAGCGTCTTTTGATTATCCTGGTTACCTTATACCTGGGACTGTTATGGAGAAGTACTTGATTATTGTCTTGGGCAATAATTCAGCAAAGCCGATCAAGATTGAGCAATATTGGCCGATTAGGAAAAAATTCCTTCCTGAGCCCAATATGGCAGCCAGTATAACTCCCTTGATCAACATCAAATTAACAAAATGTTATGTTCCCATAACATGTGATAGTCCAGATACATGTGAAACATGTACAAATTATTATATTACAGTCTCCTGTGGCAGAGAGTCACATAGTCTCACTGCTCTTACAGCAAAGAATACATGTCTGTTTTGATAGTAGAACCACCTCTGCTTTAGGCTTAGAAAATGCCCCCTTGTCTTGGCCACAGGCCTTACTGTAAAGAGGTCCTTAAAAAGATCTTGATCCCTCTTTTAATGAAGTCATGTGATTAAAGCCTGTATCAGAAGACAATCTTCTTCATATTATGAACCCTGCTCACCCACTGAACTGGAACTCATATAAAAAAAAATTTCAGTGCTAGGAAAAATGTCTTCTATGACCAGCAACAGCTTTTTGCGATTTAGGAAAAGTTACCTGTAAGGCTACAGAAATGTAATTTAAAGCTTTTCTAGGGACAGCTCAGAGAAATCTTAACACATAGTACCCAATATGTAGATATAAAAAAAACAGCTGAAGGTAGTTTCCCACTTGACTTGGCATAAAGATGTTCCATTGCCTTGGCATAGAGACCTTCCCTTGCCTCGCATAAAGACCTTCCCTTGCCTTGGCATAGAGACCTTCCCTTGTATTGGCATAGAGACCTTCCCTTGCCCCGGCATAGAGATGTTCCCTTGCCTCAGCATACAGACTTTCCCTTGCCTCGCATAAAGACCTTCCCTTGCCTTGGCATAGAGACCTTCCCTTGCCTGGGCATAGAGACCTTCCCTTGCCTGGGCATAGAGACCTTCCCTTGCCTCGGCATAGAGACCTTCCCTTGCCTTGGCACAGAGACCTTCACTTGCCTCGGCACAGAGACCTTCCCTTGCCTCGGCATAGAGACGTTCCCCTTGCCTCAGCATAGAGACGTTCCCTTGCCTTGGCATAGAGACGTTCCCTTGCCTTGGCATAGAGACCTTCCCTTGCCTCGGCATAGAGACCTTCCCTTGCCTTGGCATAGAGACCTTCCCTTGCCTTGGCATAGAGACCTTCCCTTGCCTTGGCATAGAGACCTTCCCTTGCCTTGGCATAGAGACCTTCCCTTGCCTTGGCATAGAGACCTTCGTTTGGCACAGAAACGTTCCCTTGTCTCGGCATAGAGACCTTCCCTTGCCTCGGCATAGGGCCCTTCCCTTGCCTCAGCATAGAGACGTTCCCTTGCCTCAGCATAGAGACGTTCCCTTGTATTAGCATAGAGACCTTCCCTTGTCCCGGCATAGAGACCTTCCCTTGCCTCAGCATACAGACTTTCCCTTGCCTGGGCATAGAGACTTTCCCTTGCCCCGGCATAGAGATGTTCCCTTGCCTCAGCATACAGACTTTCCCTTGCCTGGGCATAGAGACGTTTCCTTGCCTTGGCATAGACTTTCCCTTGCCTTGGCATATAGACCTTCCCTTGCTTCAGCACAGAGACATTTCCTTGCCTTGGCATAGATGTTCCCTTGCCTTGGCATAGAGACCTTCCCTTGCCTTGGCACAGAGACCTTCCCTTGCCTCGGCATAGAGACCTTCCCTTGCCTTGGCATAGAGACCTTCCCTTGCCTTGGCACAGAGACCTTCCCTTGCCTCGGCATAGAGACCTTCCCTTGCCTTGGCATAGAGATGTTCCCTTGCCTCGGCATAGAGATGTTCCCCTTGCCTTGGCACAGAGAAGTTCCCTTGCCTCGGCATAGAGACGTTCCCTTGCTTTGGCATAGAAACCTTCCCTTGCCTTGGCATAGAGACCTTCCCTTGGCACAGAGACGTTCCCTTGCCTCGGCATAGAGACGTTCCCTTGCTTTGGCATAGAAACCTTCCCTTGCCTTGGCATAGAGACCTTCCCTTGGCACAGAGACGTTCCCTTGCCTCGGCATAGAGACCTTCCCTTGCCTCGGCATAGAGACCTTCCCTTGCCTCAGCATAGAGACGTTCCCTTGTATTGGCATAGAGACCTTCCCTTGTCCCGGCATAGAGACCTTCCCTTGCCTCAGCATACAGACTTTCCCTTGCCTGGGCATAGAGACTTTCCCTTGCCCCGGCATAGAGATGTTCCCTTGCCTCAACATACAGACTTTCCCTTGCCTGGGCATAGAGACGTTCCCTTGCCTCGGCATAGAGACGTTCCCTTGCCTCGGCATAGAGACGTTCCCCTGCCTGGGCATAGAGAACTTCCCTTGCCTCAGCATAGAGATGTTCCCTTGCCTGGGCATAGAGACCTTCCCTTGCCTCGGCATAGAGACCTTTCCTTGCCTTGGCATTGAGACGTTCTCTTGCCTCGGCATAAAGTCCTTCCCTTGCCTCAACATAGAGACGTCCCCTTGCTTCGGCATAAAGTCCTTCCCTTGCCTTGGCATAGAGACGTTCCATTGCCTCGGCATAGAGACCTTCCCTTGCCTCGGCACAGAGACCTTCCCTTGCCTCGGCATAGATAGACTTGCTCACTGCAATAATCCCGGTTATGCTCCTTCCCTCTTCAACTGTCTGTAGAATTGTACTAAGAGACTATCAAGTAACTTGTTAGTGTCGCTATATTTCAACCTTCTTGTGTTGTTACTGAGCAGTCAATTTATGGCCATAGTGTTAAAATAGCTCCAGGCTGTAACAAACACACTTTTTAAAAAGGTAGTAAAACGTGTGCAATATCATCGAGAAGCTTTTTAAACCCCTGCCGGGATATTCAGTTCCAAGTCATGAAATATGTCTTCATTGTTTCTTTATCTGAAGCAAACTGTCTTCCTGTTCCCCTCTTTTATAAAAACAGGATAAAATAAAGCCTGAAACAAATTCAACAACAGAGAAAGGTTAAAGAAACAGAAAGAGAAGCTGTTAGAGGCCTCCTGCCCCTGTCAGTCCTATGAATGGTGTCAGGAACAAGAAGAAACTTTATTGATCACATTGTCTCATTTTACTGATGGGCTTTCTAATTTGATAACTGAGGCCTATATGTCAGTCTATTTATGCAATACCACTACATCCAGGAACAACAAGCTTACAAATGTCATGCAAAGATTACTATATAAACATAAAAATGCAGAAACAGTTCAGCCTCACAATTTATTTCACAATAATCTATGGTGTTTTGTGATATAAATTGTTTTCATTTAGTACTGTGTCTGTATAGAAAGGGTTAATGCACATTGAAAAACATTCCTAGCCTTTGTTTACGGCCATAGAAGAAATTATTTTACAGACTTGTTTCCTATAGAAAACAGACAGCCTGACAGGTTCTGCCTGGAAAGTGTTCACCCCTTTTGGAACTTGCTGCCATAGAATAGTATGGGGACTCAATGTAAGTCTATGGAAGAATGCTTTGTCATTATTTGTGCTGAAATGTATCCACTCCTCCAAGTAAGGTATGTAAAGAGAACCGCCCCAGTCCATAGTGTCTTCAAGTTAGGGAATAGAGCTTAGAAGATACTCTACCCCAGACCATGGGCTCATAGAGAGAGAGGGACAGCCCATGACCATGGGCTCATAGAGAGCGAGGGACAGCCCATGACCATGGGCTCATAGAGAGAGAGGGACAGCCCATGACCATGGGCTCATAGAGAGAGAGGGACAGCCCATGACCATGGGCTCATAGAGAGAGAGGGACAGCCCATGACCATGGGCTCATAGAGAGAGAGGGACAGCACATGACCATGGGCTCATAGAGAGAGAGGGACAGCCCATGACCATGGGCTCATAGAGAGAGAGGGACAGCCCATGACCATGGGCTCATAGAGAGAGAGAGGGACAGCCCATGACCATGGGCTCATAGAGAGCGAGGGACAGCCCATGACCATGGGCTCATAGAGAGCGAGGGACAGCCCATGACCATGGGCTCATAGAGAGAGAGGGACAGCCCATGACCATGGGCTCATAGAGAAAGAGGGACAGCCCATGACCATGGGCTCATAGAGAGAGAGAGGGACAGCCCATGACCATGGGCTCATAGAGAGAGAGGGACAGCCCATGACCATGGGCTCATAGAGAGCGAGGGACAGCCCATGACCATGGGCTCATAGAGAGAGAGGGACAGCCTATGACCATGGGCTCATAGAGAGCGAGGGACAGCCCATGACCATGGGCTCATAGAGAGAGAGGGACAGCCCATGACCATGGGCTCATAGAGAGAGAGGGACAGCCCATGACCATGGGCTCATAGAGAGAGAGGGACAGCCCATGACCATGGGCTCATAGAGAGAGAGGGACAGCACATGACCATGGGCTCATAGAGAGAGAGGGACAGCCCATGACCATGGGCTCATAGAGAGAGAGGGACAGCCCATGACCATGGGCTCATAGAGAGAGAGAGGGACAGCCCATGACCATGGGCTCATAGAGAGCGAGGGACAGCCCATGACCATGGGCTCATAGAGAGAGAGGGACAGCCCATGACCATGGGCTCATAGAGAGAGAGGGACAGCCCATGACCATGGGCTCATAGAGAAAGAGGGACAGCCCATGACCATGGGCTCATAGAGAGAGAGAGGGACAGCCCATGACCATGGGCTCATAGAGAGAGAGGGACAGCCCATGACCATGGGCTCATAGAGAGCGAGGGACAGCCCATGACCATGGGCTCATAGAGAGAGAGGGACAGCCCATGACCATGGGCTCATAGAGAGCGAGGGACAGCTAGCTCAGGTCCTGAGAAACGATGTTTAGCAGGAACATCTTAGTAGTACAAGTCTTCAATCAGTAAAACTGATGGTAGATATCCTTTAATGTGTCCCCTAACCCAGGTACTGCACTTGGACTTCAACATTCCTGAAACTTTTTCACTGACATAAGCATCAGTCAAGATACATGAGTATAGAGGTATTGGGGTCCATAGCTGTTATCTGACATCAATTCAATGGGGCTCATTTACTAATGGTCCGTGGAGTGCATTTTTGTCAGGTTTCACAACGATTTCCGAGTTGCACCGCATTTAACAGGGGATTTTGGCGCACTTGATTGGATTTTGGCGCATCGACAGAAACCGCTGGGCAGGCCGTTGGACAACCGGACGGATTCGGACTACGCGCAGGATTTAACATTTCAAATTGTGTCGCAAGACACGCACTTACAAGCACCGGGAAGAAGAAGGTGAACTCCAGCGGACCTCTGCGGGGAAGCGACGGATGCAGGAACTCGGGCACACAAGCTACGTGAATCGTGCCGGACTTCATCTTCGTCGGACTTCCCGCATCGGGGATCGCGGCAGGACCAGGTAAGTAAATTTGCCCCAATGTGTGTGACTTGACTACCCTTAGACTTTGCTTTCACAGACCTAGATAACCCAATAAAGACAATCTAGAAAGAGGAATATACAGCTTCCAGGACAGAATATGATGTCACATGGTTACAGTGTCTACCATATACTGCAGCCAATAGCTGCAGACATCGCAATCAGACTACAATCAGTAGAGATTTCGTTGCTGTAGTTGGGACAAGGTTAGATGCATTACATGATTGGGGTGTTAGTCTTTAGGTTTTGTCTTTATGTCTGAAAAAACTTGAAAGTGAGTGAATAAGTATAAATAATGTGACAATAGTCTCTCAGAAGCCCGGAGCGTAATATAAAGATATCACTGAAAGTCACCTATATAAACAGATGGAGCACGCGGAGAGAGAGGGGGCCATAGTGATCATGGGAGACTTTCACTTCCCAGCATTGGGCCGCCTTCTTTTTAATATTGAAAAATATATTAAAAATATTTGGAGTTGTCTATAGATGATTTACACAGTAGAGCAGGGGTGTCACCGGGGCTCACAGAAGCCTCGTGGTTGTCTTAAAGGGGCTGAATGTAATTGAATTACTGTATAATTGTATTTATACAGAACCAATAGCCCCATGAGGGCAACCACAAGACTGAACTCCCGGCTCCTTCTCCAGTTGCTAAATGCGATGCAAACGCAACCTTATTTCAATAGGTGATTGCAGGAAGAGTCTGTGCGTTTTGAAAAGCAACCACAACGCAGTAGCCACGTGTGAATGTGGCCTCAGACATTGGCATGGCCAGTAGGTGTCCCCACAGTAACCTATGGTTGGAGTAGCCCCTCAGCAGCCAGAAGGTCCCACTAAGTAGTCACAGTGCCCCATCCCCTGCCCAGAAGCAGCCACAGTGCCCCATCACCCCCCATCACCCCACGTCCCCCCCAGCAGCAGCCATAGTGCCTCATCACCCCACAGCACCCCACGTCCCCCCAGCAGCAGCCACAGTGCCCCATCACCCCCCAGCACCCCACGTCCCCCCAGCAGCAGCCACAGTGCCCCACACCCCCCAGCACCCCACGTCCCCCCCAGCAGCAGCCATAGTGCCCCATCACCCCACAGCACCCCACATCCCCCCAGCAGCAGCCACAGTGCCCCATCACCCCCCAGCACCCCACGTCCCCCCAGCAGCAGCCACAGTGCCCCACACCCCCCAGCACCCCACGTCCCCCCAGCAGCAGCCGCAGTGTCCCAAACCTCACCCCAGCAGCAACCATCATGTCCCACCCCCCACCCAAGCAGCAGCCACAGTGCCCCAGCACCCCACGTCCCCCCCAGCACCCCACGTCCCCCCAGCAGCAGCCACAGTGTCCCAAACCTCACCCCAGCAGCAACCATCATGTCCCACCCCCCACCCAAGCAGCAGCCACAGTGCCCCAATGATTGCAGCATAGGGGCAGAGAGCCACAGCTGGGCCGAATAACATGAGGCTGCAGGCCGGATTTTCCCTCTCCCCTCCCGCAGCTCAGAGATAATTAACAGTATTAGTCCCTATTTTGAATGAATTGTCCGAAACAGAAATTATTTGGATTTGGTACCTGAAAAATGTTATTAATTCAATTAATAATTCTTAAAATTAAAAATGATTGTGTTCTTTAAATAATAATAATTCCTTTATTTATATAGCGCACACAGATTCCGCAGCGCTGCACAGAGCTCACCAAATCGGTCCCTGTCCCTAATGGGGTGCACAATCTAATCAACCTACCAGTATATTTTGGAGTATGGTAGGAAACCGGACTACCCGGAGAAAACCCACACAAACACGGAGAGAACATGCAAACTCTTTGCAGATGTTGACCTGGATGGGACTTGGACCCAAGACCCCAGCGCTGCAAGGCTGTAGTGCTAACCACTGAGTCACTGTGCTGCCCTAGAAATTTATTATCAGATCAAAATGTATATACAGTGCCAAGAGTAGCACTAACTGGAAACTTTTACTAATGAGGTTGGATAGGAGCATACGCAGAGTGACATAAATAGGTTACAATAATAGTATAAAAAGCTATTGGTTTTCCTTTTAGTGGATGGAACACTGGGATATTTTCTGAATGGGAGCATCGGTTTTAACCATCACGGGGAGGAGGAGCGGAGGAAAGCCTTTATTTCACTGCATCCTTCAGGAAAAAACAAATTTATCAGGCGCTGCTTGAAGTGTCTTTAATGATTGCATTCTGCATACAATCAGCTTCCCCTTCTCAAGGACCATCAATATGTCATGAATAGACTTATCTGAAGGCTGCGGCTTTTAACATCAAGGTTATCTATGCTGCACAAGGCTCCCGCTTCCCTCCGCTTCCCTTGTAGCTGATGCTGTCTAATGTTTTCATCAACTTCGCAATCAATCAGGGTAATAATGTTCAGCAAAAAAAATCAATTAACAACGCAATTAAACTTTGGTTATTATCTTGAAGGGCGGAAATAATACCCCATGGGGTGACAGGCGTCTGTGACTGCGGGCAACCACAATGTGGGATGAGAAGAC
This sequence comes from Engystomops pustulosus, assembly GCF_040894005.1. Taxonomy (NCBI): domain Eukaryota; kingdom Metazoa; phylum Chordata; class Amphibia; order Anura; family Leptodactylidae; genus Engystomops; species Engystomops pustulosus. The sequence continues at coordinate 5,507,044 of NC_092421.1, forward strand.
GGCATTGGCAGGGTTTACACGTTTAGCTACTGGGATCGGTAAATGATGAGATGCCCCATAATAACCGCACGTGGCCTGCAAATATTACTACCTATACAGTGGTGTAACTAGGAGAGACAGGGCCCCCTAGCAGGCTGCAGCATGGGGCCCCCCTGCCCACTTATTAGTACATATTAGTATATTCACACATATAAATACACTCATGTGCTTATACACATACATACAGTACCATGTGCAACATACTCACATACAGTGTATACAGACACCATATACACATCACACATACTGCATATATACATCCCAGTACATGTTATATACATATTATGCTGGACATGTGCAGTACAATATACATATAATGGTGCACATCCTCCATTCTTTATTGTGTCAGGTCGGATGACGGGGCCCCCTGACACTGCTGACCCCATAGCGGCTGCTATGGCTGCTACCCCTGTAGTTACAACCCTGTACCTATATATATATATATATATTTCTAGTGTATTTCACTGTACACAGACAGACATAGGCTTCCATTATACTATATAGTAACATTTTCCTGCAGGATACTTTTGTATCGTACACTATTCTATACAGTATTACAATACAAGACATATGGGACCTCTCAGACATCCTTGGGGGGGGGGGGGGCAGTTAGAGGCTATTAATAGGGTTACATTAGTTTCCATACTCGCCTGATACATTGTAGAAGAAAATGTGGTGCACGATTACTCACATAATGCATTTATTACTTAGCGAGCTTGTGTTTAGTGTCTGGACATGTGTCCTCTGAGTGTAGATGATATTCCGCTTTCAATGTATTTATACGACTGCTGCTCAGATAAGACTCTAATGTAAGTAATCATATATTACTGTTATATAATCCATAGACCACAATGGGGAGCTGTGATCTGGCCACAAATTACGAGGCCATAAACCGCCTAGGGCCAGCGGCAGCACTGGGCGTACGCAGGCAAGTGCCGGGGCCCAGTACTGCTGTACATAAAGAATCCATTGCGGGTGAGGGGGGCTGTATCTAATTAATCCATAGGGGGTGAGGGGGATTTATATAAAACAACCATTAGGGGGCTGTTTGGAATTATAAACTAGGGAATATTTTAGGGAATAAGAGACTGTTGGAGTTTCTGAATTTTTAATGCCACCACATGACTTCACTGCAAAAGGGCCACTTAGGCTCCGTCACCCGGGGGCCCCCTGAAACCTGGAGCCGGCCTCCATTATGGTTGTGTGTATGAGGCCTTAAGATGGGGCACCCTTCTTAATCTGCATACACCCTTGCTGTTCTGATATGGGTGGCCTATTCTTACGGTGTGATCACCCGTACCACCTGGTGCTGGTTACCGATCTCATGCGTTTCCATAGAAGCGGGATGTGGCACGCCCCATTGCACTTTGATTTAATTTCGAAAAATGGAGTCCAAGTGGTACATGTGACCAGGCACTCAGATTAAAGGGGTTGTACAAGAGTTGTGAAAAAAAACAAAAGTTGGGCGGGAGGGGGCTGCTTAAAAAAATAAAGATATCTTCCAACGCCCTCCGGTATCCCGCGCTGCTGTCGCTCCGGTCCGGGCGCCATGTAAACAAACATGGCCGCCGTAGCAGTGCTGGATTCAGCTTCCGGACGCGTCTATCCGTCCCTATTCACAGCACTGTGTATGGGGGCCGGAAGGTTGTCGGGTCCGGCCGGAGTCCAGCGCTGCTCCGGTGGCCATGTTTGTTTACATGGCCCCCGGACCGGAGCGACAGCAGCGCGGGACACTGGAGGGCACCGGAAGGTAAGTAGATCTTTATTATTTTAAGCAGCCTCTAAGGCCACCTTTAGTTTTTTTTTCATTACTTTTGGACAACCCCTTTAAGATATAGTCCTAGCATGCTTCTTAATACATGTTTGTGTTGGACTTTACTGTGAGATTATACATTACATGAAGTTTATATTCTAGACCGAGTTTATGTCAGTAGGAAAAAGAAATGGTAAATCAGGCGTTTTACCTTTTTTTACAGCATTTATCGAGTGGCTCTGTAATGAGATTGTTGTGTTGTTAAATCACATTGACCTCCATGAAAATCCTCCGGCAGCTCTGAGTGACAGCCGCCATCAGATTGATTAACACGCGAGTTAACGAGCTGCTCCTCTACAAACAGATACAAGTAACGCCTTGACTGCAACATTAAAAATAGGTGCAACAGTTTTTTGGGAGTTCAAATTAGGGGAGCAAACCACTTTCACAGATGTCTTTCATCCACAGATTGCCGCGGGGAAAGAGGAAACTTTTCTTGTCATATTCTCATTACCGCGAATCAAGAACAACATTCGCTTGATCGTTGATTAACTGTCAGCAAGGAAGGATTGGGCTGTGAGGGAACTGATTGACGGAGCTGCCAGTCTGCCGTCACTTACCATCAGATAGAAATACAATGATACCTTCAACAGTAATTTATCAAAGCAGCAGCACAGAGATTGACAGTCATACGAGGCCGGCACGGTCTGCAGATTATTGCTCTGCGCCCAATATGTCGCCCCCAGAATGCACCTGGGACACTCCGGGACTGTGATTATCAACTTACTCAAAAATAAAAGCAAAAAAGAAGATGCTCTCTCTATGTAAATTTACTAATGTGCCTATAAAGTGGATTTCTATCCTTCCAAATAATTTTAATATGTGTGGATCTCGTTATAGCATACATCTTCACTGCAGTTTATGAGAACTTTTTAATCTTAAAAGTATAAATCTACAGCAAAATTCATAAGTTTTTGTGTTTGTTATAAAACTGTACCCAACAATATTTTCTGAATATGTCGTAAGGCTGCATTCACACTGCCATATGAGGGATGTATATACGGCCTATATACGTCCCCCTTAGACAGCAATGGGTGCACGCGCCCTTCGGGAGCAGTACGGTGCGGCACAAGTGCGGCGCCATACCGTTCCATACCCCGTGAAAAGATAGGACATGTTGTATCCTTTCTCTGAATATGGCGCTGTGCACCATTATCCTCTATGGAAAGGGCCTGGGGTGAGCGCCACTCACCCCCTTCTCCTCTCCCCCCGGCACCAACCTGTGCCCGCCGTGCTACATCAATGTGAATGTAGCCTAAGGCAGAATGCAGACAATCGCGTGAACTTGTGGAAACAGGCCCAATCCAACGGACTGCTCACCTTGTTAAATTATACAAAAATATGGTGCAAGGACCTCCCTCAGTGCTGGAACTGTAACAGTTAATACAGTCCCGATTCTGCAGTCTGGCCAGCAGACAGGAGGTCCTTGCACCATATTTCGATATAATACAAGGACCTCCCTTTCTGTGTGTGGGATCAGGCGGACATAGAGGCCCATTTTCTAGGGTGCATTCACATTGAGGTGTGCTCACCCCTCCTCGTAGCACGGCCATAGATACGGGAAAAGATACTGCATGTTCTATCTTTTCCACGTGGGCAGTGCGGTACTGCCGCCGCTGGGTCGCCATAGTCATCTATGGGGACATATATCTGGCCGCAAACTTGTGACTGGATATATACGTCCCCACAACGGCCTTCTGAATGAGGCCTAAGGGTCAGGCCACAGATAAATCTCTACCATGGATTTCTGCCACAGATCACCTGCTGCTAGAAAAATTTGCATTTAAAATGGAGCTCTTTTCTTTTCATTAATAACAGTGAATTAGAGAATGTGTTATTTTGTTATCCTGAGCATATTTAAGAATCTTGCAAATGATCTACATTTTTGCTTTATAGCCATATAATAAAAAGAGAGAAAAACAATAGATTTTACCAAATTATTATATGTGATTCCCCCTCTGATGCCTACTTTGTGCTGCTCGTCCTTTTCTTTCAAGGGTTATGGCATCATCTGTTCTGAAAGTTCTGTTCACCAGAAGTGAAGTGGGCGGAGACTAATGTCTGTCTATGCCCCCAGGCTATAGACCCCAAAATGTCCCTCTTCTCCTCTTGCCTCTGCACCCTTGTTTTCCCCTTTGCCCCATTACAGTGGGAGCAACCCCATAACCCTAGGAGCCCCCTAAGTGAGATTACATCATTGCAGATCTGCCCTCCAATAGAACATGGTGCAAATTAATGTCTGCACACACGTTTCAGATGCCACCTGACCAGGGAAGAGATTGGCTGCCATTTAAACTTCTAGTAGGTTGCATTGCCCGTCCACCTTTGCCCATTATGAAAGTTTATCCTTGGAAATATTAGCTGACCTTGTTTATAACTCACTGAAACTGCACCCGCTGTACAGAATTAAAAGTCTGCAGTCCCTGTCAGTAGTCTGCTGACTGGCTCTTGCCTTGTCCCAGAACCATTCTAGATTTTTGAGGCAGGGATCCATTCATCATGATAAACTTGATACATCGGAGAGTGGAAGACGCCAAGATAACCGGTAACTGCCCTATGCCATGTACACAGTTATATCGATAGCCTGAGATGTTGTAAGTTGACTATCTGTGCCATTTACTACTCAACCTCGAGGTGGAAGTCTAGAGACCAATCTGGCCTGAAAACCCAACAGGGAATCTAGATATACGGACCACCTTCAGTGCATTTTCCCTCTTTAAGGTTCCCTACACTATTCGATAGTCACAGATGTATTCGATCATATACCTGTGCATTGAGGTCAACCCTGTCACTGAAACTGACTGCTAGAAGAGAGCAGGTGGCAAATAAAGGTCAATGACTGAGAATGGTAGCAACAAAATTACAAAAGGGTCTGGAAATATTACAGAAAGACAGGGATAGCAGTGACCCATGTTACCGTATATAAGGATTGCCTAAACCAAGATCATTCATGGATTTAGCTGAAGTCACTCTGACATGGCCGATACCTTATGAGATGATCAAGTATGTGGTTAATTTTTTAGGTTCCCAATCTAGTGGGTTCCATGCATTGTAGTTGTGGGGCTCCAGCCCTGCCTTGGTGACTTGCTATATTGGATATAATTTGGAGTATTTTGATGGGATTCTCTTTTCGTGCCTGTAGAAGAATAATCTGTATGGCTCTCGTAAGGCGAAGCCGAGGCCTTGCCGCTTCTCGGGCAGTCGAGCAATAGATTCTCGTTCCTCCTTTGTCCCCAATGTATTCTCCTCCTTATTTATTCGTTCATCTGTCACTGTCACGGACCTGCCACCAATCTCTCGCCCACCTTCCAGGAAAAGGAAGAGAACGCTGGCCTCGCAAAACTTAAGTTGACATTTGCTCTCTCCCAATAAAAAATATTTAGTCCATTAAGCATAAATACCTGTCATTCTAATGCACCGGCCCGAGCGGAGCTGCTGTTTCTTTCTGATGTTTATTACAGGCAAACAACTGCAGCGCCTGCATGTTTTCAACTTTAGTGTATTGATTAAACTTTTAAATGGCTGCCATATAACCCAGGGACAGCGGAAAGATTAATTGGCGTCAATGTTCATCTGTAATTCATTAGCCATTTATTCTTTACAACCACATGGGCTATCAGGAAAATGCAGGCCATTTTTCACTCGGCACAGGCTTGGGAACAGATTCTGGCATTTCTGCCGCATACTAATAAGCCTTGGCCACACAAACTGTACTGGGATTCTTTTTTCAGAGTAATGCTGGGAATAAGAGGCGGGATGAGGCGCAGGCTCGAAATGATGTGTCTAAGGGGTGATTAACTTAACACCTTTTACATGCCTTCCTTTCTCCATGCAAATCATGTCGTCTGATGAAAGTGAAGAAAATGACGGGGTGCTGAGCATCTCTGCAAGTAGGAGCTATTTGTATGAACAAGACAGACAATGTATTAAAACAATAGGAGGAAGATAAATGCAGACGCGCACATATAAGACGGCTGTCATTAGGAAAGACCCTTTCAACCTGAGATACCTAATACGACCTTCTTGTCACTAAATCCAGCCATACCTACGTAGTTTATGTAGGTTGCACGACTGATCCCACCATTAACATTCGGAGCCAACTGGACGGCGCAGGGGATATGTTTATTTACAAACTTCATGGTCAACTTCTGCCAATCGTGTCAAACATATGTAGTGTCGGCCGATTTACACCTAATATTTTCACACGTCCTCAGACAGAGCTGACCTCTTTTTGCCGTGTGTGTCTCCCAGTGATGCCACCAGCCTGCTGGTATCTAGTGAGGGGGCAACACCACATTGGGGTATGCAAACACTGGTGGTGACTGTCTCAAGGCTATTAATCAAGCCCCCCCCCCTCTTATATCACCTCCTCACTAAGTGGGCAAGAAGGGGACTGGAGTGGGCCATGCTGGGCTACAGAGCGGGCCAGCACAGGGACAATGAACACCGGCACATGAGTTATAACCTGTGCCAATTCCTGACTTACAGTACCTTATAGCACAGTTCTATGCCAGACAAGTGCCTCTTAATATATCCAGCGGAATACAAAGAAAACAAAAAAAAAAACAACAACAAGGGAGGACGGCGCCTTGTGTGATATGTTTATGAGTCGCAGAGAGATGCTCACCTGGTACACACTTGTGTAGTAGCAATGAACAAAGGGATGATGTTTCTTTGATGGTCCAGTATATGTTGTTGGTAGAGAAAGCAGCTCCCAAGCACTCCAAAACCGGTATCCAATGGAACCATAAGAAACGTGTAGATAGAAGACAAAATGAGGCTTAACGGGTGCGCTAATAACCAACTTATAGGACAGACCAGCGATACGAAAGAGATGGATTAACTGATATTTATTTGGTAAAAACAACCTGGTCTGTCCTATAATTTGGTTATTAGCGCACCCGTTCAGCCCCATTTTGTCTTCTATCTACACAATATATCCAGCGGGACATGCGGGGCACCAACTCATATTAAATTCACTCCACTGAGCAAACGTGACCCTCATGTGTGTGCATGGAGCTCCCTGTCTCCAATGGACCTGGTTATATGAATGTCCCTATCGGGAACCTATTGTTTTCATGTGGGACGACTTCTTCTCCATCACGTAAGTATAAAAATAACTTGTGTACCAGTCTACAATTTCACCATCCTCATTCACGACATAGCACCTATGGGAGAGATTTATTACGGGTTATATGCCCGTTTTTGGTGCACAAATCCTGAAATAATGGCAGCTGGTGATGAGTCGGCCAGCCCGGGGCATACTTGGCCTGTGCACTCTCTAAAGCCTGAAAACACTCACAGTTGAATTTCCACAGGTTTTTACGCAAATCTATGCCAGTCCCTGTGCAGCAGCCTGTGGGATACATGAGGAGGTCTAAGCTGTCCGACAGCGGGAGATGTGGCTTTTTTCAATAGGTAGGTAGCACCAGGACAAAGTGATGACATCAGATAAGTCCGTGTGGGTGCACGAAACCTTCTTACTCTTGATTCATCAAGTCCAAACCACAGTTTAAAAAGAAGATCAAGTCAACAGCATCAGATGGAGGTGGAAAGTAGAGACTTTCCTTGAGTCACTCGGCACAGCAACATTTCGACGTGACGTCTTTGTCATGCTTGGTGTCACAATGTTGCAAAGCTGTGCAAGTAAAGCGGATCCTCTACTTTTCACCTTCATCTGGATTGCTGATGCCTTTTACTTCGTTTGTTCTAATACAAACATCAATTATAAAAAAGTATAGAATTAGTCTAACCCCATTCGAAGAGGCAATCACAAAGTAGTTTCCTGTCTGTTGCCCCCGTGAATCGCCTGCGTGCCATCTTGTCTTGGCATGATGCCCCTCTGCAACCATTAGTCAATGTGTAGACATGTGCAGAGGTACAGGGTCACCATGACTGTCCACATCACACTTTTCTTCTATCCACAACTCTGGCTGATGTGATGAAAGGTCAAGGAGACAGATGGCAGCTGGCACCCTAAGGAGGCATGGCTGTACTTTGCTGGGCATCGGACCAAGTAAACGTAACGCAAAAAACGTTTAACTGCTTCTATTCCAATGGGTAGTTTGTTATAGAAACTCCAGTTTTGCAAAGAAGTGGCGGTAACAATTTACATACACAAGGCTGCGGATTGTATTCCCGCTCTGGACACCTGTGCCTCCATCTGTAATTGGGTAATAATGATAATAAAAATGTTCTTTTCTCTGCACTTAGGAGGCCGTCCTTACATTCTAGCGACTCTGAAGGAGAAAGTATTAAAATTAATGTGCTATTTAAATACACGACTATTTGGGAAAGCCGTAAAAAGTGATCAGGATGCCTGTATAAAGCTATGAGATGTGATTTTATACTGGCCGATTAATACACTGACATACGACCCATTTTTACTAAACTGTGTCAGGCAGAGATTATCTTTCAGAGTATAATAAATATATATCGTATTAAAGGGGTTGTCCGGGAGTTTTAAAAATCAAACAACCAGCAGTAAATGTTACGAAATAAAAATAACCTATTACCTTACTAAAATCTTTTTTTTTTTTTTTTTTGCTAAGGCAATAAGGTTGGCACCTTAGTTAACAAGTACCAGTCACCCCAATCAGGTGGCTCTTAACTTTTGGGCACATTGATTGCCTGCCTATCACTTTCCAGTAAAGTATCTCTTCCCTGACCTCTTCAATGTTCATTTATTGATTCCATTAGCTCAGTGATGGCGAACCTTTTAGAGGCCGAGTGCCCAAACTGCAACCCAAAATCGTGAGGTACCAACCAAAAATTAAAGCAGTAACTTATTGCTCCCTGTTCAACAACTTTCAATCATATTGGCCTCCTGAGGACAGCAACACAGTAGAAAGATGGGAAATTTTCATAATTTTAGCTTCTTTCCAGTGTCCCTCTGCACACAGAGAATTGTGGGGCCAGCAGAGGGTCCTCCATTCGACCCCGTCTAATTCTCCCTCTTCCTACAGTCCCAAGTAGTCAGTATCAAAATATAACTGAAAGCCGCATCTTTTAAGTTGCTTGGAACTGTAGGAAGATTCTTTGTGTCCGGTCTGGTGCTGGGGTGATAGCCCAGGTGCCCACAGAAAGGGCTCTGAGTGCTGCCTCTGGCACCCGTGCCATAGGTTCGCCACCACTGCTTTAGCTTACATTGGACATCCAGATCAATGAAATATTTTGGGATTATTTAGAGATATGTTCCCTCTCCAAATAAATTTACTATGTACAGATATCGGGCCAGAAATATCATTGTGCCTGCGCCAGTTTTTTGTCATAGTTTGCACCAGAAAAGTGTCTTTGGAGCTTGCACATGTATTTATAATGTGTTTGCACCACTTTTGTGTCGAACTACATTTTGTGCGACACTTTAGAAAACTGTGCACAAAGGGGTGTGGGAGCATTTTTAACTGTTATTTGACACAATTGTGTCACGACGGCATGAAGCAAAGTGCGCCAAAAAAATGAAAGGTGCAACTGTGCTCATCCTGCAAACAGACTAGATTAACAAACGGTGCACGCCGCTATTGGAATATCTGGCGTATTAATGAGGCAAACATGCGCAAATAATAATAATTCCTTTATTTATATAGTGCTCACAGATGACGTAGCGCTGCACATAGCTCGCCAGATCAATCCACAAAGACGTTTGCACCAGTTTTTGTATATGTGGGTCATCAGATGAGTCAGTTACAATCTGTTTAGATGGTAAAGGGCTACCACATGGTTACATGTAATATTTCAGCAGTCATCAGCAACCTGATGGCAATATGGAGAGAAGGAGGAGAACTTTGTACATATTGGTTCATCCATACATTTACACACACAGCTCTGCTTCATCCATATATTTACACACACAGCCCTGCGACATCTATACATTTACACACACAGCTCTGCTTCATCCATATATTTACACACACAGCTCTGCATCATCCATACATTTACACACACAGCCCTGTGACATCTATACATTTACACACACAGCTCTGCTTCATCCATATATTTACACAAACAGCTCTGCATCATCCATACATTTACATACACAGCTCGGCTACATCCATACATTTACACACACAGCTCTGCTTCATCCATACATTTACATATACAGCTCTGCTTCATCCATACAGTTACACACACAGCTCTGCATCATACATACATTTACACACACAGTTCTGCTTCATCCATAGATTTACACACACAGCTCTGCATCTTCCATACATTTACACACACAGCTCTGCATCATCCATACATTTACAAACACAGCTCTGCTACATCCATACAGTTAAACACACAGCTCTGCTTCCTCCATACAGTTAAACACACAGCTCTGCTTCATCCATACATTTACACACACAGCTTTGCTTCATCCGTACAGTTACACACACAGCTCTGCTTCATCCGTACAGTTACACACACAGCTCTGCATCATCCATACAATTACACACACAGCCCTGCACATCCATGCAGTTACACGTCACATCATGTGGCTCATACTAGCAGCGGTCTTGGGAGTATGGGTCTCTGCCCGAGGTCTGAATTTTAAGTGAGTGTCTACACCATATTCACCTAATTACGCTGTTTTTGCGAATGAAGAAATTTTTGTATACACATTTTCTAAACAAGCCATCATTGCAATTGTGCATAAAATCATGAAGATTACTGTAATGGAATTGTAAATAATGTATACCTGTGGATTTGGAACTAAAGAAAATATTTGTTTAAAAGAAGGAAACTTTGTATATGGTCTATTATTGGACACAGTTTATAGATGCGTCTTGTGTGAGGCTTTGGAGATCCTCTAGTCCTGGACCAAGTAACTGTTTATTTTCCTCTATGTATCTTTGTCTATTGTTTTTCTATATCGCAATGTTATGCCAGGCAGGACCTGGAGCTGCATTGTCCAGTAGCCCAGCTTGCTCTGATAAATGAGGGAGAGGGCAAGGTTCACGTCATAGACTGGCACAACATGCGCCAGCGTATAATAATGACTAGGGTTGGCACCGCACTACTTTTATTATAATCTAATGCCTGACACTCTATAAGTTTCTCATCAAATACACAGTCACTACAATGTGTAAAAGGAGGGTGAGATGGGGACAATGAGGATTATAGAATTCAGGGAGGAAACTTTCATATTTGTCTAGAATTTTTTTAATTTTAGTTCTTTGTGCCAAAGCTTAGCTATAAATAAAATTCAGTCACTGGTAGTACCAGGTATATTTCCAAAACAAGGTCTTGTAAATGCATGGAAATGACTTATGTAGAGCTAGATGGTGACGACCAAGAAAAACACAATGGGGCTTATTTACTAAGGGTCTACAGACCGCACTATCGCCGGATATTCCAATTTCTGCCACATTTAGCAGAGGATTTTGGTTCATGCGATTGGATTTTGGCGCATTGCACCGGCTTTCATGCGACACAAATCAGGGGGCGGGACGTTGGATGATTCGACTAATTAAGACTGGGCGTGGGATTTAAAATTTAAATTGTGTCGCAAGCCCAAGCACTTACATGCACTGGGAAGAAGAAGGTAAACTCCGGGGACCTGAGGGGGGAAGTGACACATGCAGGATATCGGGCGCATGATCTTAGTGACTCCCCGCACATCGCATTATACACAGACAATGCACTTACATGCACCAGGAAGAAGGTGAACTCCGGGGACCTGAGCGGGGAAGTGACACATGCAGGATATCGGGTGCACGATCTTAGTGACTCCCCGCACAGCGCATTATACACGGACAATGCACTTACATGCACCAGGAAGAAGAAGGTGAACTCCAGGGACCTGAGCGGGGAAGTGACACATGCATGATATCAGGTGCACGGTCTTAGTGACTCCCTGCACAGCGCATTATACACGGACAATGCACTTACATGCACCAGGAAGAAGAAGGTGAACTCCGGGGACATGAGCGGGGATACGTCACCTGCAGGATATCGGGTGCACGATCTTAGTGACTCCCCGCACAGTGCATTATACACGGACAATGCACTTACATGCACCAGGAAGAAGAAGGTGAACTCCGGGGACCTGAGCGGGGATACGTCACCTGCAGGATATCGGGTGCACGATCTTAGTGACTCCCCGCACAGCGCATTATACACGGACAATGCACTTACATGCACCAGGAAGAAGAAGGTGAACTCCAGGGACCTGAGCGGGGAAGTGACACATGCATGATATCAGGTGCACGGTCTTAGTGACTCCCTGCACAGCGCATTATACACGGACAATGCACTTACATGCACCAGGAAGAAGAAGGTGAACTCCAGGGACCTGAGCGGGGAAGAGACACATGCAGGATATCGGACGCACGGTCTTAGTGACTCCCCGCACAGCACATTATACACGGACAATGCACTTACATGCACCAGGAAGAAGGTGAACTCCGGGGACCTGAGCGGGGAAGCGACACGTGCAGGATATCGGGTGCAGGATCTTAGTGACTCCCTGCACAGCGCATTATACACGGACAATGCACTTACATGCACCAGGAAGAAGAAGGAGAACTCCGGGGACCTGAGCGGGGAAGCGACACATGCAGGATATCGGGCGCAGGATTTAAGTGATTAGCGGTGAAGTTCATTATTGTCGGACATTCCGGATCGGGGAACGTGCCAGTGAAGGGTAAGTAAATGAGCCCCAGTGAGTTTTCTTTGTTACATATAACAGTTTCATGAAATGGATTTTTACTACACTCAAAGTTCTGCTAAAAGTTTTTAAACCTCTCCGTGTGTTGTTTGGCAGGGCATCTCCTTTTCTTTTTGGCAGCATTTAATGGGCCGCATCTTTCAAGCAGAACTCATTTCTTTATTTACAATTTCAAAATGTCCAACCGCGTGAGAGGTTCATCTGTTCTTTAGCGCAGCTGGAAATGTGAATGTTAGTCAAATATTTTACCTGCAAAACATACACAGCACTTAGACACCTCAGAAATGGCGGCTCTCACAACGTGACAGGTTCAAGCGTTCACTTGTTCTTGAGATTTGTCAGCTACTTATAATAAACATCACAATTCCGGGGCTTTATAGTGTAGATACATTCAGTCTCAATTTTTCATTATCTGATGCTCAGGGGTTTTTTTATTTTTATTTTGGGGGAAGTCGGGGTATTGTAAATAATCCACAAGCCGGCAATTTTTATTTTGTTCAAGTTCAAATGATCAAACTTGTTACATTTCTGGCATTATTTTATGCACCTGACAAAGCTGGCAGCCAGAAGCCCCTCATCACATCGCCCCCCATGAGCCATCTCTGGGATAAGTGAGGGGGAACTTGTCATTTATTCTGTTTTACTTTCTACCAGGTATTTTATTTTTATTGTTTGTGTTTTTTGAACATGTTTTTAAGTAATTATATTAGGACACATTTACTTACCCATCCTGCGCGATCCCCGAGGTGCTTTGTCTGATGAGTATGTATTGTGCCGCGATTCATTAAGATCCTGCACCCGATATCCTGCATGTGTCACTTCCCCGCTCAGGTCCCCGGAGTTCACCTTCTTCTTCCTGGTGCATGTAAGTGCATTGTCCGTGTATAATGCGCTGTGTGGGAAGTCACTAAGATCGTGCGCCCGATGTCCTGCATGTGTCGCTTCCCCGCTCAGGTCCCCGGAGTTCACCTTCTTCTTCCTGGTGCATGTAAGTGCATTGTCCGTGTATAATGCGCTGTGCGGGGAGTCACTAAGATCCTGCACCCGATATCCTGCATGTGTCGCTTTCCCGCTCAGGTCCCCGGAGTTCACCTTCTTCTTCCTGGTGCATGTAAGTGCATTTTCTGTGTATAATGTGCTGTGCAGGGAGTCACTTAGATCCTGCGCCCGATATCCTGCATGTGTCACTTCCCCGCTCAGGTCCCCGGAGTTCACCTTCTTCTTCCTGGTGCATGTAAGTGCATTGTCCATGTATAATGCGCTGTGCGGGGAGTCACTAAGTTTGTGCGCCGATATCCTGCGTGTGTCGCTTCCCCGCTCAGGTCCCCGGAGTTCACCTTCTTCTTCCTGGTGCATGTAAGTGCATTGTCCGTGTATAATGCGCTGTGCGGGGAGTCACTAAGATCGTGCACCCGATATCCTGCATGTGTTACTTCCCTGCTCAGGTCCCAGGAGTTCACCTTCTTCTTCCTGGTGCATGTAAGTGCATTGTCTGTGTATAATGCGCTGTATGGGGAGTCACTAAGATTGTGTGCCCGATATCCTGCATGTGTCGCTTCCCCGCTCAGGTCCCAGAGATCACCTTCTTCTTCCTGGTGCATGTAAGTGCATTGTCCGTGTATAATGCGCTGTGCGGGGAGTCACTAAGATCCTGCACCCGATATCCTGCATGTGTCGCTTCCCCGCTCAGGTCCCCGGAGTTCACCTTCTTCTTCCTTGTGCATGTAAGTGCATTGTCCGTGTGTAATGCGCTGTGTGGGGAGTCACTAAGATCCTGCGTCCGATATCCTGCATGTGTCGCTTCCCCGCTCAGGTCCCAGAGATCACCTTCTTCTTCCTGGTGCATGTAAGTGCATTGTCCGTGTATAATGCGCTGTGCGGGGAGTCACTAAGATCCTGCACCCGATATCCTGCATGTGTCGCTTCCCCGCTCAGGTCCCCGGAGTTCACCTTCTTCTTCCTTGTGCATGTAAGTGCATTGTCCGTGTGTGATGCGCCGTGTGGGGAGTCACTAAGATCCTGCACCCGATATCCTGCATGTGTCGCTTCCCCGCTCAGGTCCCCGGAGTTCACCTTCATTTTCCTGGTGCATGTAAGTGCATTGTCTTGCGACACAATGGGGCACATTTACTAAGGGTCCGCAGCCGCGAATCTGTTGGGTTTTTCCCGAATATTTCCGTTTTGCACTGTATTTCACGGGATTGTGGCGCACGCGATCGATTTTTGGCGCAATCGCGCTGACTTTCGCGCAACAGAAGTCGGGGGGGCGTGGCCACTGGACAACCCGAAGGATTCGGAAAAACCGTGGAATTTAAAAAGCCATTTGTGTCGCAAGATCAAGCACTCACATACACCAGAAAAAAGCAGGTGAACTTCGGCGGACCTCGGCGCAGCAGCGACACCTGTTGAATATTGGCGCACGGACCTTAGTGAATCCCGGCAGAACCCGAATCAGCGTGGGAGAACCCGCCGCTGGATCGCGACTGGACCGGGTAAGTAAATGTGCCCCAATGTCCGAATCAGTCGGATCGTCCAACAGCCCGCCCCCCCCCCCCCCCGATTTCGCATGCAAGCCGATGCCCCAAAATCCGATCGTGTGTAACACGACCCCCTTCTAAAAATGTTGGGTTGTCATAAGAACCAGGATTAACAATAAATCTTCATTACAGACGCCTGTGATAACTGTTACAGCTGATTATTGTATCCTGGGGCTAAAGTACAGGAAATTACCAATATCCAGAGGTCCGTTTGTAATTAGGGGTCGTATGTAAGTTGGGTGTTCTTTAGTAGGGGATGTACTGGTGTTTGGAAAGTTGTGATTATTTCAGGGCTTCCACACCATTTAGTGTTCCCCAATGTCACTGTACTTGAGTCAAGAGTCAACTCCTGTGAATGAGTATGCTC
This sequence comes from Engystomops pustulosus, assembly GCF_040894005.1. Lineage (NCBI taxonomy): Eukaryota > Metazoa > Chordata > Amphibia > Anura > Leptodactylidae > Engystomops > Engystomops pustulosus. The sequence goes on from NC_092421.1 coordinate 5,522,451, forward strand.
CTGCCATTAGAAGTGATCTGGATCCTTATACCCACTTTGTCACTGGATAGGTCATCAATAGCAGATTGTTGGGAGCAGGGGCGTTGCTAGTGTCCCGGATCTTTTGGCCAGTGCCCCGGATCTCCCCATGGCAGCAGGACCCGGGCATTCCTCCCCTTTCCTGAGGGCACAGATCATAATGAGAAAGTGTGCACTAGGCTCACTGCTTAGCCCGCAGGTCCTATAGCCTCAGGAGAATATTACTACCTGGAGGCTGCAGGACCTGTGATGATGTCATGTGTCACAAGCCCGTGCAGTAAGTAAGGGGAAAACATGATAGGAGCTAAGTGAAGGGGGAGAACATGGGGGGTAACTGTGTGAGGACATTACTGGGGGGGGGTGTGGGGGACATTACTGGGGGGATATGTTAGCACATTAATGAGGGGATTACCACATTACCAGGGGGGGGTGGGGGGGTTGCCCCGTTTGCACCAGTTTTCATATAATTGGGCCAATGACTCTCATCCAAGTAGGATGCAGAGCAGAACGCCCTTCATTCAGACACTAAAATGAACAAACAGGGAATGCAGAGGGTTGTCCCGATGACCAAATTCTTTTTAAAATGTAAGTTTCCTTCAGCTGTTGTGCTAGAAGCAGACAAGCCCAATACTACACTTATTGCACAGCTAAGCACAGAACATTAACATCTATGATTGTCCTTTAGTTTTTATTAAATTGAGTGCAAATCAGTTAAAAGAAATCCAATAGCCCATCCACAACATAAACCACACAAAGATGAAATGTAAAGTGGCTCCATTATAAATGTTGTCTAAAATAAGAAATCATCCCGAGAAGCTAATCTGGGAGAGATTAAATTCATTTTTGGTGACATATTTTCTATTAAGAAGAAGAAAAATTTGCAGTAAAAACACAAAAGTCCCTGGTAGCCGGAGATAAGAGTCCGGTGATTTAAAGGCCGGCCGCAACCCAAGACTGAAACAATTTAATCTGGGTGTTACAACATCTTCCGCGACCTCCCATTAATGACTTCAAGTAAAAGTGACAAGTATTATTAGCTGTTAATTGGATTTAGGAGATTCAGTAGAAAGTTAGGAGAATTTAAATGGCTGTTGACATTGGAAATGTTCTGTAAATTCCTTGAATCAGCGATATTTGTCAATGTGCTCAGTCTTAGAAGAATATGCAGACAGATGGAAGAGTAGCAGTAATACAAGAAAGCAAAACCAATAATTCTGGGAGGGTCAGACCGAAAATATTTCCCTTGTTCCCCCGGTGCTGATTATACGTTTCAGCTTATCGTAATATTGGTTTGGGATATCACATTGGCTTAAGTTAAAGTGGAACTGACTTTTCTGAATATTCTTCATCTAATTGTATGGGAGTAACAGAAATCTCCAGCATTCCCATTCACTGGGTCTAATTTACTAAGGGTCCCGCGGATCGCACTTTTGTCGTCTATTAGAAATTTTCAGGATTTGCGCTGCTGTTACAGCTATTTAGTAGGGGATTGTGTCGCACGCGATCAGATTTTGGCGCCGACTTTCTTGTGACAGAAATCGGGGGGCGGCTATTGGACAACCTGACTGATTCGGACTGAGCGCGGGATTTAACTTTAAAATTGTGTCGCACTTACATGCCCCAGGAACAAGGTGAACTCCGGGGACCTGAGCGGGGAAGTGTCACATGCAGGATATCGGGCGCACGATCTTAGTGACTCCCCGTACAGCGCATTATACACGGACAATGCACTTACATGCACCAGGAAGAAGGTGAACTCCGGGGACCTTAGCGGGAAAGCGACACATGCAGGATATCGGACACACGATCTTAGTGACTCCCCGCACAGCGCATTATACACAGACAATGCACTTACATGCATCAGGAAGAAGAAGGTGAACTCCGGGGACCTGAGCGGGGAAGCGACACATGCAGGATATGGGCACAGGATCTTAGTGACTCCCTGCACAGCGCATTATACACGGACAATGCACTTACATGCACCAGAAATAAGAGGGTGAACTCCGGGGACCTGAGCGGGGAAGCGACACATGCAGGATATCAGGCGCAGGATCTTAGTGACTCCCCGCACATCACATTATACACGGACAATGCACTTACATGCACCAGAAATAAGAGGGTGAACTCCGGGGACCTGAGTGGGGAAGCGACACATGCAGGATATCGGACGCACGATCTTAGTGACTCCCCGCACAGTGCATTATACACGGACAATGCACTTACATGCACCAGGAAGAAGAAGGTGAACTCCAGGGACCTGAGCGGGGAAGTGACACATGCAGGATATCAGGCGCAGGATCTTAGTGACTCCCCGTACAGCACATTATACACGGACAATGTACTTACATGCACCAGGAAGAAGAAGGTGAACTCCGGGGACCTTAGCGGGAAAGCGACACATGCAGGATATCGGACACACGATCTTAGTGACTCCCCGCACAGCGCATTATACACGGACAATACACTTATATGCACCAGGGAGAAGAAGGTGAACTCCGGGGACCTGAGCGAGGAAGCGACACATGCAGGATATCGGGTGCAGGATCTTAGGGACTCCCCGCACAGCGCATTATACACGGACAATGCACTTACATGCACCAGGAAGAAGAAGGTGAACTCCAGGGACCTGAGCGGGGAAGTGACACATGCAGGATATCGGGTGCAGGATCTTAGTGACTCCCCGCACAGTGCATTATACACGGCAATGCACTTACATGCACCAGGGAGAAGAAGGTGAACTCCGGGGACCTGAGCGGGGAAGTGACACATGCAGAATATCGGCCGCAAGATCTTAGTGAATTGCACCGGAGTGCATGATTGTCGGACACTCCGTATTTCGGGAACTCCGTCGACTGGGTAAGTAAATGTGCCCCACTTTGCATGGGAGTCCATAGCGCTATAACCAAGCGCTGTGTAGAAATAAATCAGGTATACAAAGAATACAAGAGGTCTTTTCATTTTTTACATAGTAATATAAATAACACTACATTCTCGTAATATTCAGACATTCAAAGATGATAACAATACAATGTGATAGGGATTTCAGCCTAGTTTATTCATCAAGGAACAAGCCGCATCCCCTTGAAAAAATATCAATATCCAACAAAACACATCACATCAGCGCTCCAGTTCCTGAAGGACCTGATAAAGGAAGAGGTCCGCCTCCGAAATGCTTAATCCAAATGAACTAACATTACCCAAACAAGCTTCTGGGTGGACCCTACTAACATTTCCTACTATCCCCTGGCGCCGTTCAAGTCCCAACCCACTGGTTCTTTCAACACGGCAATAACCGAGCGCGTCTTGGTCAAACACGCAGTCGACTGTCGGGCAGCTGTTTCCAGAGATTCTTTTAGGGTCACTTGTACAATAATTTCTACGGTATAACTTCATATACGCTGGTCTACCTTAGAGGGCTTTGTCTCGCTTTATCCTTCCCTGGTTGGTTTTTTCCCACAAAGGATAGGGCCTATCTTGTTGATTAGTGGGAGTCTCAGTTCTGATCTGTCGGACCCCTCGTCGCTCCTCAGACTAATGGAGCAGACGGCCGCACATGACCATTCGGGTCCATTAATCTCTATGGAGCTGAGGGAGATTGGTGAGCGCCTCGTCCGGCTATTTCCATCAGCTCCATAGAGATTAATGGTGCAGCACTGAGAACCCCACTGATTTGCAAGTCAGGCCCTATCCCGTGGATAGGGCCTAACTTTCCTTTGTGGGAAAACCCTTTTAAGGCTGCTATATTTCATACGACTGTACTTAATTCTGCTACTAGTATGAATCAAACCTGTAGAGGTCATTGTCTAAAACTTAGGCGGACCATCTTAATCGGTGTCCGATTTATCAAAGTGTTATACAATGGCTACTCTAACCTTACCTTACTCTTATTTGTTGGCTTGAAAAATGTGCCAAAATTTCGGCACACTTGAAAAATAGGGGATATTTATCAAACACTATCACTCATGGGCTGCTGCATTATAAAGTCCCAGAGAATCCTACATCGCTCCGGCCTCCTGATGTATCTGGTGATGCAGCGTATAATTCCTGCCTGGCATAGAATCACCTTATTGACCAGCTAATTGTAGTGAGTGCACCCGCCAGCACCCCAGGCCTGCTTGGAGGTGGCTTAAAGGGGAAAATAATATCAATTACTCTGAAAGCCTTGAAAAATCTTCCCCGATATCTCTAACATGTTTGTGCCCCTTCTGTCATGGAATTCAATTATTTGTCTTAAAGCGTAACTGTAAAGCTATAGTGATTTTACCAAATTATTATATGTGGTTCCCCCTTTGATGCCTACTTTGTGCTGCTCGAACTTTTCTTTCCAAAGCTCTGGCATTTTCCGTTCTGAAAGTGTTTGACGAAAATCTTTCTCACCAGAGGTGAAGTGGGCGGGGACTTATATCTGTCAGTCTGTGCCCTCAGGCTGAGGCCAGTTAGCTTGCCCACAGATCCCATGATGCCTTGTGTTCTCTCTCAAAGTCATTTAGCATTAAATCTATTTAGTTTCCCACAAGTAAATCTACTGAACACTGCACAGAGCACATACAGGTTATTTATGGTGACAGTCTGGCAGCTCCCATCACAGGGAGGAGCAGGGGTCATGTAATGGAAGAAATCATATACCAGTAACATGCAGTGTGTAGCCTGTGCTGTGTAAGTACTAAGGGTTAATAGCTTATCTGCACAGAGCTGATACTGCCAATGACAAGGTGGAGGAAGTGAGTAACGAGAAGAGCAGAGACAGACAGAGAAACTTGTGTAGAATCACAGACTGGGATGGAAAGACTGATAGGGAACACTGTTCTGTACACTTCCAGCTCTGCTACATACACTGTCACATGGACCCCTCCCCTGTGAGCAGGAAGTGGCAGCTCCTCGCCTTCCATGAAACCGTAATTTGTTTACACTTTGGTTTTCTGATGGACTCCTGGGCTTATCAGCAGAGGGAGAGGAGGCAGCCATTGCAGCACTGAGATAATCTGAGGGGGATAGCAAGGAAACTGCTGCACATAGCTAACAAAGATAATAATCCCAAAGAGCTATTGATTTGTGGAAAACAAAAAACCTTTACAGTTACTCTTTAAACTCTAAAAACAGGGCATGAGACATTCCAGACATATATTAGACATTTTTTGTGTTCTAAATACATTTATGAATACACCCAAAACTAAGTGCTCCTCTTCTCTACCTAATACATTGTTACAAGGGTAGTGTGGCACCTAAACATTTTGTAAGCCCTAATAGCAAGAGCAGGGATTTTAAAAATAAAGTTTTTAGAGCTATAATATTTTAGGAAAAGTTTTTTATATAAAGAAATGAATTCTTCATAGAACTTGCAGGTATTGTGCATGGGAATGAGTAGACCGAGTCAAGTCATGAGTTCTCAGTTTTTTTCTTGGCAGTCATCATTCAGCTGCTACCAAATCAATAGAGCTATTAGTAGTGTGAATATTATGGAATCTGACAAAAGAATGTATAATGTCTCCTTTCTGGCCCTGTCAATAACACTCAGCCACATCCTCCGAAATGTGTTTGCGGCACCAGGAAAATGAATAACCCCAATGATAAGGAGATTGGGTTTCAGACGGAGCTTTACAGAGTTACCCGTATATCAATAACATCTGTGACACCTCCTCCGGCACGCACACGGACATCTGCACATTTTGGGCTTCAAAGGAAATAAACGCTTGAAGTCCACATAATGATCATTAATAATGCAGGTTGTATGAACGCACATTAACCCCTGCACAGCTTGGGTCAGTGTGAACCATAAAATGGCACCAGGAGTCCAAAGCGGCTCATTTTATGATCCGGTTTTACAGACCTAGGGCTGATACATTGTATTACTGTAACCACTTCGTTCACCATTTCTTCTCACTCATTTTAGGAGTATGGTCACTCAACAGAGGGTATTGTGCCGTCAATACAGGCAGTCCTCGGGTTACATACAAGATAGGTTACATAGGTTTGTTCTTAAGTTGAATTTGTATGTAAGTCGAAACTCTATTTTTTATAATTGTCGATCCAGACAGAAAAAAATCTGGCCCCAGTGACAATTGGAGTTGAAACATTTTTTGCTGTAATAGGACCAAGGATTATGAATAAAGCTTCAATACAGACACCTTACAGCTGATCATTGCAGCCTGGGACTATAGTAACATCCAGAGAGGTCACCAGAGGTCACAGGGGGCAGAGGGGTCCATGTGTAACTAGGGGTCGTCTGTAAGTCGGGTGTCCTTAAGTAAGGGACCGCCTGTAGATGGAAATATATTGACCAAAGCTGAAGTCACATCCGTAGGTCATGTGTACAAATCATCCCACGGCTGTCGGCGCACATAGAAGATAATAGGATAATATACACTTATATGATAATCCGATGCAATTCATAAAAATGATATAAACTTGGATATTTGTGGTGCCCAAATCTTAGCTTCTACGCGCCAAAAAGTCCTTATATAACTCCAACAAAGAAACACAAGAATATGGACTGATGAAGTACCCGGTACGGGTACGAAATGCGTCTCCTTAATAACAGTACATTTATACTGTGATTTTCATTATAGTTTATTTTTACTTGTTTTTTAAATCATAAATATTTTAAAAACTGAAAAATCCAGAAACGGGCACCGAACGGGATTTTTTTTTTTCAACTACGAGCTATATGCTCACAAACTTCTATAAACGTGGATATTTGTGTTTTTGACAGATAATTCATGTATCGTGGGGTTTTCCAGTTTGCGCACCATGATGCAGCTGTGTATTGTGGTGTGGTTATGAGGCTCACAGACTACGTCCCCATAGACGGCAATGGCGGCACGGCGGAAGTGCGGTGCCAACGCTCCATATCCGCTCCGTAACCTCTTCATGTATCCCATACAGACTTTTTTTCCCTTGTTTGAGCCAATGGATATCAGCATTTAGTGTTTTGTCCTTGTTGGTATTATAATGAATCTACCGGCAGTCCCTGAGTTACATACAAGATGGGGTCCATAGGTTTGTTCTTAAGTTGAATTTGTATGTAAGCCGAAACTGTATATTTTATAATTGTAGATCCAGACCAAACATTTTTTTGCCCCAGTGACAATTGGAGTTTCAATTTTTTTGCTGTAATTGGACCAAGGATTATCCATAAAGCTTCACTACAGACACCTTACAGCTGATCATTGCAGCCTGGGACTATAGTAACATCCAGAAAGGTCACCAGAGGTGAGAGGTTTCTGTAAGTTGGGTGTCCTTAAGTAGGGGACCACCTGTATAAGACTGTCTAGACATACTCTGCACCTCCTATTAATTGGCTTACTTTATGCCAGAAAGTTAGGAAACAATTATGTCGGATCAGCAGTACTTCTGGCACACTGACCTTTTAGGTGCTCGGACACGCCCCCTTTTCATGGGCCACGCCCCTTTGTCCAGCTAGTCGTAGGAGAGCCAGAAAACTGAGAGCTTCACCAGAGGTCACAGGGGCAGAGGGGTCTGTCTTTAACTAGGGGTCGTCTGTAAGTCGGGTGTCCTTAAGTAGGGGAACCGCCTGAATATGATAATACGTATTATTTAATACTGAATATATTACATAAAAAATACAGAGGGAGAACTGGTGTTTTCTTTCAAAATGGAATTTCCTTATAAAACTGTCTTTGCTCTTTGGCGTGTCACGAAGCAGCTGGGATATTTTACCCCGTGACGTCTCCAATGTACCTGCTGCAAAACATAAACCCTCATCTCTACAGATGAAAAGGAAATGCGCCGAGTTATAGGCCTGGAAGTAAGGAAGTGAGCGATTATGGGCCCATACCTTAGCCTGTGGGGTTACTGGAAACTATTCATCTTTTCTCTAATTATTCATAACATGAGGATAAGTTGTAACAACATTGGTCAAAGGAAACAAAAGATGAAGGCGGCTGAGTTACGGCAGATGAGGTCACGTCCGTGAATTCTGGGATCTGTGTGCGATGCAATGATAACACATGAATTATAATTATAATCTCAGGGATTTTTTTTTTTTTTTTTTATGGTTCCTATAAGTGAAATTTGTTTTGAAAAATATAATAAAGATCAGAGTTGGGAGAATGTAAACGACATTCCGCGTTTGGTGAAGGACATTAATGGCAAAATGTGGTAGGGGAGGACTGAGGGGGTCATTTCTTTACATACAGAGAGCTGTTTCCAGAATTAGGAGGTCTGTGAAGAGTTAATAATCTGCACTGATGTTAACACTAGTCATCATGTAATGGGAGAGCAACAATAACTGGTTAAAAAGAAGGATAGAAATTGTTTCCCGGCGCAAAGAGTAAATGCAGTGTGGTGGGTGCCCGACTAGAGCAGTGATGGGGAACCTTTTAGAGACCGAGTGCCCAAACTTCACACAGGTGAAGCACGGCTCGTTATATCACACAGAAGCACGGCTTGTTATATCACACAGGTGCACGGCTCGTTATGTCACACAGGTGCACGGCTCGTTATATCACACAGGTGAAGCACGGCTCGTTATATCACACAGAAGCACGGCTTGTTATATCACACAGGTGCACGGCTCGTTATGTCACACAGGTGCACGGCTCGTTATATCACACAGGTGCATGGCTCGTTATATCACACAGAAGCACGGCTTGTTATATCACACAGGTGCGCGGCTCGTTATATCACACAGGTGCACGGCTCGTTATATCACACAGGTGCACGGCTCGTTATATCACACAGGTGCACGGCTCGTTATATCACACAGGCGCACGGCCCGTTAGTATCACAGAAAATTATCAGAGCTGTGTGATATAACGAGCCGTGCACCTATGTGATATAACGAGCCGTGCACCTGTGTGATATAACGAGCCGTGCACCTGTGTGATATAACAAGCCGTGCTTCTGTGTGATATAACGAGACATGCACCCATGTGATATAACAAGCTGTGCACCTGTGTGATATAACGAGCTGTGCACCTGTGTGATATAACAAGCCGTGCATCTGTGTGATATAACGAGCCATGCACCCATGTGATATAACAAGCTGTGCACCTGTGTGATATAACAAGCCGTGCACCTGTGTGATATAACGAGCCATGCACCCATGTGATATAACAAGCTGTGCACCTGTGTGATATAACGAGCTGTGCACCTGTGTGATATAACAAGCCGTGCATCTGTGTGATATAACGAGCCGTGCACCTGTGTGATATAACAAGCCGTGCTTCTGTGTGATATAACGAGACATGCACCCATGTGATATAACAAGCTGTGCACCTGTGTGATATAACGAGCTGTGCACCTGTGTGATATAACAAGCCGTGCATCTGTGTGATATAACGAGCCATGCACCCATGTGATATAACAAGCTGTGCACCTGTGTGATATAACAAGCCGTGCACCTGTGTGATATAACGAGCCATGCACCCATGTGATATAACAAGCTGTGCACCTGTGTGATATAACGAGCCGTGCACCTGTGTGATATAACGAGCCATGCACCCATGTGATATAACAAGCTGTGCACCTGTGTGATATAACGAGCCGTGCACCTGTGTGATATAACGAGCCATGCACCCATGTGATATAACAAGCTGTGCACCTGTGTGATATAACGAGCCGTGCACCTGTGTGACCAGGGTCAGATTTCTCTCCACTGGAAGGAAACATAGAAGCTTTCTACAAAATGACAGCAAGCAGAGATCTAGAAAACTATGAGGAATTGATGCAGAAAGTATATTGGAAAATTGTATAACTTTTTATCATACAAACAATGACATTAATTTGCTGTAATGGGACGACCCCTTTAAAATATGAGAATACGCTAGAAGTTTGAATTTAGAGTTCTAGTTCTTTTTTTAAACATGAACTAGCAAGAGAAAACCAGAGGGTGCGTAAAGCAGAGGACGTGTATGGTGGACATGAAGTATAAAAAATACAATTCTAGAAAAACATATAACTCTATACAGGACAATAATAAAAACACCTAAAAATACACCCAGTAGGGGGTACGCGACTACCTAGGGCCAAGAGGGCTTGCATGGGCCCTACAACCCTACGACCTCACGGCCTAGACAAGAATAACAAGTGATCCAAGAGTCACAATAGAAATCAGTACAATCAGCACCAGCGTAGGGAATTAGATGGCGCTATATAAATAAAGATTATTATTATTATAATAAACGCAATACAAAGATCACATAATAAAGCCTGAACCGGATCTAAGAACATCGTACCCAAAGATGTGTATGTGGGAAGTCATAATGGGCAGTAGGAAGGGGAGGCAGGCGGAGCCCACGCGCTTGGCCACACCTCCTAGGTGTATTTTTATTTTTGTGTTTTTATTATTGTCCTGTATACTGTATGGAGTTATAGGTTTTTTGTATGTAATGTCCACCGTACGCATCCTCTGGTTTTCTCTTGCTCATTCATATCGCGTTTCGGATGCGGGGACTTTGTCTGATTTGGTAGTGTCCGTCTTTCTGTTACTTTGTTTAGTTATTTTTTTAACATTCTCATGTAAACAATATGAAAACTATTTTGCCCCCACTGTTTAATTTTTCTCATTCCCCTATAGAGTCATGTCTGTACAGTCCCTTCATCTTTATTTCTAGTCCTCATGTCGGGAACTGCACCTCATCCATCCACGATACAATGTAAACATTCGCCTTTCATTAAGGCACTTACATTTTGACTAATGAGTTGAGGCCTTGCCCTGCCGAAATGTCTACAGCTACTTCTGTGGTCTTGTCATTGCATCACATCTGTACACAAATCAATATTCCAATTACAGCAGAGGGAAAAAAAAACCTGGAGCCTAGAGGAGGCGATGTCCTTGTTAAAATCTGACTGTGAAATGAAGCTGATGCCTTGGACTCCACTTGAAGGATAAGGTATGTGCCGAACATGGTGATTTCAGTAGGGGAGGCCTGATAACCTCCAGTGAGGTCACCAGTGAGCATTCCACCAGCCTCTTCTGGTTGACTTTGATTTATCAATCTCCGACAGATAGGGATCCTCTTACCGGATCAGTTTCCCATGGAAAAGGTAAAAAAAATTCCTGGCAACTCCCACTCACATCTCCATAGCTGTTCCTCACCCAGGCTCTCATCCTTTATTTAAAGCATAAATTTGCCTGTGTTTACAAGAGTCAAATTTACGGCCCAAACCAAATCCCAAACTTGCTGTTGAGTTTGTGTGTGAGCTGAGATTTATGGCCGGACAGGTTCTGAGCAGGTAAACTCAGCGCTGCAGACACCAGTTTTGTGGTCTCATCCCCGCCTGCTCGTGCCGTGAGAGGCTATCATAAAAGTACAACAAGCCAGAGCAGATGTTTTACTGCTGAGACATTGGAATCATGAGCACATACCACATTATCTGGGATTGGAGAAGGAACCATCATAGGTTATAGTAACAGTTCACGTAAGGACAGAACATTATTTAATATATTGAAGGAAATCTACCATCAGGATTATGGATTATAAACCAAGTACACTTACATTCTGGTGTGCGCCCCCTTTGTCAGGATCCACTTTTCTTTAAGCTTTTTATGCCTTTTTATGCTTCAAAATGAGCCTGAGGGGCTTCAAGCACCATAGAAGTTAATAGAGCCTGGAGCCCCTCAGCCTCATTAGCATAGTTTTTAAAGCATCGAGGGCTTAAGAAGTTAAAAGAAGAGTAAATCCTGATAAAGGGGGCACACACCAGCATGTAAGTGTACTTGGTTTATAATCCGTGATCCTGATGGTAGATTTCCTTTAAGCTGTAATCAGGTATTGAGCTGTAAAAACCAGTTACCCTCTACCTATTGAGAGCCCGAGCTATCCCGCTCACAGCTACTACCTCTTCATATGTAAATCTGTAGCTAAAAGATGTAAACATGTGAAAATGACCGCACAAAGCAGGTGTGACTCGTAATGGGGAAGAACAGAAAAAAGGACGTCGCTCTATCTGCTCCCTGGTTTCCTAGGATTCTTGCAGCAGGTGATAAGCCTTCTATTCAATATGTCAACCATCAGTAAGCAGACACCGCAGTGACACAAAAGTTAAAGGGAACCTACCACCACATATCTATCTCTAAAGGTAGATCGGGTGAAAGGTAGATCGTCCGAGAAACCTGCGCAGAAGAGCAGACCTGCGGCTGCGTGGTCACTGCTCCAAAGCCGGAGCCACTGTGCATATTTTCTGGACAACCTGCTGTCAGAGGGTTTCAGTTACTTTGGAACGGCGCACCATTTATGCAAAGTCAATAAAAACTGGAAAGTTAGGCTACCAGCTAAACGGGGTAATTAAGGAAATTAACACCAATAATGTATAGATATCTGAAAGTGTTCTCTAATTTCAGTGCTCTTTTATAATCATCTAATTTGATTTTTTGAGATTTTAGATCTGTGCTTTAGAACATATACAATTTATGAAATAAGCCTAAAATACAACTACTTTACGCATGTTAAGATATACTCACCTAGACCACACAGTGACCTTGACCTAAAGATAGGGGATCCCCATGAGTAAAATTTGGATTATTCATCTATCTTTTATTTTGTTACAGATGTTTTACTTCTTTTTGGTACGTTTTGGACTGACACCCCGATTCATCTCTAACTCTTTTTCAATTTTGGAACATTTCTCTCCGGACCCGAAAAATGGTAAATTACACAGGTCATCTGCATACCATGGTATAAGAAGCCGTACAATAGGGAAACCAGAGCGCTGGAGCAGGTCTAGGATTGTGACTGTGATGAATAGGGACGAGCGGACCAACTTCAGTTCAGGTCCAGCTGAGAACAGACACTCCCAAATTTAAAAATCCTGTTTGGACCCAGGTTCTGGTACCATAACTGGAATCGGACTAATACCACGCTTCCAGTAACATCCACAATCAGTTCTGGCACTGATCCCTGGCCGTTACATTGATGCCAACAATGTAACACCAATCCTCCCCAAAATGAATGCGCACACACAAGATCCATTCACATGCTGCTGCCAACTTTACCGATAAGATTTAAGAAGTTTAGGCCCCGATCACAGTTGTTATCGCCAGGGAGGTTGAGCAAGACCCGAACTTCCAATGTAGTCCAGGGTCGGACCCGGATCAGCTGAACCGGCAAAGTGTGATACGAACTCAAACTTTGCGTTCTGCTCCGCTCATTCCTACTCACTAAGGGTAATAATGTAGATTTCATACTTACGTATACCAACCAAATAGTTCTTAATTTTATGTCCAATTTAGTGAATGTACAAAGTTGGAGAATATTTCGGTTTTATTTGTTTTTGCATTGAAAAATACACCCCCAACCCAAGAAGTACAGACACCGAACATTGCATCTATGGTTCGGTTGACGTCTACGCTGCAGGGGCTTGCAGGAGCCTCTGCTGCAAATAAATAAATATATATACAGACGGACGGTCCCCTACTTAAGGACACCTGACTTACAGACGACCCCTAGTTACAGACGGACCCCTCTGCCTCCTGTGACCTCTGGTGACCTCTCTGGATGTTACTATAGTCCCAGACTGCACTGATCAGCTGTAAGGTGTCTGTAATGAAGATTTATTCATAATCCTTGGTCCAATTACAGCAAAAAATTCAGAAACTCCAATTGTCACTGGGGAAAAACATTTTTTTGTATCAACAATTATAATAGTGTTTCAACTTACATACAAATTCAATTTAAGAACAAACCTATGGCCGCTATCTTGTATGTAACCCGGGGACTTCCTGTATTTTATTATATTTTTTTTTCCAAGCACTTGAATCTTACCACTTGCCGGCATTTTCCTGTCCAGTTTTGCTTCCAGACTGAGCACGGGTGACTAGCCGAATAATAATGGTTATACATCACTGCCCTGAAAGTCCCATCCTCTAAATCTTTCCCTACCGGAGCCTCGGAGACTCAATTACCTTATTGACATGCAATCTTCATAAGGGGAGAAATATTGTGCATGTATAGTCACTTGCTTATGAAGACATATTATAATCTGATATGCATGAGGGCTGCGGAGTCCGGCTCTGACACTGCTAATTATAATGGTGCATGATGGAGGGCTGGCTGTGCCTGTCTACATTAGAGCTAAAGCTCATGACATCAGCAGGTAAAGCCCAGACAATAAACGGCATAAATAACGTCTCGTAATTCTAAGCTACATAAAAGGATTATCACTGTGAGGGATGACAAATCAATGATACAACAAAACCAATATGGCGCCTCTAAAGGAACCTCACCATGATTTCACAGACACAGGAATCACTTAACCCCTTAAGGACACAGCCGGTTTATAGCAAATAGAATTTTTTGTAATCTGACATGCGTAATAAATAATAATAATAATAATAATTCTTTATTTATATAGCGCATACAGATTACGCAGCGCTGCACAGAGTTTGCCAAATCAGTCCCTGTCCCCAATGGGGCTCACAATCTATTCATCCTACCAGTATGTTTTGGAGTGTGGGAGGAAACCGGAGGACCCGGAGGAAACCCACACAAACACAGAGAGGACATACAAACTCTGCGTGGCTTTATATAGTTGTAAGTTTTGAACACTTTAACTTACCAGAGTGATTTTGAGATTGTTTTTTCATCACGTGTTGTATTTAGCGATAGTGGTAAATTTTGGCTGATAAGTTTTGCTTTTATTTAACTCTTTGAAATCTTCATAGTAATTAGAACAAATTGGAGGTGAAAGTTTTGCTTTTATTTACTGTAAATACTCGTGTCAAGTTTTTCAGTATGTGCTGAAAAACCTTACCTCGGCTTATACACGAGTCAATTAAAAAAAACGACTCATCCTCCGGCGGCCGGATCCTTGGCGTGACTCCCGGTCCTCGGCGCGGTTACCAGTGGCTCCTCTTCTCTCTTCTTCTTCTCTAGCCGGCAGAGTTGCGTCCATGTGATCTCCTGGCCAACGCACACTATGATGCCGCACATCACATGGACGCGACTCTGCCGGATAGAGTAGAAAGAAGAGAGAACCTGCCGCCGGGATCCGCCCTGAGGACCGGGAGCCACGCCGAGCATCGGGGGTGAGTATCGCCGGAGGGTGAGTGTTAAGTTTATTTTTTTATGTGCTTGGCATTCAGGGCTGGCTATATAGGGCTAGCTGTATACTATAAGGGGCTGGCTGTATACTACACGGGGGCTGGTTGTATACTACAGGGGGCTGACAGGCTGTATACTACATGGGGCTGGCTGGCTGTATACTACATGGGGCTGGCTGGCTTTATACTACAGGGGCTGTCTGGCTGTATACTACATGGGGCTGGCTGGATTTATACTACAGGGGGCTGGCTGGCTGTATACTACAGGGGGCTGACTGGCTGTTTACTACAGGGGGCTGGCTGGCTATTTACTACATGGGGCTGACTGGCTGTATACTACAGGGGCTGTCTGGCTGTATACTACATGGGGCTGGCTGGCTGTATACTACAGGGGGCTGACTGGCTGTATACTACAGGGGCTGTCTGGCTGTATACTACATGGGGCTGGCTGGCTGTATACTACATGGGGCTGGCTGGCTTTATACTACTGGGGGCTGGCTGGCTATTTACTACATGGGGCTGACTGGCTGAATACTACATGGGGCGGGCTGGCTATTTACTACATGGGGCTGGCTGGCTTTATACTACAGGGGGCTGGCTGGCTATTTACTACATGGGGCTGACTGGCTGCATACTACATGGGGGCTGGCTGTATACTACAGGGGGCTGACTGGCTTTATACTACAGGGGCTGTCTGGCTGTATACTACATGGGGCGGGCTGGCTATTTACT
The DNA here is from genome assembly GCF_040894005.1 of Engystomops pustulosus. Lineage (NCBI taxonomy): Eukaryota > Metazoa > Chordata > Amphibia > Anura > Leptodactylidae > Engystomops > Engystomops pustulosus. The sequence continues at coordinate 5,538,202 of NC_092421.1, forward strand.
ACATGGGGCTGACTGGCTTTATACTACATGGGGCTGGCTGGCAATTTACTACATGGGGCTGACTGGCTGAATACTACATGGGGCTGGCTGTATACTACAGGGGGCTGGCTGTATACTATACCCTAGTAAATAGTAGGGACTTTGATCCCCGAAACGTGTTGTTACTACTTTTAATACTAATAAAATCCTTTGGAGAATTACCGATCTTGCTGTGCGCCTCCTATCCTTGACCCCCCTGATATACCTATATACCTATGGTTGACGTCATTATATTTGCACCACCGTTATGGCTTTAATAGTGTTAAATTCCAAATATAAAGAAAAGTTCTGTATGTGAGTTCTATTTGCTCCTTCCTGTCTCTGCTAGAAATTTGCTTTAAGCAAGAATAAAAAAAGTGGAGAATCTGCTTTTGTTATTTGCCAAAGTGTTTACAAGTTCAAACAGCATATTAAATGCTACAGAGAAACCTTTGGGTTACTATTGAAAATCCTACCTTGAAAGACTATTGGGAAGAGCACATATAAACCTCAGGCAAATCCGAAACTGGGGAGGTTTGGTGCACAGCCCCGGACCCCTCCTCTGCTCTCCGATTCCCCCGGCTCAGCATCTTTATCCAGTCATCCACAGGCTAAATGACTAACACGTGAAAATGTAGAATAAATCTCCCAGCTCATCCTCTATGTGGAGGCTGGATAATTTATTGAGCACCGCCATTAATCAACTGCATTTTTATGAGCCAGATAAAAGGGAAAATTAGGAGGATGTGCCCCCACCGCCAACACCATGTTCCCTTCACCTTCTCTGGTTCCATTTTAGGAGGAGGCTTCTAAGGGAACGGGGTGGAGAGGTTTGAGTAGTAAGGTTAACCACACAATTACATGTCAGCTCAGCTCATTCCTGCTTAGATCAATGTGTTAGGGGGGAAAGCAAGAATTCTGCTGGATTCAACAAGGAGAAGTGACCCCTGCAAGTCATTCATGTGAATCATCCCGAGGTGACATCACTTGTCATAACTCATCAACCAGCAGGACCCTTGAATGGAGCGGACTTGTCCTTTTGGATTAAAGTGACACCATGTAAGGTTCTGCTTCCTCTCTGTGAAGGGAAAGCTCCGGACTAAGACTGGGATGAGGATAAACCTGACCGTCCTCTGCAGATCGCTACATGAAAATGTATCGGATACAAGGAAATGCAAAGACGACTTTATTTACCAAATACAACAATGTGTCCAATTCATGGGGATGTCACCGCTTTCTTCTCAAACTGTGTAGAATGTCAGTAGTTTATATATATAATAGTACAATGGATATTAAATACTTCTAGAACAATGGAACTCTGTACATAAGATTAATAAGATACAATCTGACGTGTGTTACTCTACTCTTTCCTCTTCCCGCTACTACAAGAGATGGGAAGAAATACATCACCTCCTTATGTGTCTCAGCAACATAAGGAGCAGCAATAAAGCTTTACTTTAAAATGCTGGAGGGGACCCAATGATGACACAAATATTATCCCCCCTTAGACGCCCTATTATGTAACTTTATGTCCTGGAGTGGGCGGGCTCAAGGGCGGAGCTTTCTGCTGCTATTGGACCTGATACATCAAGGGGTGTCAATCGGTTGCAATGACAGGCAGCGGTTTCTTTAAGACTCCAAGGCCTGTCATTCAACTTCATGGTATAGAGACTCCAGAAACTTCAACATATATACAAAAATGTGGACACTATAATTCAGTAATAACAATCCAGCAGTCGCTGAAACCAGCAAAGATCGCAACATTCTGGATAACACTTTGTGCTGCAGGTTATAGTCATGGCATGAGATTGTGACTTTCTAAAACTTCAAACACTTTGCAGCTATCTTCTGCTTGGGCCAATTCACATTTCCATTAATTCTTCAATTATTTCCTTAAAGGGACATTCTTGTCTGGACAGTCACATACAGATTCATTAATCTGCCATAGATAAACATTTTTTTCTATTAGATGTAATTAAAAAAAGTAACCTGTGAGAAGATAATATCTCATAAATGTAGTCAAATGGTCCATTAGAAACAAGACTGTGTCCTTGGATACGACCACCGCTGCTGGAGGGATTGCACAAAGAAACAAAAGGTTTTTGTATATGAGATGTCCGGGAGTTACTGCAGGTCCCGCAGCCGTCCTGTGGTAATGATCGCTGAATCCAGGAGGTCAGGCAGGACTCAATAGCGCATGTCTGGCCACTGCTGCCTAAATGTGAGGTGGTCGTATCCAAGGAAGCTATCTCGTTTCTAAGGGACACCATGGCCACATTTATGAGAAATTATCTTCACACAGGAACATTTTTTTTAATAACATCCAATTGAAGAAATGTTTACATAAGGCAAATGAATCAAATTAAATGTAAATGCCCAGATGGGAAAACCCCTTTAAGTTATTTTTTTAACCAAAACCAGGTGAGGCAGAACACACAGGTGCCAGTCTTTCCACCGTACCTTCCCTCTGTAGAATGGCTGGACAGACTCGCACCTGTTGTATGTGTCCAACCACTTCCGGTTTTGTCTCAAAATAAACTGAAGGCCATAACGGAGAAGAGAATCCACATTTCCTAACAAGGCAAGACGTTCATTGCTCATTTTTAGGAAATGAGTGCAAATTATAACCTTCAAACATACATTTTGACATATATTTACGGGCACTTCTTTAAAAGCGATTAAACACTCGCTACAATATCTCTGTCTTGGAAGTGAAATTTCTCCGGAGTTGGCTCCTTTATATATGACAACCTTATGACCATTCCTCCCCAAAAAGAGTTTCGGCTGAAGAAGGGCTTGTCAGATTCTCTAGCAGGAAAGGAATTAAGAGATTCTCCATCTGGATGACCCTTCCTGACTGTCATTGATAAATGTGCTGAGCTTGACATTACACAGGACGCGCTGCCTTGGCCTGGAGACTCTCCCCGCACGCTGGTTACATTACAATGGGGCTCAGATGTGGGGAGTAAATCATTCGGATCTGGACAGGACGGCTGGAGGGTCTCTGCTCTTTTATACTATGTAGCACTGGAAGTTTTTCCTACTTTGTACTTGAAGATAGGAAAGTATTTTTATTCTCATTCTGAAAATGTGCAGATGTGTTTAACCCTGCAAAACCGAGGACATTATGAAGAATCAACCCAACAGAGCACACTCCATATTAACCATCTCCTGTCCTGTGAGGCTACACCATCACACCACCAATGATTTATTCATACATATCTTTACAATACCGGATGTCACTTTGTTATTGGTATTTCACCTTTATGAAGTGATCTGTAGATTAGTGCACCTAGTGAAGACCCATTTCCAGTGCAATGTAATAAAGTAGAATCATTGCATAATAGAAAGTTCTTAAACTTTCTGATGTTGTTTATCACGTGTGTTGTGCAGATTATGTTGGCACCTGCACAAATTATCATGGTTATTTATGAATGCTTTGTGGTTTTGTGGTAGCTGGTTCACTGGCTTCATTACCGTATTTTTCAGATTATAAGGCACACAAAAAATCCTTTGATTTTCTCAGAAATCAAAGGTTCACCTTATAGTCCAGTGCGCCTTATATATGAACCGTACTTACAGACAACAGCTGCCTTGTACTGTGCACAGGTCTGCCCCCTGCTGGTCATTCATCCTTATAATCAGGTGCGCCTTATATATGAACCGTACTTACAGACAACAGCTGCCTTGTACTGTGCACAGGTCTGCCACCTGCTGGTCATTCATCCTTATAATCAGGTGCACCTTATAATCTGGTGCGCCTTATATAAGAACCGTACTTACAGACAACAGCTGCCTTGTACTGTGCACAGGTCTGCCACCTGCTGGTCATTCATCCTTATAATCAGGTGCGCCTTATAATCTGGTGCGCCTTATATATGAACCGTACTTACAGACAACAGCTGCCTTGTACTGTGCACAGGTCTGCCACCTGCTGGTCATTCATCCTTATAATCTGGTGCGCCTTATATATGGACCGTACTTACAGACAACAGCTGCCTTGAACTGTGCACAGATCTGCCACCTGCTGGTCATTCATCCTTATAATCAGGTGCGCCTTATAGTCCAGCGCACCTTATATATGAACCGTACTTACAGACAGCAGCTGCCTTGTACTGTGCACAGGTCCGCCACCTGCTGGTCATTCATCCTTATAATCAGGTGCTCCTTATAATCAGGTGCACCTTATATATGAACCGTACTTACAGACAACAGCTGCCTTGTACTGTGCACAGGTCTGCCACCTGCTGGTCATTCATCCTTATAATCAGGTGCGCCTTATAATCCGGTGCGCCTTATATATGAACCGTACTTACAGACAACAGCTGCCTTGTACTGTGCACAGGTCTGCCACCTGCTGGTCATTCATCCTTATAATCAGATGCACCTTATAATCCTGTGCGCCTTATTGTCCAGTGCGCCTTAAGTTTGTTTACACCAGCACCGAACTTTTAGAAGCAAAACTTTGTGAACTTTATTGACGCCATCATAAAACATCATAAAACAGTGCGTGGAAGGCGTCTTCCTGAACAGGCATTAATAGCAAACCAACGCGTTTTAAAATAAGAGTAAGAATGCGGTGCCTTCAAATGCGCTGGTGCGCTATTACCGCAGGTTGTCGGAGCCGTCTCCACTTCCATGTATCATTTATCATGATGTAAATAAAGATCATAAAGTTTTGCTACTAAAAGTTTACTGCTGGATTCCTACTTATCACACTTCTGTGGAGCCTCTGGTCGGGGGAGGTCTCATGATGATGCCGCTCTGAAGAAAGGTGGGGAGATGAGGCTTTTTTTTTAAAATGTATTTGTGCAGTTTTACACAGATTTATAAATTATGCCATTAACAAAAAATGTGCAAAAAGACCTCCATCCCTATTGTCTGATGTTTCTAAAATGTATCAAATCTTTCATTTATTACACCAGATACATAATGGTTTTTGGATTTGTGTCAGAAATTCTGTTGAGAGCTTTAGTATTAAGACAACCTTAGTGATGAACATTATATACAAATCTTAATTTTTAACTTTTTTTTACATTTTCCACCTTTTGGCTTGAACAAGCGTTTATCCAATCTCTTGTTCAAGCCTTTACACTGCAATAAACTTGTATTGCAGTGTATAGTGTAAGTAACTGAGCATGCGACAGGGAGAGAAGCCGGCAGCCTCGGGGCACTCGCCGGACCCCGGGGCTGCTGCAGGAGGGATCGGATCACCGGGGACACTGGGGAGGTCCAATCCACAGTGGGGACACTAACACGTGTCTGAGTTTTTCTGATCCCGGGTGTTAGTGCCGGGTCTTGCCTGTGATATCACAGCTTGACACCGGCACCAGACTGACCCGATGTCCCAAAATCTTCTTCTGGCGCGCCGCCGTAGAATGGCATCGCGTCAGAAGTACCCTTTATGACCGCCGTAAAAAGGGCAGTCATTAAGGGGTTAACATGTCAATACTGAAGGAACATATCCATGCAATTATTTTATCATTATCATTTTAGGATCAAAACAAGCTGTAAAAAGAAGACTTTAGCCACCAACCCCCCCCCCCCCCCCCCGTATACATTAGATGGCAATTGTCCAAAATGGCTTATATCAGTAGGTTTTGGCAATTATCTATCAGCAATGAAGCTTCACAATTGTCTTCTGATGTCAGGGAGGATTAGGATCCAGCCAGCTGCAATAGTACTGCTCAATCCATGGGTGCATGGGACCCTCCCTATATGTAGCATCCTAAGCCGGAGGTGCTAAGCAGCAGCCTTCTCCATGTGCTGATTGTGGGCTGATCATGGGTATGAGGACGTCCCGAGAGACATAGTAGCTGTTGGATCTGGACTGAGAATTATCACCTACTACTCATACATTTTTCCATGCAAAAACTAAAACCAATATTCGAAAACCTTCTATTTCCTATCAAATATGTGGGTTTAGCAAACATTCTGTACATTTATGTAAAGGACATCTACTACCAGGATGAAGGGTTGTAAACCAAGCACACTGACATATTGGTGTATGCCCACTTCCACTCTTCTTTAAGCTTCTTTTGCCCTGGTTTTTACAAAAAAAGGCTTTTACAATTATGCAAATGAGCCTAAGAGGTTCTGGGCTCCATAGGTGTAAATAGAGCCTGGAGCCCCTGAGACTCATTAACATAATTTTGTACGCCTTTTTTTTCCTTTTAAAAGGCATAAGTGGCTATAGTAAGAGCAAATCCTGCCAGAGGGGGCATACACCAGCTTGGTTTACAATCCTTCATCCTGGTGGTACATGTCCTTTAAATGAAACTGAACCCATTTCTTTACATTTCCAAAAGAACGGAAGAAGTTCCCCGGCACGAGCGCTCCACACTGACTATCATTTATGTCTTCACCTTTCCAGATGAGGAATACTCAGTGATATTTCACATCATGTATCATGCAGGGTAGTTGTGCAATGTGTTGTAAGCCCCACGGAAATAAATCTGGTCTGAGAGGCTGGAGCTTAAATGTCAACCTCATTCTGCCTATGTGACCTCGCAAATGACCTCCGGGTACGGAGACCAAATCTTCTGTCCATACATTTAGCTAATTCAGTGCTAAGAATTAACTCTTGCACTAATCATTGTCTTTTGCATCCTCAATGCACCGTGTCTAGACCAGGACAAGGAAGGGTTTTCTTCTTCATCCGTCTGAAAAACTACAGGATTGTAAGGAAAATGCTGAGCCAGCGATGCCGGAGAAGCGAGCAGGGGGAGGCGCTGTAAACTTTTTACCACCTTGCAAAAAAATGACTATATAAATGATTCTGCATGTGCATCTTACCTCTGTGATTGGCTGGATCCCTCGATACTGACGGCAGGGGGGTGTAGGGCAAATCAGGGGAGCCGGAGCAGGTGTCACTTAAAACCTGAGAAGAGGGAGACAAAGTATCTGTCAGTAGTGTATGGAAGGTGATCAAACCTATAAGTTTAAATAATTGGTATTAATATCATTGTGCCAACATATTAACACTAAACAGCAATAAGAACCCCACTGATTGCCGCACTGCAGTCCATAATAGTTCATAAGAAAGCCAATAAAAATAAATCGCTCTACAAATCAGAGGGCGCATGCACAAGCAAAATAAGACATTACAGCAAGAAAAAGTAACAGAGGTAAAACATAAGAATGAGGGCCCTGCTCATAAGAGCTTACAATCTATGAGTTGGGACACAGGAGGTGGAATTGCTTGTACAACGCTCCAGCCGTTCTAATAATAATACTAATAATTGCTTTGCCATCTCAGTTTATTGCCCAACACATGCTCTTTGATTTTTCAGCGATCTATTTATTCTATTATTTTCTTTAATTTATTTATCTATTTATTCTATTCTTTAATTTGTACCTCCCACTCACATTTCCAGGATGTCTCCTGAGCTGCACCAATTCTCTAGAATGCAATACCTTAGACTATGTACAATACTATAAAAGTGCTAAAGTCCCTACAAACCTGTCTAACACACTTACTAAGTACAGGCAGTCCCCAGGTTACATTCAACATAGCGTCCATAGGCTTGTTCTTAAGTTGAATTTGCATGTAAGTCGGAACTGTATATTTTATAACTGTAGATCCAGACAAAAAAAAATTGCCCCAGTGACAATCGGAGTTTTAAAATTTTTGCTGTAATGGGACCAAGGATTATCAATAAATCTTCATTACAGACACCTTACAGCTGATCATTGCAGTCTGGGACTATAGTAACATCCAGAGAGGTCACCAGAGGTCACAGTGGGCAGAGGGGTCCGTCTGTAACTAGGGGTCATCTGTAAGTCAGGTGTCCTTAAGTAGGGGACCACCTGTACATGTAACTTTTGCTTTCTTTTCACTAACCTTTGCCATTTTATCCTTCCATTTAAGTTATCCCTCCTGATGCCAATAAAGGTGAAACAGAAACATTATCAATGACAATCAAAATTAATGTCCCTAGAGGTCTGGATGTGTGAATAATACTCAAAATTAAAGTGGAAAATCACATTTTAGGTCGATCCAACAGAAGTGAAAATGAAGGAAATGACGTGCAATAGTGTGTGTGGTCTTCACGTGCTCGTATAGCCGCCCTTCAATGCCCGGGCAAGCTCCTGATGAGGTGGTAGATGTTCACCTTTGGGATCTCTTCCAAGATGTTTTAGGGGAATCTGTCACTACAAAACTTCCTAATAAACCCCAAATATTATGGAAGGATAGAAAGGTGTCTCAATGTTTCTAGTGTCTTTAATTCACCCAGTGAAAAAGCGGGGAGATCTCATCTTCAGTTTCACACCAGAGCCACGTACATTACTGGCACATGGAAGGGTGCGCCTATGGCACTGGATGGGGGCAAGCAGGTCAGTGTCATACTTATAGGAGCACCGGGCATGGAGTAGGTGGCTGTGTGGAGGGGCAGGTGTACAAGACACAGAGGCCTGAAGAGGCGGGGCAGCTTGACTGCATCCAAGAGCTTTGCCGCCTCCTTGACTTAATCCAAGAAAGACATGAGGAGGAATAAAAGTTGTTTTTAGAGCCCGGCAGCAATAGCACCACCCTGGAAACACAGACAACTTTACAGTCTTCTATAAGGTCCTGTTCGGGGTTTATTAGGTAGGTTTGCAGTGACAGGTTCCCTTTAAAGCATTAGTCCACTCCTCCACCGTCTGTGATGCAATGTGGTGTTGGTGGCTGGAGTGAGACAATCATTTCTCAGATGTTCTCAATTGTGACTCCATCACATCGGTCACACGAGCTCAGTGTGAAGAACACAGGGCACCATTATGAAATCTGACAATCCTGGAGTTCTCTGGCGAATGGCAATCATTGCTGGGCTGTAAGCACAACATTGACTTGTGGACGTCAGGCCCTCGTACCACCCTGTAACTGACACATGGATATTAGTGACCTTCTGGAGGTCATTTGTCAGGGCACTTCTCCTCCTGTTGCTCTTTGAACAAAGGAGGAGGTGGTGGTCCTGCTGCTGGGTTGTTGCCCTTCTACGGCCCCTCCACCTCTCCTACTTGATGCACAAGTGCTCAGGAAGTGGGGGTGAGGGTGACACAGTGTAACAGCCTGTAAAGCGAGATCACAGGTCGACTTTAGAAGGAAGGAGGACATGGATAACCAAAAACCACAGTCACTGTGCCCGGATCTATGAGTACGTGCCCCTGGTTTATCATGATGGATATTTATGCTGGGTATTCTTTAAATATGGATCAGGCTGCAACTCTCGGCCCAATTATTTTTATTTTGAGTCTCGTGGTAATAAAAATAGCTCAAGGTTACCAAATTTCCTGTGTAATATCATTAAAGGGAACCTGTCACCAGGGACCTCATTCTACTAAAGACAGGTAGCAGAAGCCCCTTACACCTGCAGTGCACATCTGCCTCTCTGCCTTTTCTAAGCATTTGCATTACAATATAATTGTGTGTAATAACTTACTCTTGCTCCATGACAAAATCCTGGGGTAGTCACAGGGGTTTGGCTTTGGTTTGGATGCATTTCAAAAAACAACATGTGCCTTATCTGTGTTACTCACTCCTCAGAGCTTGGCCCCCACCTTTGTGCTCCTGTACAGCTCCACCTCCTGCTCCTTCTCAGGGGTCACAGCCTGGTCAGCCTGACATCAGTGGGGGAGGGACAAGCTGTACAGGAGCACAAAGATGGAGGCAGCCTGCAGCTCAGACAAGTCACATGTTGTTTTTTGAAATGCATCCAAACCAAAGCCCAACCCCTGTGACTACCCCAGGATTTTGTCAGGATGCAAGAGTAAGGTATAACACACAATTATATTGTAATGCAAATGCTTAGAGAAGGCAGAGAGGCAGATGTGCACTGCAGGTGTCACAGGCTTCTGCTACCTGTCTTTAGTGAAAACTGAGGTCCCTGGTGACAGGTTCCCTTTAACTGACATGTTGCAGGACATGAGCGGGGCCAAAAGATGTTCTTTCCCCCATATGTGAAATTAATATTACGGGTCACAGTAAAGGTACTTCTTTGGTGCCAGCAGCTTAAAGGAAATCTACCGTTACCCAAAAAGTAAAAAAACCTACAGATACTCAACTACTCTCCTCTTCATCTTGATCCCAGCACCTTGACACCCCAGGGTCACCTGGAAAAAAAGACTTATAATGAGCAGCATGGAGCGCGGGGATAAGATGTCTGGCGCTACCGGCTGCTTATTATACACGCCCCATGAGTGACATTACCTTAGGGGTCTGAGCTTATACTCGGGTCGGCTTATACTTGAGTATATACGGTAACTTTTAAAAATTTTGAGTTGTCAAGGTGACGAGCTAACGTTTTCATTACTACGGGTGATGCCCTAATATAGAGCTGCACCCGATTTCCCAGAGAGGAGAATCTCCCCGCACTGCCTCCCTCTCCCTCTGCCTAAGGGACCTGCGGTGATGTCAGAAGCATTACATCACCACAGGGCTGATACTGCCATGCTGCCCTGGGACAGGGTAAGAAGAAGGGGAATGGGGGAAGTGTGTGTGTGTATAGCTGCGCTGAGTGTGTATGTGGATGGATGATGCAGAGCTGAGTGTGTATGTGGATGGATGATCAGAGCTGAGTGTGTATGTGGATGGATGATGCAGAGCTGAGTGTGTATGTGGATGGATGATCAGAGCTGAGTGTGTATGTGGATGGATGATGCAGGGATGAGTGTGTATGTGGATGGATGATGCAAAGCTGAGTGTGTATGTGGATGGATGATGCAGGGATGAGTGTGTATGTGGATGGATGATGCAGGGCTGAGTGTGTATGTGGATGGGTGATACAAAGCTGAGTGTGTATGTGGATGGATGATGCAGAGCTGAGTGTGTATGTGGATGGATGATGCAAAGCTGAGTGTGTATGTGGATGGATGATGCAGGGATGAGTGTGTATGTGGATGGATGATGCAGGGCTGAGTGTGTATGTGGATGGGTGATACAAAGCTGAGTGTGTATGTGGATGGATGATGCAGAGCTGAGTGTGTATGTGGATGGGTGATACAAAGCTGAGTGTGTATGTGGATGGATGATGCAGAGCTGAGTGTGTATGTGGATGGGTGATGCAGGGCTGAGTGTGTATGTGGATGGATGATGCAGGGCTGAGTGTGTATGTGGATGGATGATGCAGGGATGAGTGTGTATGTGGATGGGTGATGCAGGGCTGAGTGTGTATGTGGATGGATGATGCAGGGATGAGTGTGTATGTGGATGGATGATGCAGGGCTGAGTGTGTATGTGGATGGGTGATGCAAAGCTGACTGTGTATGTGGATGGATGATGCAGGGCTGAGTGTGTATGTGGATGGGTGATGCAAAGCTGAGTGTGTATGTGGATGGATGATGCAGAGCTGAGTGTGTATGTGGATGGGTGATGCAGAGCTGAGTGTGTATGTGGATGGATGATGCAAAGCTGACTGTGTATGTGGATGGATGATGCAGGGATGAGTGTGTATGTGGATGGGTGATGCAAAGCTGAGTGTGTATGGGGATGGATGATGCAGAGCTGAGTGTGTATGTGGATGGATGATGCAGGGATGAGTGTGTATGTGGATGGATTATGCAGAGCTGAGTGTGTATGTGGATGGATTATGCAGAGCTGAGTGTGTATGTGGATGGGTGATGCAGGGCTGAGTGTGTATGTGGATGGATGATGCAGGGCTGAGTGTGTATGTGGATGGGTGATGCAAAGCTGAGTGTGTATGTGGATGGATGATGCAGGGCTGAGTGTGTATGTGGATGGATGATGCAGAGCTGAGTGTGTATGTGGATGGATGATGCAGAGCTGTGTGTGTATGTGGATGGATGATGCAGGGCTGAGTGTGTATGTGGATGGATGATGCAGAGCTGTGTGTGTATGTGGATGGATGATGCAGGGCTAAGTGTGTATGTGGATGGATGATGCAGAGCTGAGTGTGTATGTGGATGGATGATGCAGGGCTGAGTGTGTATGTGGATGGATGATCAGAGCTGAGTGTGTATGTGGATGGATGATGCAAAGCTGAGTGTGTATGTGGATGGATGATGCAGGGATGAGTGTGTATGTGGATGGATGATCAGAGCTGAGTGTGTATGTGGATGGATGATGCAAAGCTGAGTGTGTATGGGGATGGATGATGCAGGGCTGAGTGTTTATGTGGATGGATGATGCAGAGCTGAGTGTGTATGTGGATGGATGATGCAGAGCTGAGTGTGTATGTGGATGGATGATCAGAGCTGAGTGTGTATGTGGATGGATGATGCAGGGCTGAGTGTGTATGTGGATGGGTGATGCAAAGCTGAGTGTGTATGTGGATGGGTGATGCAAAGCTGAGTGTGTATGTGGATGGATGATGCAGAGCTGAGTGTGTATGTGGATGGATGATGCAGGGCTGAGTGTGTATGTGGATGGATGATGCAGAGCTGAGTGTGTAAATGTATGTCTGTGTGTGCTGTGCTTTAGTGCGACCAACAGGGATATTTTAATTGGTGTAAAATATATTTTTCCTTTTTTTGGAAGCCTGGGGTGCGTCCTATAGTAAGGAGCGTCTTATAGTCCTAAAAATACGAAAATATTTTTGTTTAGTTATTTTAGGGAAAGGGGGATAATTTGAAAATATTTTTTTTTTTAAATCATATTTCTATATTGCTTTATCATTTCCGCTTTGATGTTATGAGCTCTAGTTGTCCAATGATATAATTGAAGCTTCTGGCATTAGTGTAAATACACTGTATACGTTTGATTCCTATGGCCCGATCTTACCCGCTTCCATCCTACACAGTCCTGCCTGCCACCAGGTCCCTAGTATAACTTCTAACCAACTTTTTAACACAGATACAGCTGCACCCTCTGCTTCGAGATGTAGCCTATCCCTGCTACAGAGTCTATATAATTCATAAATATGAATAAATATGAAATGTTCCCACAATGCCTTGCGAAGATCTTAGGTGAAATCATATTCATGGCAGCGACAGAGAAGAAAATTGGGCTTATTTACTAAGCTCCCGCAGTTGCATTTTTGTTGGGTTTCCCAATGTTTTCAGGGATCGCGCCGGGGATTGCATCGCACGTGATCGGATTGTGTCGCAATCGCGCCGGCTTTCACGCGACACAAATGGGGAGGGGGGGCTGACAGACCCTCCGACGGATTCGGACAACGGATTTAACATTTAAAATTGTGTCCCAAGCCAAGCACTTATATGCACCGGGAAGAAGATGGTGACAGATGCCGGATATCGGGCGCACGCTGGTAGTGTATCCCGGCAGACATTCCGGATCGGGGATCGCGCAGGGACCAGGTAAGTAAATGTGACCCAATGTGAATTGTGAGCATCAGTATTACCTTTTTTTTCTCAAATCTACAGATGAGTTAAAACATATACAGGAAGAGAGGAACAATTGTAAGGTCATTAACATTGACAGACATGACATTTACAGAATAGTCAGGACCCAAACCAGTAATGAGAACAGCAGCGCTCATAAAGCATCCAACAATGTGTTTCGATTTTTAATTTTTTTTATTTTGCCATACACAGTTGTAAGGGAATTCTAAATTTGTAACTATGTAACATTTCAACATCCCCCTCCTGTTGTTACTGAATTATTTGCTTCCTGTTACAGACCAACCACCAATAAATACATGAACATAAACAACGAGTTTTTCTCAGCAGCGTCTAAAAAGAGCTGACCTAGATCTGCAGCTACTATGAAATAATAATGGAAAGCAAAAACACCACAAACTGCAAAATAAAATATATGCCATTTATTCTAATTATTTGAAATCCAATTATTTTTCACCTATTAATAAGGATGGATAATTTCCTATGTCTAAAAAAATGGAAAAAAAGACCTTTCCCAAGAAATGTCCAGAGGTGCAGAACCTCCTCATCAGATATGTGAACGCTTGCAGGCGGATTTATTAGACATTGGCCCAGATGTATTTTTGGGGCTCATTTACTGAGGGTCCGCAGACCGCACTATCGTTGGAATATCCAACGATTTCCGATGTGCAACGCATTTAGAAGGTTTTTTTGACGCAAACGATCGGATTGTGTCACAATCGCGCCAGCTTTCACGCAACACAAATCAGGGGGCGGGCTGGCGGACGATCCAACAGATTCGGACTATGCGCGGGATTTAAGTCAAATTGTGTCGCAAGACATGTACTTACATGCACCAGGAAGAAGAAGGGGAACTCCGGGGACCTGAGCGGGGAGAGACACATGCAGGATATCGGGCGCATGATCTTAGTGACTCCCCGCACAGCGCATTATACACAGACAATGCACTTATATGCACCAGGAAGAAGAAGGTGAACTCCAGGGACCTGAGCGGGGAAGCGACACATGCAGGTTATCGGGACACGATCTTAGTGACTCCCCGCACAGCGCATTATACACGGACAATGCACTTATATGCACCAGGAAGAAGAAGGTGAACTCCGGAGACCTGAGCGGGGAGAGACACATGCAGGATATCGGGCGCATGATCTTAGTGACTCCCCGCACAGCGCATTATACACAGACAATGCACTTATATGCACCAGGAAGAAGAAGGTGAACTCCGGGGACCTGAGCGGGGAAGCGACACATGCAGGGTATCGGGGGCACGATCTTAGTGACTCCCTGCACAGCCCATTATACACGGACAATGCAATTACATGCACCAGGAAGAAGAAGGTGAACTCCGGGGACCTGAGCGGGGAAGCGACACATGCAGGATATCGGGCGCACGATCTTAGTGACTCCCCGCACAGCGCATTATACACGGCCAATGCACTTACATGCACCAGGAAGAAGAAGGTGAACTCCGGGAACCTGAGCGGGGAAGCGAAACATGCAGGATATTGGGCGCACGATCTTAGTGATTCCCCGCACAGCGCATTATACACGGACAATGCACTTATATGCACCAGGAAGAAGAAGGTGAACTCCGGGGACCTAAGCGGGGAAGCGACACATGCAGGATATCGGGCGCATGATCTTAGTGACTCCCCGCACAGCGCATTATACACGGACAATGCACTTACATGCACCAGGAAGAAGAAGGTGAACTCCGGGGACCTGAGCGGGGAAGCGACACATGCAGGATATCGGGCGCACGATCTTAGTGACTCCCCACACAGCGCATTATACATGGACAATGCACTTACATGCACCAGGAAGAAGAAGGTGAACCCCGGGGACCTGAGCAGGGAAGCGACACATGCAGGATATCGGGCGCAGGATCTTAGTGACTCCCCGCACAGCGCATTATACACGGACAATGCACTTACATGCACCAGGAAGAAGAAGGTGACCTCCGGGGACCTGAGCGGGGAGGGACACATGCAGGATATCGGGCGCAGGATCTTAGTGACTCCCTGCACAGCGCATTATACACGGACAATGCACTTACATGCACCAGGGAGAAGAAGGTGAACTCCAGGGACCTGAGCGGGGAAGTGACACATGCAGGATATCGGGTGCAGGATCTCAGTGACTTCCCGCACAGCGCATTATACACGGACAATACACTTACATGCACCAGGAAGAAGAAGGTGAACTCCGGGGGTCTGAGCGGGGAAGCGACACATGCAGGATATCGGGTGCAGGATCTTAGTGACTCCCCGCACAGCGCATTATACACGGACAATGCACTTACATGCACCAGGGAGAAGAAGGTGAACTCCAGGGACCTGAGCGGGGAAGTGACACATGCAGGATATCGGGTGCAGGATCTTAGTGACTTCCCGCACAGCGCATTATACACGGACAATACACTTACATGCACCAGGAAGAAGAAGGTGAACTCCGGGGACCTGAGCAGGGAAGTGACACATGCAGGATATCGGGTGCAGGATCTTAGTGACTCCCCGCACAGCGCATTATACACGGACAATGTACTTACATGCACCAGGAAGAAGAAGGTGAACTCTGGGGACCTGAGCGGGGAAGCGACACATGCAGGATATCGGGTGCAGGATCTTAGTGACTCCCCGCACAGTGCATTATACACGGACAATGTACTTACATGCACCAGGAAGAAGAAGGTGAACTCTGGGGACCTGAGCGGGGAAGCGACACATGCAGGATATCGGGCGCAGGATCTTAGTGACTCCTCGCACAGCACATTATACACGGACAATGCACTTACATGCACCAGGAAGAAGAAGGTGAACTCCGGGGACCTGAGCGGGGAAGTGACCACATGCAGGATATCGGCGCAGGATCTAAGTGAACCGGAGTCCATGATCGTCCGACACTCCGTATTTCGGTGAACTCGTCGGCCAGGTAAGTAAATGTGCCCCATTATGTATACCCACTAGTTTCACTTATTGTAATTAGCATTTGATATGGTAAACCTGAAGATTAGGCTGTCAATATTGAGACAAACATCTGCTGTAGCAAAGAAATGCTATGATCACATTTACATTTTTGTTGTTGCAGGCATAAAGCCAAGCCTAAGTTTGGTGAGCAAAGCTTAATGTGAGGATGTCAGGACTGAAAGGACAACCGCCTGCCAAAAAAACTCGGGAGCCAGCTTTCAAATGCCACTGAATTTCCATCATAGACTTCTTGTGAATTATCACCGGAGATACAGTCCAAATGTGAGAGCAGATTTTATCCATGTTTCACCCATGAATCATAAATGGGAAAAAAATTTACAGTCTAAATTGCACTTAAAAGGAATAAAGTCATTTTATGTCAGGCATGATTTATCAAAATGATCTCATTTTAAGAATACTGCGGTGTATCTTGATTAATAACATTAGATAGAATGACAAATTGCCTCTTTAATGGGAAGACAGAAATGCAGCATCAAGAAATAGCGGCAGCTCAAATATAGGAGGAACAAAATAGCCAATTACTTGGAAGTTATAGCAGCTCTCGACATTCCCACAACTGTAAAACATATTAAAGTCAAAAATTGTTGATTTCACTATGCAGTGCAATTCCATCATTTCTGCACGCTCTCCCTGAACCCAGCTATGATTATACACGCTCATCATTGTGGGTGGCTCATTAGAAGCTATTTGGCACATTGGCTTTATGTGTGTTTTTGTGTGTTTTGTGTAATGTCTTCCATGCACCTCGATTTCTATGATGTTGAATTGCTGAATCCTAATCCTAATCTACCACCAGGATGAAGGACTGTAAACCAGGCACATTGACATACTAGTGTGTGCCCCCTCTGGCAGGATCTGCTCTTCTTTTAGTTTCTTATGTCCTTGTTTGTAAGAAAAAAGGCTTTAAATTTTATGCATATGAGCCTGAGGGGCTCCACACGGGCTCCACACGCAGGCTCATTTGCATACTTTTAAAGGCTTATTTTTGTAAAACCAGGGCATAAGAAGCTAAAAGAAGAACAGATCCTGCCAGAGGGAGCACACACCAGTATGTCAGTGTGCTTGGTTTACAGTCCTTCCTCCTGGTGGTAGATTTCCTTTAAGTCTGAATCGTAGCTCTGTATGCAGACCTGCCTTAATTTACTACGACAAATGGTTGTCTTGTTATTATGTTTTCAATAAAGTTCTTGATTAAACCTAATCTCTAAAGTCTGAATTTTCATTGTTTGGCAGTGGCCACATAATAATAATAATAATAATAATAATAATAATCTTTATTTATATAGCGCCATGAAATTCCGTAGCGCTTCACAAATCACATTAGATGTCAAACAACTGTATCTCTTCGGGAGGCTCCTAAAGATGTTGTCTGAAGTCCATTTTACACTCCGCACGCTGTACTACTACTACTACAGAGTGATGTAACTGTGCCCTAGTGCAATATGAGCGCCAGGCCCCCAATTATGTTATTATGTATTGTTTATTGTATTAGAATTCTCATATAGGAAATGTACAACATCTGGGCCCCCTAAGACTCTTGGGCCCGGTGGTGACCGCACCCTTTGCACCCCCTCTAGTTATGCCCCTGTCTACACATGTGAATTCACAAAGGGGAGCCACCAGCGTGCTTATTTGTGTTAGGGAAAGCAAACCTAGTCTGGTAAAGAAACTCCGATGCAAAGCTCTGACGGGGCAGGCAGGGACATAAGGCTCTAAAATAGGAGAAGCACAATCTTTAGTGTGAATATGCAGAACAGATTTGTACATGGTTAAAAGACACCGGGCAAGTGAACGAACGATCGCTACATTGTTGCCGGAACTCAAGTGAACAAGGAACATTTCCAATGGTCTCCATGGTTTAGGATTGATACAAGATGCCTTCTCATCTCAGCTCTCATTATTAATATAAGTTGTTAAGTGGTCTACAGTGTTGCCAAACAACCAATATAACATAATATAGACATAAATGCAAAATCTGTATAATGTACCGCGGTTCCTTATGTTACAATGTTTTCAATATGTAATGCTAAAAACGCCATACGTCATCATGGACATGGACATCGGCAAAACTTCTGTAATTCAAAGGGAAATGATTGGCTGTCACGTCGTGCCCTTCT
This sequence comes from Engystomops pustulosus, assembly GCF_040894005.1. Classification (NCBI taxonomy): domain Eukaryota; kingdom Metazoa; phylum Chordata; class Amphibia; order Anura; family Leptodactylidae; genus Engystomops; species Engystomops pustulosus. Next base: position 5,556,620 of record NC_092421.1, read on the forward strand.
ACAGGTACCATTTGGCACGTGTCGGATTATAACTTTGGTGTATCTATCATCAGTCCATGAAGTTCTAATCTTCTATTTATGTACCTGCACAATTTAGTGGTGAATAGAACTTAACTTGACTCATTGTAGAGGAATAGAAAACCATTTGCATTTAGCCACGCTTTTTGTGTTTCAAAGGGAACTTGTCAGAAGGGCCCAAACCAAGGTCACTTTAAGGCCAGAATTTCAGTAACAACGCCTGTCACTCACAACTGGAATATCGGTAGAACAACCTGCACCCAAACAAAGGTTACCGAATCACAAGTAGCCAGGGAAGTACTGACCTCATCACAAGAAACGGTCTGTAAATCTTACAAAACTGCTGACTGCCACCACGTGTTTCATGTGTCCAATATTTATTTTGCTTCCATTAGGTCACATATAAATATATAAAGAAATCAGAAATGTATCTACACTATATAAAAAGACACATATTTCAACCATATGCCGTGGGCTCTCTCTACACACACATAAAAGAAAGTGCCAATCACTGAATCCAAAGCCCAGAAAGCGCCGAGTTATGAAAGAATAAAACAAGTTATATTGGGGTAGTCCTCACCAAAATGTATCTTAATCACATTATGGGGCTCATTTACTTACTCGGTCCATTCGCGATCCCGCAGCGCGTTGTCCGACATTAATTCGAAGCCTGCCGGGATGCAATAAGGTCATGTGCCCGAAATCCACTAGGTGTCGCTGCTGCACCGAGCTCCGCCGGAGTTCACCATCCTCTTCCTGGTGCTTGTAAGTGCATGTCAGGCGACACATTTTTAAAAAAAAATATTGTGGTTTTTCCAAATCCGATCGCGTGCACCAAAAACCCAGAGCAAAACGGCGCAAACTGGTAATTTTCGGGGGAAACCCAACGAAAATGAGTGATTCGGGCCCTTAGTAAATGAGCCCCTATATGTTACACAGTTAATACTTTTGACTTTATACTTCTCACACAAATTACGTAGATGCAAACACAATGGGAGGAAAACGAAAAAAATTCAATGTAGTAGAGAATTAGTCTGAGGAAAGGATTGTGATCGTGTGTGTTGTCATTCTGCTCTCCAGCTCAGTCCACTGGAAATAAAGAAGACAGACTAGAAGACTTCTATAACAAAGGATTTATTTTGACATATAACCACGGTGAAGGCTCATTTCCCTCCCAAACACTTTTAATATCCCCTCCATTTTGGCTTTAATGCCTTTAAAGTTTGGATAATCTGGCTCCCGCTTGCCCTGACTAATTTTCTTTCAGCTGACAGATCACAGGTCTTTTAAACTCTCCATCCTTACCCCCCTCCCTTGTCTAACATAGAAGAGTCTCTAATCCAAAAACCCGTCCCAATTAATCTCACTAAGTTGCCACATTATTAACATTGCCACCCACTGAGGGGCAACACTCTTCTACATATAAGAAGACCCCTTGCTAAGCATCAAAGATCTCCATCAAAGGCTCCCCTGATCCAGGTCGCCATGAGCATCCAGCGCGGCCGTCCTTTCCCCCCCAATGATCAAACATTTTCCCTCAGAGATCAATTCACCTCCCACACCCATTTCCTCTGGGAGATTTCGCATAATGTGCCCCCTCTGGTAGCCTTCTACTTGTACGCCTCATGCTTAACAGGTTCCACTTCCTAGATTTGGCTGTAGGTAGGAAACGAGCAAAAGCTAAACAAGGCAAAGTGAAAGGAAATATAAGAGGAATAAATGGATTGGAGAAGCTAAATGTAAATCTTCAAACCGTTATGAAGATTTCCTTTTCCTCCCAGATTCCCCCCACCCTCTGCCAATGTTTAAACAGCCTGAAGCAGCCCCGACTTAGGAAGAGGATGAAATGACTTTCCAAGATCAAAGAGCCACAAAGTCTTTACACACACATAATCACAAGGCCTCTGAGAAGTTGAGATTGATTTGTTTCAGTGCAGCACACAAGTATGTAATAACAATTGGGCTTTTGTTTCCCTAAGACTTGAAGAAGGGGCGGAAGTCGGAGAAGAGGGGGTGAGCCGGCTCGTGCATTTAATATCCGAGATATGAAGGAAACTATAGTCCAGAATATAAAATGACTACACAAGTCGTATTATTAGATGGCAGAACCAGCTGCTGCCCACTCACATATTACTGCCAAACGCAGCAATTTGTCCTAATTATGAGCCGAAAGATAGCACAAATAACAGCAACAGGGGTATCCGGGACGTCCATAGAATTCCCGGGATTGTGCAGCATAATTCTTCTTTCATATCGCTTTGGAAAATCCTTTATTAAACTCCAGCGGCTCATCATTCGCATTTAGTTATCTAACAGACTTTGAGAGGCTCGGGCATAAGCCCTCTTGAGGAAATGTTTTAATTTAATATTATACGGTATAAATTAAATTAAGGAGCAGATGCTGTGTGGACAAAATGAGCTCCCAAGTCCTTTCACTTCTGGATTGTAAGAGGGTAGAGACGTAGCGTGGAAGGACTCCGTTTCTGCTTCTTTTGTCAATTCTCTTCATTTCGTTACATAATTTCATTATTTCGTTAAATCATTTCATTTTTATTAATTATTTATTTAATGTTTAAGACATGAGAACGTAAGTAATGTCAATCGCATCGCTGGCTTAGCAGTCTGGGTAATAGAAAGAATTTTGCCTAAAGCCACATCTCTATGGTGTTTATATGTGTCCCCCATATGCGTTCTATTTACCTACTGTACATTGGTTACATTCTAAAAACATACTTAGTCCACGTTCCCACAATCATTACGGCGTTTACTGCATCCAATATAGAACATGTGCCACTGGTGGACGTCAATGGTGAACAATAAAGTCGCACTTACTGACACACAGCCGGGAATTCCCCTTTACTCCAAGTGGGCAGCCGTGTAGCCACATTAGCTATAGTCTGTTTTATACCAAGCAGGGCCAGGTGTGGATTTTTTCCGGGTGTACGGTGGGCGCTGGATATATCCAGATGCGCATTAGTACCAAAAACATTTGTACCCATCATATAAAGCATCTGCTGCACTTTTTCATTGTTATGTTCTTACAACACAGCAGAGCAATGCAGATGGCTGGCATAGAAGTAAGCCCCGCTACATTGTTCATACCATGTCCCCTCTACACATTTACCACGTGTGCTTTACTCATTGGGGCTCATTTACTAAGAGTGCGCGGACCGCACAAACGTTGGATATTCCGACGATTACAATTTTGCGCTGCATTTAAAAGGGGATTGTGGAGCACGTGATCGGATTTTGGTGCATCAGCGCCAGCTTTCATGCAACAGAAATGGGGGGGGGGGGGCGTCGGACAATCGGACTGAGCACGGGATTTAACATTTAAATTGTGTAGCAAGACAATGCACTTACATGCACCAGGAAGAAGAAGGTGAACTCAGGCGGACCTCAGTGGGGAAGCGACACATGCAGGATCTTAGGCGCACAATGTTGGTGAATTGCGCCGGACTTCATCTTCGTCAGATCGTCCAGATCGGGGATCGTGACAGGACCGGGTAAGTAAATGTGCCCCATTGTACTCATGAACTTGTTCACCAACAACCAAATAAAGCTGGTGCAAAAATAAATCCTTTAACATTTGCAGCAAGATCCTGAGGGCGCGTTCACACGTTCCGCTATCGTCGCGTTATGAACAGTGGGCAGGGCTTGGGCCGATCGCATATGCATTTCCCGGGAAACGCATGCGATTAATAACCCGATCACATGCGTTTCTCTGGCAACGCATATGCGATCGCCCCAAACTCCGCCCCCTGTGCGCTAGCATCGCGTTATGAATGCGGCGCTAGCGGAACGTGTGAACGCGCCCTGAGGATGTTCTATGAGACAACCATTGCCATCATTTTCTATGCCGTCGTCTGCCGGGGAGAGGAAGCACAAATTCAAAGGGAGAAAACCAGACTTGCTACAATTACAAAGCTCAATAAGGAACCCCTCTTTGATACCGTACGGAAAGGTAGATACCTACGTAAAATTGAGGCAATCGTTATGAACAAGTATCACCCATTGTCACCAACATAATGCTGCAACAGAGCAACATCAGCGACCACTACAGGCAGTTACAATGCGGAACTGCCAGATTCCAGATTGGCACTAGTAAGTAGCACCCAAACACCCTCCTCCCACTCTAGACACCCACTCCCTCCCCTGTAGATTACATCGTATGCCTGCATTCATTTTATTTATATATTTCTTTCTCTCCCGTGATGAAATGTCTCCTATTATACTGTTTTTATCTGTTCAATTTTTGCAGTTTTTCGTATGTATTATAATTTTCTTGCCTAGACCACTGACACAAATAAATCCCCCCCCCCCATGGGGATCAATAAGGTCGTATCATAGCGTATCTTACAAGTTTGTCAAACATCCATTTTAACACTTTTTTTTTGTATAAAATTTTGAAAAAAATGGAAGCAGTATTTTTTTTTCTCTTTCCATAGGAAAAAAACTTTCATACTTTTTATGAAAAATACTCCTGTGCCTTGAATGGGAACGGTTCTAATGAAAGTGCCGTCTAACCAGTAGGAAGAATGTTATAGAGCAAAAGAAGCTCAGCAGATAATACGTAGTGCTGTATCTGCAGGAAGGGTATTCAACAAAAAAAGCAGCGCATTGTGCACAGTGTCCAATCTACACTCATCGGCCACTTTATTAAGTACACCTGTCCAACTGCTCGTTAACACTTACCGTATTTTTCGGACTATAAGACGCACTGGACCATAAGACGCACATAGGTTTTAGAGGAGGAAAAATAAGAAAAAATGTTTTTTCCCCCAAATAGTATGCTAAAATTTTTAATAAAGTAACAGAGGGGCAGGGGCGAGCAGCGGTCACCCCCTCCTCCTCTCCCGGACACCGCCGTCTATCATTAGATAGAATTATGCTGGCATGTAGTCAGGGGGTCTCAAGAGTTACCAGGGCTGTATAGGTATGCGCATATGTGACAATGGTCACAAGAGCTTACAATCTATGAGAAGGAGGAGGACACATGAGATGACAGTGCTTGTACAATAGTCTCACAAGAGCTTACACTCTATGAGGAGGAGGACACAGGAGGTGACAGCGCTTGTACAATGGTCACAAGAGCTTACAATCTATGAGGAGGAGGGGGACACAGGAGGTGACAGCGCTTGTACAATGGTCCCCAGAGCTTACAATCTATGAGGAAGAGGATACAGGAGATGTGAGTGCTTGTATGATGGCCACAAGAGCTTACAATCTATGAGGAGGATAAGGGGGCAGAGGAGGTGACAGTCCTTGTACAATGGCCACAAGAGCTTACAATCTATGAGGAGGGGGACACAGGAGTTGACAGTGCTTGTACAATGGCCACAAGAGCTTACAATCTATGAGGAGGCGGACACAGGAGATGACAGTGCTTGTACAATGGTCACAAGAGCTTACAATCTATGAGGAGGATGAGGGGACACAGGAGGTGACAGTCCTTGTACAATGGTCACAAGAGCTTACAATCTATGGGGAGGGGGACACAGGAGGTGACAATCCTTGTACAATGGCCATAAGAGCTTACAATCTATGGGGAGGAGGAGGACACAGGAGGTGATAGTCCTTGTACAATGGCCACAAGAGCTTACAATCTATGGGGAGGGGACACAGGAGGTGACAATCCTTGTACAATGGCCATAAGAGCTTACAATCTATGGGGAGGAGGAGGACACAGGAGGTGATAGTCCTTGTACAATGGCCACAAGAGCTTACAATCTATGGGGAGGGGGACACAGGAGGTGACAATCCTTGTACAATGGCCATAAGAGCTTACAATCTATGGGGAGGAGGAGGACACAGGAGGTGATAGTCCTTGTACAATGGCCACAAGAGCTTACAATCTATGGGGAGGGGACACAGGAGGTAACAGTCCTTGTACGATGGCCACAAGAGCTTACAATCTATGGGGAGGGGACACAGGAGGTGACAGTCCTTGTACAATGGTCACAAGAGCTTGGTCTGTGGGGTAAGGTACCTTCAAAAGACAGCAGCCTCTACATACCAGGCAACAAGGGGTTAAGACTGTGAGAGCAGAGACCGGGGGAAGGGAGCACTTATCACTTATCTGATCCTGTGTTCCGGAGAGAAGTTACAGGTCAGACACAGCGCTGTACAGGCTCCTCTGCACACACTGCCGGCAGCCTTCACCTTCTTCTTCACTCTGAGCTACTTACAAGCCCAGCGGGGATTGGCCAGAGTCTGTGCCTTTCTCCTCCCCCTCTCTATCCACTGCTGCTGCTCTGCCACAAAGCTGGAGGACATCGATATATACATGAGTTACAAAGCGCTGCGCTCTGCCAGCTTTAGCTGCCCTCCATTCCCTCCAGCAGTGGAGGGCTGAGAGGAGGAGAGGAGCGTAGCGGCACTCAGTACAGCCGCTGCGCTCCACTGTGAAGGGCTGCGATTACTACCAGCATCAGCTGGCAGAGCGCAGCTCCATCCCCTCCTGCAGGCTACATCCGGACTATAAGACGCACTACTGTTTTTTCCCCATTTTCTGGGGAAAAAAAGTGCGTCTTATAGTCCAGAAAATACGGTAATTTCTAATCAGCCAATCACATGGCGGCAACTCAGTGCATTTAGGCATGTAGACATGGTCAAGACAATCTCCTGCAGTTCAAACCGAGCATCAGTATGGGGAAGAAAGGTGATTTGTGGCCTTTGAACGTGGCATGGTTGTTGGTGCCACAAGGGCTGGTCTGAGTATTTCAGAAACTGCTGATCTACTGGGATTTTCACGCACAACCATCTCTAGGGTTTACAGAGAATGGTCCGAAAAAGAAAAAACACCCAGTGAGCGGCAGTTCTGTGGGCGGAAATGCCTTGTTGATGCCAGAGGTCAGAGGAGAATGGGCAGACTGGTTCGAGCTGATAGAAAGGCAACAGTGACTCAAATCGCCACCCGTTACAACCAAGGTAGGCAGAAGAGCATCTCTGAACGCACAGTACATCCAACTTTGAGGCAGATGGGCTACAGCAACAGAAGACCACACCGGGTGCCACTCCTTTCAGCTAAGAACAGGAAACTGAGGCTACAATTTGCACAAGCTCATCGAAATTGGACAGTAGAAGATTGGAAAAACGTTGCCTGGTCTGATGAGTCTCGATTTCTGCTGCGACATTCGGATGGTAGGGTCAGAATTTGGCGTCAACAACATGAAAGCATGGATCCATCCTGCCTTGTATCAGCGGGTCAGGCTGGTGGTGGTGGTGTCATGGTGTGGGGAATATTTTCTTGGCACTCTTTGGGCCCCTTGGTACAACGCCACAGCCTACCTGAGTATTGTTGCTGACCATGTCCATCCCTTTATGACCACAATGTACCCTGTAACATCTGATGGCTACTTTCAGCAGGATAATGCGCCATGTCATAAAGCTGGAATCATCTCAGACTGGTTTCTTGAACATGACAATGAGGTCACTGGACACAAATGGCTCCACAGTCACCAGATCTCAATCCAATAGAGCATCTTTGGGATGTGGTGGAACGGGAGAATTCGGGAGAATCATGGATGTGCAGCCAACAAATCTGCGGCAACTGTGTGATGCCATCATGTCACTATGGAGCAAAATCTCTGAGGAACTTCCAGCACCTTGTTGTATCTATGCTACGAAGAATTGAGGCAGTTCTGAAGGCAAAAGGGGGTCCAACCCGTTACTAGCATTGTGTACCTAATAAAGTGGTCGGTGAGTGTAGAGGCAGCATGTTAATGAACAGAAGGAGCTAAGAAGATTGTATATAATGGGGCACATTTACTTAACCGGTCCCTGCGCGATCCCCCAGGTGCGTTGTCCAACGAAGATGAAGTCTGCCGTGATTCACCAAGATTGTGCGTCCGAGATCCTGCATGTGTGGCTTGTCCGTATATAATCCGCTGTGCGGGGAGTCACTAAGATCGTGCACCGATATCCTGCATGTGTCGCTTCCCCGCTCAGGTCCCCGGAGTTCACCTTCTTCTTCCTGGTGCATGTAAGTGCATTGTCTGTGTATAATACGCTGTGCGGGGAGTCACTAAGATCGTGCACCCGATATCCTGCATGTGTCGCTTCCCCGCTCAGGTCCCCGGAGTTCACCTTCTTATTCCTGGTGCATGTAAGTGCATTGTCCATGTATAATGCGCTGTGCGGGGAGTCACTAAGATCGTGCACCCGATATCCTGCATGTGCCGCTTCCCTGTTCAGGTCACCTTCTTCTTCCTGGTGCATGTAAGTGCATTGTCCGTGTATAATGCGCTGTGCGGGGAGTCACTAAGATCGTGCACCGATACCCTGCATGTGTCGTTTCCCCGCTCAGGTTCCCGGAGTTCACCTTCTTCTTCCTGGTGCATGTAAGTGCATTGTCCGTGTATAATGCGCTGTGCGGGGAGTCACTAAGATCCTGCGCCCGATATCCTGCATGTGTCGCTTCCCCGCTCAGGTCCCGGAGTTCACCTTCTTCTTCCTGGTGCATGTAAGTGCATTGTCCATGTATAATGAGCTGTGCGGGGAGTCACTAAGATCGTGCACCGATATCCTGCATGTGTCGCTTCCCCGCTCAGGTCCCCGGAGTTCACCTCCTTCTTCCTGGTGCATGTAAGTGCATTGTCTGTGTATAATACGCTGTGCGGGGAGTCACTAAGATCGTGCACCCGATATCCTGCATGTGTCGCTTCCCCGCTCAGGTCCCTGGAGTTCACCTTCTTCTTCCTGGTGCATGTAAGTGCATTGTCCATGTATAATGCGCTGTGCGGGGAGTCACTAAGATCGTGCACCCGATATCCTGCATGTGCCGCTTCCTCGCTCAGGTCCCCGGAGTTCACCTCCTTCTTCCTGGTGCATGTAAGTGCATTGTCCGTGTATAATGCGCTGTGCGGGGAGTCACTAAGATCGTGCACCGATATCCTGCATGTGTCGCTTCCCCGCTCAGGTCCCCGGTGTTCACCTTCTTCTTCCTGGTGCATGTAAGTGCATTGTCCGTGTATAATGCGCTGTGCGGGGAGTCACTAAGATCCTGCACCAGATATCCTGCATGTGTCGCTTCCCGCTCAGGTCCCCGGAGTTCACCTTTTTCTTCCTGGTGCATGTAAGTGCATTGTCCGTGTATAATGCACTGTGCGGGGAGTCACTAAGATCCTGCGCCTGATATCCTGCATGTGTCCCTTCCCCGCTCAGGTCCCCGGAGATCACCTTATTCTTCCTGGTGCATGTAAGTGCATTATCTTGCGACACAATTTGAATTTTCAATCCCGTGCTTAGTCTGAATCAGTTGGGTTGTCTGACAGCCGCACCCCCGATTTGTTTCGCATGAAAGGCGGCGCAATTGCGCCAAAATCTGATCGTGTGCGCCAAAAACCCCTGTTAAATGCGCTGCAAAACGGAAATAGTCGGGAAACCCGACGGAAATGCGGTCCGCGGACCCTTAGTAAATGTGCCCCAATCTCTTACATGCCGAAACATTTAAAGGGCAGAGAAAAAGGGGATCAGATTGTGTATAGTGTTGGGACTGCAGGAACATGCTTTAGACCCGGAGTATCTGAGCAGGTCATACATGGTGTCCTAGATAGGCCACTATATAACATCTGCTACTCCTGTAGATTCATGCAGCTTGTTATAGAGCAGGAAGAGATTAGCAGATTGTACATAGTGTCCTATCTGCAGGAAGCAACCTATAGAGCAGGAAGCTAGAAGCCTATGGAGCATGAGAGGTTCGTACACACATAAATGACAGTGGAAGAGCCTGCCTGACCCGCAAGATTGGGCAGGAATGGGACCTCCTCTGAGTTTTGTGTCATGGGCAGCTGGCTCATACGCCACGGAACCACAACACTGGCCCATAGAGGTAAATCAGGTTTTGTGCCAGCCATCAAAACAATTGCTAAAACACATCCCCAAAATACATTATTGTGCATAAAGCCTAAAATGTTATTCATGCAATTATTTCTCTGTTTTCTTAACAATTACAAACAATTGGGGACGTCCCTCCCAGCAATTGACTGCCCTCCATGTAGGAACAGGAAGCAACAATTCTCCTTATGGAGAGTTGGCCAATTAAGGCCGCCTTATGAGCATGCAGAGACTTATAGCCATTGATGCTCCGCCAGGGGATTCTGGGAAATATGCAAATATGTTTTCTAAGGTTGGAAATGGAAAACAATGCCTCTTTTTGCTTCCTTGTAAGGCAGCCCCCTAAACACCAAGAATGACCTACAAGAAGTCGGATAACATGATGTGGGATTCGGCCAAACCAGTATAACTATCCTAGTTGGCAGTCTTTTCCTTCTAGAATAGATATACTGGTTTGGCTTATAGGGGTTTTCCCATCTGGACAATAACATTTAATTGAATGCATTTGCCATGTATAAACATTTCTTCAATTGGATGTTATTTAAAAAAATGCTCCTGTGTGAAGATAATTTCTCATACATGTAGCAATGTTGTCCCTTAGAAACAAGATGGCTTCCTTGGATACGACCACCTCACATTTTGGCAGCGGTGGCCAGACATGCGCTATTGAGCTCTGCCTGACCCCCTGGATTCAGTGATCATTACCACAGGACGACTGTGGGACCTGCAGTAACTCCCGGACATCTCATATACAAAAACCTTTTGTTTTTTTGTGCAATCCCTCCAGCAGAGGTGGTCGTATCCAAGGACACAGTCTTGTTTCTAGGGGACCGTATGACTACATTTATGAGAAATTATCTTCACACAGGTAATTTTTTTGATAAAATCTAATTGAAAAAATGTTTATGTATGGCAGATTAACGAAACTAAATGTGAATGCCCAGATGAGAAAATCCCTTTAATCCTACATAATGTTTTTAGGCTTCTTGTTAGTCATGTTTGGTGTTGAGGGGGCTGCCTTTCAAGGTAGCAAAAAAATGCCACCTTGGAAAACATATTGACCGTAGGTATACATGTCTTTGCTTTTTTTTGGTCCTTCTACAGTTGAGAGTTGGTTGGGTCAGAAAATGTGTTAGGACTGAAGAAGTAGAGTCATAGCCAAACCTGAACAACTTTAAGGGGAACCCATATAGAATCTCTTCTCCATATGAAAAAAAAAATACTATGAATAATGTAATAAATGTCAGCAATGGAGAGTATGTAGGTAACTTGCTTTGGCTTTTATTGAACAGTTTTTTCAGTAATATCTGTTTACTTATTTCAAATACCGTATATACTCGAGTATAAGCCGATCCGAGTATAAGCAAATGCCCCTAATTTTACCACAAGAACCTGGGAAAACCTATTGACTCGAGTATAAGCCGAGCGTGGGAAATCCATTGGTCACAGCCTCCCCCCTGGACCCTGCCCCATAGTATATAGTCAGCACCTGCCCCCAGTATATAGCCTGCCAGCCCATATCCCCCAGTATATAGCCATCCCCCTGCCGCATAGTATATAGCCAGCACCTGCCCTCAGTATATAGCCAGCACCTGCCCTCAGTATATAGCCAGCCCCCTGTCCCATAGTATATAGTCAGCACCTGCCCCCAGTATATAGCCAGCCCATATCCCCCAGTATATAGCCAGCCCCCTGCCCCATAGTGTATAGCCAGCACCTGCCCTCAGTATATAGCCAGCCCCCTGCCCCATAGTATATAGTCAGCACCTGCCCCCAGTATATAGCTAGCCCCCTGCCCCATAGTATATAGCCAGGCCCCTGCCCCAGTATATAGCCTGCCAGCCCATATCCCCCAGTATATAGCCAGCCCCCTGCCCCATAGTATATAGCCAGCACCTGCCCTCAGCATATAGCCAGCCCCCTGCCCCAGTATATAGTCAGCAGCGGGGGAAGCCGGAAAGGTGAGTTGTGATATATTTTTTTTACTTTAGTATAAGCCGAGTTTGGGCTTTCAGCACATTTGTTTGTGCTGAAAAACTAGGCTTATACTCGAGTATATATGGTACATTAATTGTATAAAATCAAGACTGTGTCGGATATATTAAGAGGCATCCATGCACCTAGATAAATTCTATGTCAAGCCCTGCGTTCCATAGCATTCGACTATAGAATTCGTCTACAGCCACCTGGTCTGAGGGTGGGGTAAGGGGTTGCCGGGAATTGCGACTTTTTCATGCCGTGTAAACAAGTTTTCTTGCGTACAAGACTGGAAAAAGTAGCAATTCTTGGCACATTTCACGAAAAGTGGGCGTAAAGGGCCGGGCCAGAACATCACCCATTCTGTCATGATTGTTGCTATTCATTTATTTTGTAGTATAGCATTAATATCTGCATAAAAAATGGCACAATTAAGCACAAAAGACACAAAACTGGCACACGTGGAAGGAAAACTCCGACCATCAGAACTCACAATCTACATGAAGTTTCAGAAATATTTAGTAAATAGACAACACTATTAAACGGCAATGGATCCGCTTATACAAGAACTTGGGATAATTCAAACAAACGATTTAAAACAATCGAAAAAATAAACATATCAGAAAATTAGAAGCTGCGCCTCTTCCTTTCGTACGTCTATGAGTGACACCTCTGGTTTTGGCTTCGAATATAAAGTCGAAAAACTTGTTTGAAGGAAGGTAAATAATTCTGCTTAGTGCGAGGGAAGGTGAAATGGCATCCTGTCAGCAGAAGGGGGCGCTAGTGCGTCATCCATTTAAGATGCAAATGGAGTATTGCTTTAGTTGCAGATTAAAGCAAGCATTTACGGCACTTGGCAGGTTCCCAGCGTGCCGAATGCTGGAATCAAGCTTGTCACCACGCACTGAAGGTTATTAATAGTGCTCCCAATCACAGGCCTGTGAAATGTGCAAGTTAAAAGCAAAGAAACAAGACTGGGTTTATTTGCTCTTGGGGAGAAAGGAGCTCTCTGGGCCACAACTGTCAGGCTGACAAACATTTTCACATGCTGCAGACTCTCCAGCACTTGGCGTATGAGTGACAGAGGCACATCCCGGTCACTCTTTGTTTTTCCATTTTTTATTTTTTTTTTTAAATTGTTCTCAATATGCCAAGTGGGTTTTCCGCAGGCGGACAGTAAAATTCACTTGCTTCAAGTCGACAAAAGAATCCAAAAAATATGCAATAGAACATCATTTACAGGGGCAGAGAAAGAGTTAATAAAAGTCGTCAAGTAACTGCTAGATATTCATAGACTGTAAGCTCTTGTGTCACCTCTCATCCTCATAGACTGTAAGCTCTTGTGTCCCCCCTCATCCTCATATACTGTAAGCTCTTGTGTCACCCCCTCATCCTCATAGACTGTAAGCTCTTGTGTCACCCCCTCATCCTCATAGACTGTAAGCTCTTGTGTCACCCCCTCATCCTCATAGACTGTAAGCTCTTGTGTCACCCTCTCATCCTCATAGACTGTAAGCTCTTGTGTCACCTCTCATCCTCATAGACTGTAAGCTCTTGTGTCACCCCCTCATCCTCATAGACTGTAAGCTCTTGTGTCACCCCCTCATCCTCATAGACTGTAAGCTCCTGTGTCACCCCCTTATCCTCATAGACTGTAAGCTCTTGTGTCCCCCTCATCCTCATAGACTGTAAGCTCTTGTGTCACCCCCTCATCCTCATAGACTGTAAGCTCTTGTGTCACCCACTCATCCTCATAGACTGTAAGCTCTTGTGTCACCCCCTCATCCTCATAGACTGTAAGCTCTTGTGTCCCCCTCATCCTCATAGACTGTAAGCTCTTGTGTCCTCCTCATCCTCATAGACTGTAAGCTCTTGTGTCACCCCTCTTATCCTCATAGACTGTAAGCTCTTGTGTCACCCCCTCATCCTCATAGACTGTAAGCTCTTGTGTCACCCCTCATCCTCATAGACTGTAAGCTCCTTTGTCACCCCCTCATCCTCATAGACTGTAAGCTCTTGTGTCACCCCTCATCCTCATAGACTGTAAGCTCTTGTGTCCCCCTCATCCTCATAGACTGTAAGCTCTTGTGTCACCCCCTTATCCTCATAGACTGTAAGCTCTTGTGTCACCCCTCATCCTCATAGACTGTAAGCTCTTGTGTCACCTCCTCATCCTCATAGACTGTAAGCTCCTTTGTCACCCCCTCATCCTCATAGACTGTAACCTCTAGTGTCACCCCTCATCCTCATAGACTGTAAGCTCTAGTGTCACCCCTCATCCTCATAGACTGTAAGCTCTTGTGTCCCCCCTCATCCTCATAGACTGTAAGCTCTTGTGTCACCCCCTCATCCTCATAGACTGTAAGCTCTTGTGTCACCCCCTCATCCTCATAGACTGTAAGCTCTTGTGTCACCCCTCATCCTCATAAACTGTAAGCTCTTGTGTCACCTCCTCATCCTCATAGACTGTAAGCTCCTTTGTCACCCCCTCATCCTCATAGACTGTAACCTCTAGTGTCACCCCTCTTATCCTCATAGACTGTAAGCTCTAGTGTCACCCCTCATCCTCATAGACTGTAAGCTCTTGTGTCCCCCCTCATCCTCATAGACTGTAAGCTCTTGTGTCACCCCCTCATCCTCATAGACTGTAAGCTCTTGTGTCCCCCCTCATCCTCATAGACTGTAAGCTCTTGTGTCCCCCCTCATCCTCATAGACTGTAAGCTCTTGTGTCACCCCCTCATCCTCATAGACTGTAAACTCTTGTGTCACCCCCTCATCCTCATAGACTGTAAGCTCTTGTGATCAGGGCCCTCCCTCCATATGACAGTTTTTTCTGTGTAATGTAATATTATATTTGTATATGTCCCCTCTGGAATATGATGGCGCTATATAAATAAATATTATTATTATTATTATAGAGAGACATCATTGGTAGACGCATGGAAAGAGTTAAATGCCACATCAGGTCCAATAGGAACAGTATAAAAATTCTGGGCTGTGATTAAACGCCAAGGCATTTAGATGCAGAGAGATAAAAGCAGATCTGCACTTCCATGACAGTAGCGAGGCCCTAATAGCCCAACGTGAGATCTTCCTCCCGGTACGGACCGGTTCCCGTCTCACAGCGCACAGTTTAATTACGTGTCTCATTCGGGAAGGAGAAGTGTAAACACTGTAACGTTTTATCTAGTGATACATCTGGACGTGTAGACAATGTGCTACAACAACACAGATCTGCCCTGGCTGTGACTTCCAGGAGTTCATATCGGGCAAGGACAGGAATGCTGCCGCTTAGCGAGGGCTCTGTCACTCATCCATGGGGAGCGGCTTTTTTACGGAGAGGTAAACAAAGAAGGGTTAAAGTGTATGAAAATGGTTTAAAGGAACCGTCCTGTCCAATAACATCCTAAAGTTGGTCACCAGTTGGTGCAGAATTGTTGCGGATCATTTATAATGAGTTTGCATCAGAAAGAACAGATGTGTCCGACTATCCCGACTCCTCCGGGGTTTTTTGGCACAAGTGGGCGTGGCCTAACTTTTCCACATTATCCTTCACATTTATGTGTATTTTATCGGCATTTTTAGGCACAAATTTTGGCGCACGATAGACCAGGAAAAAAAATTGGTCAGAGAGCAAAATTAAGGCGCAGTCCGTGTAAGATTTTGCCGCACGTCTCATTGATGTCGGGATTTTTACGGCGCACGACTGATTATTACCGTCTACCCATTAATTACTTACAGCCGTGCGCCACTTCTATACATCGGGCTGTGCTTTCCGGAGACTGATCTCCGGTGCCGACAGTCGTGCTTGCGCCAGAATTAGTAAATCCCCCCCCATTGTGCTGCTTTGGCCCATACATTTTCAGCAGTTTCCCCCATACACATTCTCAGTCCACACACCGCGGGTGTAGACCTACCTCTGCTTAGAAGAAAAGTGTGCGGCATGTTGAAATTAATCTGTCCCCGGGTTACATACAAGATAGAATCCGGAGGTTTGCTCTTAAGTTGAATTTGTATGTAAGTCGGAACTGTATATTTTATAATTGTAGATCCAGACAATTTTTTTTTTGCCCCACAATAGGAGTTTTAAAATTTTTTGCTGTAATGGGACCAAGGATTATCCATAAATCTTCATTACAGACACCTTACAGCTGATCATTGCAGTCTGGGACTATAGTAACATCCAGTCCGTCTGTATCTAGGGGTCGTCTGTAAGACGGGTGTCCTTTAGTAGGGGACCGCGTGTATCAGTAGATCTTCAACATTATCTTCCTACTGAGCCTTCCGGGAATACTTACACAAATGATTCCATTGTTTCTTGCATCATATTGATCATATTGCAAGAATTTTTTTTTGCATTTTTTCACTGCATTTTATGTGAAGACCCTACAACCATAGACCCTCATATACACAGAAGGTAATCAATGGGATACATACTGTATATTATACTGTATACTATATAGTGAAATTAAGAATAATGGGCAAAATCTCACCAAATGTAATGTTTGTGATTATTTCTAAAAATAACATTTACATGCCAGCGGTAAAGATTTTGTGCTCAAAAAGCTGTGATTTGGTAAATTCTATATCCTTAATTAGCTTGAATGGAAAATGACTTATTATAATCTAGATTGAGGGAGTACAGGCGGCCCCCTACTTAAGAACACCCGACTTACAGACAACCCATAGTTACAGACGGACCCCTCTGCCCCCTCTGCCCCCTGTGACCTCTCTGGATGTTACTATAGTCCCAGGCTGCAATGATCAGCTGTAAGGTGTCTGTAATGAAGCTTTATGGATAATCCTTGGTCAAATTACAGCAAAAAATTTTGAAACTCTGATTGTCACAATTTGTCTAGAACTACAATATACAGTTTCGACTTACATACAAATTCAACTTATGAACACACCTATGGAACCTATCTTGAATGTAACCCGGGGACTGCCTGTATATATATATATTAATATGTTTTTATGAACATTATCAGAACTTATTTGCACAAATGGTGACCAGGTCACCTAAACAAATTGAGGAAATGTTTCTCTATACATGGACATGTTGACCTATGATGGAACAGTCTGTTCCTCTAAGTATCCACATTAATCTAGATCCCTTCCGTAGACCTTCGGTGCTGCGCTGGGTTAACGCCGATGTGTTTGTAGAAGGCCTCAGCATGTCGCACCGAGACGTTCGTGTGCACCTTTTGTACAACAAGCAGGGCGAACATGCAACAAGAAGTTAATGACTCGTGCCGGCAAGCCCTCCACTTAATGCAGCTCATGCAGATGAATTTTAAGGAGCCGACTGTGTGGCACTTGCTCTTTGTTTTTACCTATTTATACCTGGCTAAATAAACAGTCAGTGTGAAAAGGGCACGGAGAACAGCTCTACCCGTGGGGCTGTAATGTGCCTGTAATGTGCTCTCTTTCCATGCATGAGAGACTACAAAATACACACACGCACACACACACCCACTAATCATTCTGTACCCAGTGTACGGCCATTGTACATGCTCATTAAGATGGGAGCACAAGGACTAAATGCAGAGTGCCCGGCACTGTATAACTTTACGAGGGCACAGGTCACCCGCCCTGACCATTTATACCGGCCACCAGGTACCTAAAATATTCCTTTATTCATTCCTCCCAACATTGTAACTGCCGGCGTGTCCCCTACATCATCCAAATCCATGGAACGGCATGGAAGTCATGTTTGCTACATAAAAACACACCATTGACTATTATTACTCATTAATATGTAAACCTTAGAAATACTCTGCCGCGTGAAAGCCTCTGGCAGTAAAGAAGTTAATCTTCTCTTTGTAGCTAATAATGGGCGGAATAAATCTACGAAGACAGATTCCACCTGCAACATTAATATCAACACAATTCTAACAACGCTTGTCCTTCCCTCGTGTGTCTTTGTGACCTGAGTGAATAACTTATGGAACATTGTTTTTTTCTACATCTCGGCCTTATTTATGGGCTTATAAATCACAGATAGATGTTGACTACTTAAAAATTAAATAATGATATTTAGTGGAGGGGAAGGACATTTTGGCAGAATTCTATTGGAGTCGAGCTGCCCCGGTGGCGGTTACTTGCAATGTTATTGGCCGTCATGTCTTCTTTAGTTGTCTATGCAATGTATCTGTGCAAGGATTCAGCTCTGGTGTTATATATGCTCTATACACTCACCGGCCACTTTATTAGGTACACCTGTCCAACTGCTCGTTAACACTTAATTTCTAATCAGCCAATCACATGGCGGCAGCTCAGTGCATTTAGGCATGTAGACATGGTCAAGACAATCTCCTGCAGTTCTCCCGAGCATCAGTATGGGGAAGAAAGGTGATTTGTGGCCTTTGAACGTGGCACGGTTGTTGGTGTCAGAAGGGCTGGTCTGAGTATTTCAGAAACTGCTGATCTACTGGGATTTTCACGCACAACCATCTCTAGGGTTTACAGAGAATGGTCCGAAAAAGAAAAAACATCCAGTGAGCGGCAGTTCTGTGGGCGGAAATGCCTTGTTGATGCCAGAGGTCAGAGGAGAATGGGCAGACTGGTTCGAGCTGATAGAAAGGCAACAGTGACTCAAATCGCCACCCGTTACAACCAAGGTAGGCAGAAGAGCATCTCTGAATGCACAGTACGTCCAACTTTAAAGCAGATGGGCTACAGCAGCAGAAGACCACACCGGGTGCCACTCCTTTCAGCTAAGAACAGGAAACTGAGGCTACAATTTGCACAAGCTCATCGAAATTGGACAGTAGAAGATTGGAAAAACGTTGCCTGGTCTGATGAGTCTCGATTTCTGCTGCGACATTCGGATGGTAGGGTCAGAATTTGGCGTCAACAACATGAAAGCATGGATCCATCCTGCCTTGTATCAGCGGCTCAGGCTGGTGGTGGTGGTGTCATGGTGTGGGGAATATTTTCTTGGCACTCTTTGGGCCCCTTGGTACAACGCCACAGCCTACCTGAGTATTGTTGCTGCCCATGTCCATCCCTTTATGAGCACAATGTACCCTGTAACATCTGATGGCTACTTTCAGCAGGATAATGCGCCATGTCATAAAGCTGGAAGCATCTCAGACTGGTTTCTTGAACATGACAATGAGGTCACTGGACACAAATGGCCTCCACAGTCACCAGATCTCAATCCAATAGAGCATCTTTGGGATGTGGTGGAACGGGAGATTCGCATCATGGATGTGCAGCCGACAAATCTGCGGCAACTGTGTGATGCCATCATGTCAATATGGAGCAAAATCTCTGAGGAGCTTCCAGCACCTTGTTGTATCTATGCCACAAAGAATTGAGGCAGTTCTGAAGGCAAAAGGGGGTCCAACCGTTACTAGCATGGTGGACCTAATAAAGTGGCCAGTGAGTGTATATGCTCCATATATGCTCTATGTATGCTCTATATATGCCCTATATATCCACCGCTCTATTGCTTTGAGAAATATGCAGTTCCACAAATCCGTAGTAACGTCATCTAACAACATTGTTATTCATAACTGATGACATTGTTCCATTAGAACAGATTCACCGCATGTCTGTGAAATACATACAGAATATATGTCGGAAAAGTCTCCAGACTTTTATGATCGGTTACCAGATGGATGTTTTTTTTACTAATACAGTGATGGATAACCTTTTAGAGAGTGACTGCCCAAACCCAACCAAACTTCTTGCCCCATGTTCTTCCAAGACTTTTAATTATATCGGCCCCATAAGTTGAAAGAAGGAAGGAAAATTTATATTACGATTGTAGCTTTAACAATAATAATAATTATTATTTATATAGCTCACACAGATTACGCAGCGCTGCACAGAGCTTGTCACATCAGTCCCTGTCCCCAATGGGGCTCACAATCTAATCAACCTACCAGTATGTTTTGGAGTGTGGGAGGAAACCAGAGGACCCGGAGGAAACCCACACAAACACGGAGACAACATACAAACTCTTTGCAGATGTTGACCTGGGTGGGACTCAAAACCAGGACTCCAGCGCTGCAAGGCTATAGTGCTAAACACTGAGCCACCAGGCTGCCCTAATCTCTCCAGGGACTCTCTGTATAGGGAGGTGGCGCCAGCAGGCGGGCCTCCAAAGCTAATCCAGCTCTGTCCACTCCTTCCCACGGATGTGTCACTTTAAAATTGTGCATAGGTTCACCACCTATGGCCTAATACTTTAGGGTTGAGTAGCCCCATGATATATATAGAAAGCATAGACATATATAGTATCTATTACCACCTTGTAACAAAGTGTATTATACAATGAGCTTTCCTTTTTTTTTTCAGCCTAAGCCGTTAGCCTGTGTGCATATCATGGGCCATAAACGACGTGTCCTTGGCCGTGTATCATAGGAATTGCCCTGAGTTTTGCGGAGGTCGGCTCACACAAGGGGTTCTAGATACCAGGTCCTTGTGTATGAGCCCATAAAAAAGAAAATGAAATGGACAAATGCGTTTCTATGGGCTCATACACACGGCCATGCTGTACAAGCTGTACATTTTAGATCAGGTTCTACTCTTGTCAGAGTTTATGGACAATCTATACTACTGTCATTGCTGCTTTGCGGACCCTTATGATCATAATGCATTCTGCAAACTTTCTGGCCTGATATTGAAAACCTTTGGTAGGCTAAGGTTAAAGGGATATTCTCGTCTGGGCAGTCACATTCGGTTTCATTAATCTGCCGTATATAAACATTTCTTCAATTAGATGTTATTAAAAATGTTTTACCTGTGTGAAGATAATTTCTCATAAATGTAGTGATATGGTCCCTTAGAAACAAGATTGTGTCCTTGGATACGACCACCTCTGCTGGAGAGATTGCACAAAGAAACAGAAGGTTTTTGTATCTGAAATGTCCGGGAGTTACTGCAGGTCCCGCAGCCGTCCTGTGGTAATGATCGCTGAACCCAGTAGGTCAGGCAGGACTCAATAGCGCATGTCTGGCCACTGCTGCCAAAATGTGAGGTGGTCGTATCCAAGGAAGCCATCTTGTTTCTAAGGGACAACATGACTACATTTATGAGAAATTATCTTCACACGGGAACATTATTTTTAATAACATCCAATTGAAGAAATGTTTACATAAGGCAAATTAATTTAATTAAATGTAAATGCACAGATGGGAAAACCCCTTTAAGGCCCAGGGGTTGATGGTTTCTCTGCATCTGTTCAATACATTTCAGGTAAAATTCTGTTACACTCAAACTTTTTATAGTACAACTTCTATGTAACTATTAAGTTGAAACCAAAAAGATTGGATAAATCTTGAATACATCAATTTTCACTGCAGTTGTAGGTCAATAATGAGGTTGGATTAGTAGCGGTAACACCCTCCTATGGTAACCAGAGATGTGGCTCTGGCCTAGACTGCATGTATAACGCTGTACAGGAATATTAATACTGCCTTTATCTGCAGAGACTGGAGGACATGGACATGTCATAAGATTAATGTAACATTCACTTGTTAATCTGTTCACACTGATACTTCAAGATTCCTACTAGATGCTGAACACAAAAGCCATATTTAAAGGGTCATTCCCGTCTCATCTGGGCAGTCACATCCAGATTCATTAATCTGCCATATATAAACACTTCTTCAATTAGATGTCATTAAAAAAAATTACCTGTGTGAATATAATTTCTTATAAATGTAGTGATATGGTCACCTAGAAACAAGACTGTGACCTTGGATACGACCATCTCACAAACAAAAACAAACGGGTTTTGTTTGTGAAATGTCGAGGAGTTACTACATATCCCGCAGCCGTCCTGGGGTAATGATCGCTGAACCCAGGAGGTCAGGCAGGACTCAATAGCGCATACCTGGCCACCGCTGCCAAAATGTGAGGTGGTCGTATCCAAAGAAGCCATCTCGTTTCTAAGGGACTACATGACTACATTTATGAGAAATTATCTTTACACAGGAACATTTTAAACAATTTTAAACATCCAATTGAAGAAATGTTTACATATGGCAAATGAATGAAATTAAATTTAAATGCCCAGATGGGGAAAAAACCTTTAAAATGGGAGATCCAACAATTTATGGGCGAGATGTGAGTAGCGATACTGGTCGCATACATTAGTCAGTGAGATATTATGTGATACCTTATATGATTATACCTTAATATACCTTTATATATACATTATCCTAAGGTTGTACTTAAACCAGGTGTAGACTGATTTACACCTTCCGACCCATCAAGATGACACATGAAGAACTGCATGCACAATCTCCAATGTGTAAATCTACAGTTATATACACCAAGCATTGGGGAGGACAATCAATCCAAGGGTTTCAAATCCGCTAATTTCTTTTACGGTAAAGAATACTAAAAATACACACTAAAAGAAAAACTATTGATAGTATATGTCATAAAAAATTGGTAGTATAAGCAGTCCCTGGGTTACATACAAGATAAGTTCCATAGGTTTGTTCTTAAGTTGAATTTGTATGTAAGTCGTAACTGTATATTTTAACATTGTAGCTCCAGGCAAAATTTTTTGGCCTCTATGACAATTGGATTTAAAAAAAATGTTGGATTGTCAAATGAACCAGGATTAATAGTTAATTATTAGTTAATTGTTTGACACTTTTAGGGAAGTGCTTTATGATGACGAGAAATGTGGAGAAGTTCTGAAATTATATTGCATATCACTGTATAATAATTTATCAGCCTTTCCAGCATCATATTTACAGGCAGTCCCCGGGTTATGTACACGATAGGTTCGGTAGGCTTGTTCTTAAGTTGAATTTGTATGTAAGTCGGAACTGTATAATTTATCATTGTAACTCCAGACAAAATTTATTTTGCTCTCTGTGACAATTGGATTTTAAAAATGTTGGATTCTCATAAGAACCAGGAGTAACACTAAGGCTACATTCACACTGCCGTTGCCCGCCCGTACCGTACCGTAGCGGGCAACGGCAGTGTACGGGGAGAGGAGGAGGAGGTGAGCGCAGCTCACCCCCGCCCCTCTCCATAGCAACCTATAGCGCACGGCCCCGTATTACGGGAAAAGATAGGACATGTCCTATCTTTTTCCCGGGTACGGAACGGTACGGTGCCGCACGTGTGCTGCACCGTACCGCTCCCGTAGGGTGCCGTGCGCCCATAGGAGTGTATGGGGGACGTATATCGGCCGTATATACGTCGGCCGTATATACGTCCCCCATACGTTCGTGTGAATGTAGCCTAAATCTTCATTACAGACGCCTGTGATAACTTTTACAGCTGATTATTGTAGCCTGGGGTTAAAGTACAATAAATTACCAATATCCAGAGGTCTGTTTGTAACTAGGGGTCGTCTGTAAGTCAGGGGACCGCCTGCATATGTTCATAGCATATACTACTGATAAATATACGCATGGAACATAATCTATGAAATATTGATTTCTCTTCCGGTTTCAGGAGATCTGGGGATCGATCATAGATTGTTTAGTAACACTGGTGCCCCGTTTTTATGGACTGCCCTGGAGTATGCAGTGGGATTGGTGATAACCACAAAAGCATATATTCACTTTTTTGTTCTAAGAGGGGAATACCAGTCCTTCACAAGAGCCTGGACCTCATAATGCCATCATAAGCTCGGAGCTATCGTGTACATTCCGATACATTGTATTTATTGTGCCTTGGGAAGAAGCTGTTATCTGAGGAAGTATGGAGAGGCTTTGCCTCCATAGAGAACTTTTGAAGGTGAAGCCTTTTAGCAGAGAGGGAGGCGAGGGACATAAAAGCTAAGAAGAACCCCGGATAAAAATGAAATAGAAAGTAGCTGTCTGGCAGTGTAATTGTGCTCTTCTCCTGAGCACGCTTTCCGATATATAAATGTGATTTAACATCCACTTGCAACTACAAATCAGGCTTTGAGAAACACTTGTGCTCCGAAATAGTTTAATCTCATCAAGGCTCTGCTTTCACAGCACGCCATAACTCACCACGCTTTTGTTATCACAGACCTCCACGGGTGCTGTTCAGGCAGGCAATGGATTGTAAGTATATTTAATCCAGACTGCACAAACACTGGCCTAACTCAAAAAAAGCGTAGACCTTCAAGAAAAAAAAAGCGGAAAAGTCAGCCTCAGTTTATCTCCTTGGCCCCCGTGATGGATTTTTCATTTCCTTTCGCTCTGCATCCATTCCCCCCCCCCCCCCCACCACCACAAATTACGAGCCCATAAATTTCTTGTCAACGAGAACGGTCAATTAATTAAGTTAAAAATTTACTCGTGATCACAACTACAAAACCAAACAGGGTCCTCGCAGGCCATTTTTCCCAGTTAGCTAATATACGATGCGGCCCGGCTTAATGAATAATTTTTGGACTTTTGTAATAAACTACACAACCGGTTAATATCTAAAGGGAGAAAGCGCGTCTGTGGGGGTGACAGCCGCTGACAGATTTATTTGGCTTGTGTTCATATGTAAGCTTGACTGCTCGCATCTGGAGAGTGGAAAAAAATAAAAAAATAAAAAAAGTTGAAGTAATTGCTGGAGTTTTTTTTTCCAGCTCGTGCAAACATTTGCCGTGATTAATTCCGTATGATACAGCTGGTTAAATGTTTATAAATTGAAGTTCTTAATACAGTACATATATCATGAAAATGTCCGCAACTAACAAGTCACTGACCTTAAAAGGGCTTAATTAGATAAATGGATCCGTTAATGGAGGGTGGACGGCGCTGAACTGCCCTGAAAATATAACTGGCAGCCGGTTGCTAAAAATCCTGATCCGACTCTACAGTCAATGTCAGGTCTGAAGGCAAATGCATTTGTATTATTTAGGGCTTATTCACATTGGCGCTGATTGGCATCCGTTGTGTTTCGTCTCCGTTTTTTCTCCGTGATGCATCAGTTTTGTCTCCGTGTCCGGAAAAAAAAACCTGAAGGTTTAACATCGCTTTAAAAACATCACACCTGGTTTTTCAAACCCATCAGTGAAAAAAAAAACCGTCATGTTTTATTATCCTTTTTTTTTTTTTGCGGGCCCATACACTTCTATTGCTTTCCGTGATCCACATCAGTGAAAAAAATAGGACATTTCATATTTTTTTCCACAGACAACGGATTAGTGAAAATACAAGCCAGTGGGAAAACATCCATAGAAATCAATGGATTTGTGACGGACGTGAAAAACAATTCCAATGTGAAAGGGCCCTTAGTCTATAAAGAGGACCCGTCACCCATTAATACTAAAGTAAACAGCTCCTAGCGCTGGCCCATTTTTAGCAGCGATAAACTGCTAGCTCATATACATTCTTCCTGATTATTACTCTTTACCTGCTACATTGTATACTTATTATCTCCTGTGTCACACTATCATGTTCTCTGACCTTCTGATTGCCCTGTGATTTTATACTACTTATGCCCTCTTGGCTTTGACCGTTATTTGGTGACCTTTGTCTTGTCTATGTCTCTGTCTTTGCACTTTAGCACAAATAGGGAACATCGACAAGTTGCCTGCTTAGCGCAAAGAGTAAGTGAGGCAAGTAGGTAGGGACAGCTGGGGGATTTGTCTAAGGGCCCAATGCCCAAGTCTCCTGTCTGTTCCCTGAATAACATTGACTTTATAATATTTTTGTCTAGTTTTGATGTCTTGTTTGCTTTGAAGAGATTGACAGAATTCCTTTCCAGACCAGGATTATGGATTCTCGTGAAGCTTTTCCTGATGAGAATTCTTTGTCGGCCACATGTATACTTATCCAGCTCCTGTTCACACTGCCTTTTATGTTCAGTTATCTCAGACCCTTTGCCTGTACTCTGACCATCTGATTGCCTTGTGGCTTTGTACTGCATTTGTCCTCTATGTTTTGACCTGTTTTTGGTGACCTTGTTGGAATTATCTTGTCTTTGTGTCTGTTTTTGCACTAGAGAGTGTAGTACAAGGAAAACGATCAGTGCTCTGGAGTGGGCTTCAGCTCCTATCACGGGACTGAACTGAGATGTTCGTGACTAACCATGACAAAGGTAGTACACCGAAAGTCCGGCTAGGCTATCAGCTGGCCCAAAAGAACATGATGAAAACCTGCTTACAACTGGATTTGTTTCCGATTGGATTTCCGTACTTTTAGCTTTGCACTATAACTGACCGGCCTTCCCTCAAATTACTTAATTGTCATAATTGTATCGGCTTATACCTCTAACAGTTCCCAGGATTTGTAGAGGGGTGCAGCATGCAGCCTCAGTAGCCAGATATTGAAGATTTTAGATTTGTAAAACAATTGTACACATCATTTCTGTAATAACACCGTATCACGTGTAGAATAAAGGAAAGGTCAGCTCTCTAAGATGTAGGCCGTGAACGGATGATACGGATCATGTTGTGAAAAGTGAAATCAAATCTGAATTTGTTATATCTGCCCCTTGTATGTCATAAAAAATGGTGTCAGACAAAGCCAAACTAGAAATTTGCCAGAGAGTTGCATTCTCCAGACCTTGAGATTTAATATCTGATATATAAATGCTGTTTGCAGCCTCCCTCCCGGAGCCTTGCTGGCGATGCTTTTTTCTCACAGCGGTCTTTCCGAAGCCCCACTGTGGATAGGAAATGGATTTTATAGCTAGTCAATCTTTGAATTAAAAGGTGTAATACACAACAGACTTGTGGCTTGATTATTTTAGTTTTGCTCCTCATTGTTCGGATATTTCATAGATTTGTGCAGATTTGACAGTCCAAGCCATTACAGGCCAAATCCAGGCTTACTAGTGACATAGCCGATATTTTTTCATCTATTACCTGTCACTCTAATGAAAAGCACTACGAGGAGTAAGCAGCTCCTAGCGCTACCCAATATTTACCACTGTTAAACTGCAGTGCCACAGCCTACGAACAACAAACCGAGCTCACAGCGGTCCAGCGAATTCATAAGTGGGTGGTCCGATGCGCTACTTCTTTCCCAGACCGCCACTCCCATTCCATAGGCCGGGGGTGACTGCCGGGCTTCATGCAGGCAGTCACCACCACCTCGGACTGCCCCCCTCATGAATTTTCACTCAACTCGAACTCCCAGTAGTCAGCTCAAACTCATCCAACCTGTTTGGAGACCATTCAGTCGCGCTCGGGATGCCCGAGGCAAAGGCAACAGCAGTACAGAAAGTGAAAAAAAAACTCCAGCCCCCCTCATGAATACTCCGGACCACTGTAAGCTCAGTCTGGCATTCTGAGGGTATGGCGCTGCAGTGTCTGCTATCAGAGGGTTCCGATAAAGCTAGAAGTTTAACACTGCTAAAAATTGGGTAGCAATAGGAGCTGCTTACTCTAGGGTGACAGGTCCTCTTTGAGTTAGAATTTGTTGGTTAATGCTAAAGGCTGGAAACCATTGGTAAAGATAAATCCATGCATATGAACATGGATATTTTACCTATCACTGCTTCGATTTCCACGTCTTTTAGACTCCAGATGACAAGCACTACATCAGGCGTGCACAACCCATGGCACTGGGCCGCATGCAGCTCATAGAGCCTCAAGTTGCAGACAGCACCCTACTGCCCAGCAGAGACAAACTTGCGCTTCCACATCTGATGGTTCATTGGTGCAGGGGATCTGGTACCATTGAGTACATCTGAAAAGTACTGACCAATTTTGGGGTTTCTGCTGCTGCGCAGTTTCTTAACTCTAAAAGGGCGTAACTACAATGGTAGCGGCCACAATGTCGCCCACAGTGTCAGGGGGGCCCCGTCATCTGACCTGACACTCGAAACAGTGAAGGATGTACAACATTATATACATAACATGCTGCAAATTTTATATGTATATAACATGTATGCAATGTAAATATGCTGCATCTGTGATGTGTATATGCTGTTTTTGTATATGGTGTATGGCGTGTGTATATGCTGCATGTGTGTATATATGCTGTATGTTTGTATAAGGCACTGTATATGAGTATATGCTCTATATGTGTGCATTAGTATATAAATGTGTGATTGTAACTAGCATGTGTAAGTATACAAATATTACGCCCCTGTGACGCTGGTTGTATGAAGATCAACCAAAACCAATTAACACCCAGTCCACATCTCAGTTATGTTTTCATTTTCAAGGTCAGGAACAGGCACGGAGTCAGGGCAGGCGGCAGAGATGCAGAAGTCAAAGGTCAGGTCCAAGGTCACAACTGGAAAATCACACAGGAGCAGGAACGGAGCAGGAACAGCCGGCCTTTAAAGAAACCCGGGAGTGCCAGCGCCAGTCAGTGGTGCGCTGGCCCTTTAAATCCTTGAGTGTTGGCGCGCGCGTTCCTGCTCCCTAGGACCAGGCCGGATGGGAGCAGAAGCGTGGAGAGGTGAGTTTGGTGCTGGGACACGGGGGGGGGGGGGGGGGGGAATGTCATGGAGAGGGGCACGGGTGTGCCCGTGATCCAAGACATGGAGGCACTCATGACAGAGGTGACTACTTTTCTATTATGTTCTGTGTGTTTAGTCAACAGAAAACTGTGCAAACTTTGCAGGGATTTGTTTTCCCAATTCTGTAGACTTCTGTATCTGAAAGCTGCTAAGGACTGGGCAATGACTGGGCAATACTCAAGTATTGTACTGAGCAAACATCAACACAATAGATTTAATATCATTTTCTGACCTGCACGACAGAAGATTTTCCTAATTTAAAGTTTCAACAGGACTGAGAATGTAGAGAGGGCATCTCCCAGGACTCTATATTTGAGGATATCGGGGTTGCATCTACTACATTGGCTTAAATGTCCACCTAAATGTTAATGTTCTTCTACACTTTTCATAAATCTGGCTGAGCTTCCTGTGAAAAAGGAATTCTCCATCAGCAGCCCTCAGCCACAGATGAAATAGGTTAACTAGCGAGTGACAAGCATTGTCGCTTCCTCATTACTGTGATCACTGTGCCGGTGCTGGGAGTAGAGTAATGTAACATGGTGATCTCCATGATGACAGCACATCTGCAATTCATCTTCCTCCACACTTGCTCATTTTACCTGTTTTTACCATTTATCCTCTTTAGCAACATAAAATCCCAATCTTGTCAAGATTTCTTAATGGTTACTTAGCAAAGCTGTAAGACAGTTTAAATGGGGTATTCCTGGAACATGAACGTCTGATACAAAAATCCATACTGCTGTAAATAAATGAATACAACAAAACTCAATGTCATTAATCACAAAATGGAGCTTAAATAAGTTGCTTTTATCATTCACATCATGGGCTTTTTAAAGTAGGTGCAGTTATCTCCAAGATGGCCTCTACGGGATACAACAAGTCCCATGAGCCCTCAGCGCTCAGCAACAGCTCCTCCCTCTTATGCTCTGCTTCCGGTGAAGATCTTACAGAATGTCCTGCTTTGATACCATAGTAACGATGTGTGTAATTGCCATCACTGCACATTGCCTCACTGAGAGCTTTCTAATTGCAATACCATGTAACTACACACCTCTAGCCCCTAATAGCAGCCCAATGTCAATACACCCCTGTTGTGGTTGTCGTTGCATCTAGGGTGCTGGTTACTAGTCCATTAATGTTGAGCAGGATGACAATAGAGCCCTCGGACCAACAACAGTTGTGGTACCTGCACTATATCATGCCACAGGTTCAAATAATATTAAGATGTTTTTAATAAGGGTCCTTTAGGAGCGTTTTAAATATGATACTTTTGTTACATTATCAGCAGTTGAAGTTACCGGCTGCATATTAGACATGGAAAATATTTCCCACAGCTACATTGTATTGGTTTGAAATTGTTTTGTAGACTCATTCTCTCTCTATGAGAGTGCTAGACATAGCTTAAGGAGACCCGACTTACAGACCACCCCTAGTTACAGACAGACCCCTCTGCCCCTGTGACCTCTGGTGACCTCTCTGGATGTTACTATAGTCCCAGGCTGCAATGATCGGCTGTAAGGTGTCTGTAATGAAGCTTTATTCATAATCCTTGGTCCCGTTAAAGCAAAAAATTTGGAAACTCTGATTGTCACTGGGGCAAATTTTTTTTTGTCTGGAGCTACAATTATAAAATATACAGTTCCAACTTACATACAAATTCAACTTAAGAACAAAACTATGGAACCCATCGTGTACATAACCCGAGGACTGCCTGTACTATGCAATTTCTTACACCGGCAGGATCCATGTTTGATCTACTTCTTCATTGAATTATTGAGAATAGGATCCCCATTCTCCGGATTACTGGGGTCCCATTCTCACCATCGGTGTTTTGGGGGATAAGAATTTAAATAGTTACAACCCCTTTAAACACAAAAATACTATTAGAGTGGACTCTTCTGGCATGGTCTAAACTTTAACCTTGGTATCCCTGGCAGGCGAGCTGCTAAGCCTCCTCACCCCGGTGCGGTGAAAAAGTCCAGAAAGTAATCAGCGGAGGCCGGGGACAAGAACCGGCGGAATGAAAGAGATGGTGAGTCTGGATGCAGCTGCCAAACATGAGACACAAAACATTCAATTGATAATACTCAAAGTCTGGCCCTTCCCCAAACCTGAAGAACTAGGTCTTATTTCACTTGCTCTTGAATCTGTCTCTCTCGATGATAAACGAGCTCGCGTCTTGCCAGTTTTCTCCTGTGTTTGCCGTTTTGTTTAGCTCTGCCGCTGACAAGCCAAGAGCCCAGACATCTGGCTGGACGTGTAATATACATCTCTGGTCAGCTTTGCTTTTCTTCTTTGACAAAATGATGTCAAACAATCACATTACGGCTGGCTCTGATCTCTTTGTTGTTAGCTAATAAATTAAGAGTATTTATTATCCATGATCCCCCCCCCCCCTTCCTCCCTCCTTCCTCTTCCTTATTTTTTCAATGGTGACACATAGTTGTGGTGAATTACTGAGAAGCTTCATGCACTGGGCTCCTGCCAGTGTTCAGCTCCAGAAGATTCTTTTGAACCTGGTTATTAACCCCCATAGCACCAGGGCAGAATAAATTAAATTCTTAAAGAAAACTCTTCCGTACCCTCTGAAGAAATAAGTTATATAAAAATCAGACACAATTTTGCACAAATTTGCAGGAAAGGCGAGACAGGTGTTGATGGTGTCTGGGTCGACAACGTTCTCCGGGTCATCCACCCATTGTGCCTCCTGGAACTGAATGGAAATGCATGGGCAACCAATCAACGGCTAAGTTGGGTCAACATTGAGGCCATTAGTAGAGCAAGGATTCCCAGAAACCAGTATTCTAGTCTAGTCAAGGACAGGAAGTAGAACAGAGCAAGGACCATAACAGGTGAGGATCACAGGAAGTTAGTGGAACATGGAAGCCCCATGAAAATGTTGGGCCATTTATTCGTTTTTGCTAGCACTGGGTAGTGATGGCACATTCTATCAGTAACTTTTACTATTTAAAACTAAATAAATAATGCCCCATGCACACGACCATATAAAAATGGCCATATATACAGCCGTATATACGGAGGGAAAACGGCACCATGCATTCCGAAGGTCAATACAGCCATCCATGTACATGGCTGTATTGTCCACCGTATTATAAGCAAGCCTTTTGTCCTGGCAGGAGATGCCCACAGTGTTTTCTTTTGATTTTCTAATTAATATTAAATGTACAATATGCTTGGCTAAACTGAGCATCCATAAGCATTGTTGAAGGTGGGGGAGGGTGATGGGAACCAATGCTTTACCTGATTATTGAAGGTATATGGGCATCTTAAGAATGTAATGCTGTTGGGGGTTACTATACTTTATTGAGGCAATGCGGCTTAAAGGGGTATTCTGGGAACGTTTGAACGTTTGATACAAAAAACCAATGATGATATAAATAAACAAAACGTCAATGTCATTAGTCACAAAATGGAGCTCAAGTAGTTTGATTTTACGATTCACAAAATTTTATGGCCTCTCTAAAGTAGGTGAAGTTATCACCAAGATGGCCACCACTGGAAAGTCCCATGATCCTTTAGTTCTCAGTAACTCCTCCTCCCTCTTATGCTCTGCCCCCAGTGATGATGTAACAGACTGTCCTGCTCTGTTACCATAGTAATGATGTGTAACTGCCATCACCACACAGCGGCCATACTGGATGCACTGCAACCAATCGACTACAGCCAAACCTAGTGGTGATCACATGACCTGCCCAGGCAGCTGCAGGACATGTGATGTGGACATGTGACCTGCCCAGGCAGCTGCAGGACATGTGATGTGGACATGTGACCAGCCCAGGCAGCTGCAGGACATGTGATGTGGACATGTGACCAGCAGCATCTTCTGTCCTGTGTCTTCTCCGCACGGAGGAAAATAACAGACTGATAAAGGGCCGGGAGCATTATAATTCTCCATTACAGTCTATGTCACCAGCATTTTCTTCTAAGGGGAGAAAAATTTTAAATAACTAATTACACATCAGCTTCTATTTTACTGACCCATTTGTATATGAATTATGCCGATTCCTGGAATACCCCTTTAAGTATAGAGTCTTACGGGGAATGCTACAGAAAAAAGTATGCAAGAAAGCTCTACAAAGAAAAGTAAATTTATTTCTGGTGGTACCTAAGAGGTAAAAGGTTCTGGTGGGACCTTCTGAAACAATTTTAACTTTGGTTGTAAAAACGGCAGTAGAATCTGAACTACGAAAAACAACAAAAACGTAATTTTTATTTTTTAACTAGGGAGACTGTCATCCATAATAGGCAACACATAAAAGAGCCTTGAAATTTGACTAAGAATATTATCCCTTTATGGACCAGGTTGATAAACCTTTTCTGCTTAATGGTGTGGAGCAGTGATGGTGAACTTTGTGGCGGCCGAGTGCTCAAACTGCAACCCAAACCCCCCCCCTTATTTATAGGGAGGTGCCAACCAAAAATTAAAGCAGTAACTTATTGCTCCCTGTTCAACAACTTTCAATCATATCTGCCTTCTGGGAACAGCAACACAGTAGAAAGATGGAACATTTTCATCACTTCTTTCCAGTGTCCCTCTGTACACAGAGAATCGTGGGGCCAGCAGGAGGTCCTCCAAGGATAATTCAGCCCGTCCACTCATTCTCCCTCTTCCTACAGTCCCAAATAGTGAAATAAGTATCAAAATATGACCGAAAGCAGCATCTTTTAAGTTGCTTGGAACTGCAGGAAGATTCTTGTCAGGAAGAGTCCGGTCTGGTGCTGGGGCGATGGCCCGGGTGCCCACAGAAAGGGCTCTGAGTGCTGCCTCTGGCACCCGTGCCTTGGGTTCGACGCACGGGTCTGGAGGGACCAGAATGCCTATATTTCATGAATACCAGTGATGATAATAAATAAATAAGTCAAGAAGAAGATATCCCAGCATTCTGGCAAAACGATTTGCCGAGACTTTGTCCTAAATGGTACATAAATAATTGCCTAAATGTCATGAAGCCTTGTAACATGATTTGGGTAAACTCCATCCATGTTCTATTTCCATACAGGAAAGACTATGGGGCTTATTTACTAAGGGTCCCGCGGCTGGATTTTCATTGGGCGGGGGGAGGGCCGTCAGACGATCAGACGGATTCAGACTGCGCGCGAGGATTTAGCTATTCAATTTGTGTATCAAGCCATGCACATACATACACCGGGAGGAGGATGGTGGATCTGATAGGATAGGGGACTCTGGCGGACATTCCGGATCGGGGATCGCGCAGGGCCAGGTAAGTAAATGTGCCCCTATATTCCTTTCCATCAACCACAAAAAACAGTTACTCTGCCACAAGATGTTGTAATGGCTGATAATTCAAACGTTCATGTTCAAAGTTGAATGTTCAAGAGATGCCTGGAGAGCAATACTGTAACATCGTATGGGAATAGAACTTTTTGTTACTAGTTTCTGTTGATCCAGGGAGTTATTCTGATGACATATTAGGGAGTTGGGAAGAAATTTTTCTCTCCTTTGGGTCATTTGGCATCAGCCTTGTAGGGTATTTGCCTTCTTCTGGATCATCGCAATGGACTTGATGGACTGATGTCTTTTTCTTACCTCTTTTACCATGATACTAAGTTCTTTCCTGGAGAATAAGGAATTGTACTCACTATCAGTATTGTGTTAAGTGTCATACAGTAAGAAGACTCCATTGTGGATGCAGATTTCTAAGGGGAAGACACACAGTGAAGATTTACATACACTGCCGCCATGATGTAGGTGGATGAGTTGACTTAATCTTACTAGCACAGCACAAAAGGTTAATGAAATAAATGGTAGATCTAAAACAAGAAGGTCTGAACACTTGTAAAATTTATCTGGAATAGGAGGACGTCAGAAGCTACAAGAACAAGCTAAGAATTCTAACAAAAACCAAAGTGCTACAGGAGAATAGTGTGGAGGGTTGGTGGTGGATCAATACATTATGGTCAGTGACCGTAAATATACGAGTATAATAGTGGGGGACACACTGCACAAACACATGACAACTTGGCAAGTCAATAATATATTCCTTTAGGATCAGCAAAATCTGGAAGCAAAAAAAAATATTTTTTTTTTTCACTTGCAAACAAAAAACTTGACAGTGGACAGTAAATTCTAACCAGCATAAACCATGAATTTACATTCATTGCGAGAGGGAGATAGCCTTGGCTATTTTTGGAAATTCCATAGATATTCCATAATTTGGTGCTATTGATTTGCTGAGAAGCAGGGACTCGTTGCATTTTATTTCACTATAATGCAAGGAAGCCCATACCTAGCACTGTGGATTCTGACCGGTAAAAAGTATAACTTCCCCCGGACCATGCACAAAGCCAGAATCAGCCTTAAAATCAATGGAAAATATAAAGGAATGACACATGAGAGTTACAATCACACATTTATATACTAATGCACACACATACAGTGCCATATACAAACATACAATATATATATATACTCACTTACAGTGTATACAGGCACCATACACCATATACACATCACATACAGTATATGTTATACATGCTGTACAATGTCCAGTGTATATGTGTATAATGCTGCACATCCTCCACTCTTTTGTGTGTCCGATTAGATGACGGGTCCCTCTGACACTGTGGGCCCCATAGCGGCTGCTAAGGCTGCTACCAATGTAGTTAAGCCCCTGGAATGACTATTGATATTGACGTATATTTTTCACTTCCTTCTGAAACCAATTTTAATTTTGGCTGTAAAAACGGCACCGGGATCTGAACTATGAAAAACAACAAAAACTTAATTTTTTTTTTTATAACAAGGGAGACCGTCATGATTTCCTGCTGCTATTAGGTCACGCGGCATGAGCCCCTAGACAGGTAACCTTCAAACTATACTGGACATGGATAAACATGGGCAATTCATTTTCAGAGGAGGGGAGGGCTTCATGGAGAAGTTAAACTCAATTCTGGATCACAGGTGACATCCTGAAGTAAATTCAATTTTACATGGACCAACGCATGGAAGAACAAACGCTGTGAATGATTTTCCTTTTCCATTACTGGCCCAATCTAGAAATGCCCAAATCAGTGGAAATCATAGAAATGGTCACTGGCAACAATTTAAGTGCAAGAGAAAAAAGTGGTTTTAACAAATGATTGTTCATTGAAACCAGAAAACCAGAAACAAAAACCAGAACCAATCAACTCGCAATATCCAATCCAACAGCGCTCACCAATGGCAGAAGGTCTTGTACAGAGGCCGTAACTGATGGATTAATAATCCTAATTTAGTTTAGGTTTGATACAGTTAGATGAAAAGTAATAGCTCTGAAGGTCACAAAATTGATGTAAATAAGTTACCGCCTGCGATTGGTGCCAACCTGCTTTGTCTTTGAAAAATACACCGCAAGCCCCACGGATTTCATGGATCGAGCACAGGGTCGATCAATACAATGCTGTTTCGTGTAGGTTGGAAAACCAGCAAAATCAGTGGCAATGCTCCTCAATGGGGCTCATTTACTAAGAGTCCGCAAAGCGCATTTTTGTCGGGTTTCCCGAAGATTTCCGGTTTGCGACGCATTAAACAGGCGCACGCGATTGGATTTTGCTGCATCGGCACCGGCTTGCACGCGACACAAATCAGGGGGCAGCCGTCGGACAACCCAATGGATTCGGACTACGCGCGGGATTTAACATTTCGAATTGTGTCGCAAGACACGCACTTACAAGCACCGGGAAGAAGAAGGTGAACTCCGGCGGACCTCAAATGGATGCAGGAAATCGGGTGCAGGAGCTTCGTGAACTGCGCCGGACTTCATCTTCGCTGGACCGTCCGAATCAGGGATCGTGACAGGACCAGGTTAGGGTTAGTAAATTTGCCCCAATTTTCTTAGTGCATCTGCTACAGCTATAGAATGGTCTACAGATATTCCGTTTCCTTCTTCTATAACACTTTCGTAAGCAATAACTTTAAACTATTCAATCTTTGAATGTAAAAAAACCCAAATTGCTCAATATTAGATACCAGCGACTTCACGGTAGACCATGTTGCCCAGGAATGGTAATTCCGTTGCAGTAAAGGAGAAGGCATGTAGGAGACACGTGGACCATTCTCTGCATTAAAACTTCTGTCCCAGGTTAATGTGAAGATGGAATGACTTTCGTGTTTGTCTTTTTGTAAAGCAATAATACATCTTGTCTAGTGAATGGATGAAATCCCAGGAGCTGCTGCACTTGGCCTTTACATCCAGCCGTGTTATATAAACCCTATTCATTATGAGACGTAATACAGCCGAGCACCTTGGGAAATCCTTGCTTTGTTTCTAGTTCAATGAAATGGGCTTTCAAAATAGGTTAAATACTTGCCATAAAAATATACCGGGTCTATCTGGAACCCGTCATGTATGAAACGGAATCTAAACTATAGATTCGACATTAGCATAAAGGACATTTTTGTGACAAAGAACCAACTATTATTTCTTATCCAACTGCTGTTATCCTATAAAATACCAAAGTCCTCCCCATCAGCTGACCAATAAGTGACCAGTGCCAGGAGGCTGCCGCCAAGACATTTATTATCATGGGAGGCACCAAAATTCAAAGACTGTGGGGGGAATATATACCCCGGCATTCGTGCACTATTCAAATCCCTATTAAGACCACACATGGAATACTGTGTACAGTTTTTGCAGGGTCGGCTCTAGGTTTCAGGAGGCCCCTGGGTGATAGTGCCCAGCGCTGGCGCCAACCCTGGGTTTTTGCCACCTGCATTCTGCCCAGGTCAAGGATTTTGTAAAGCAGACTCTATCTTTCTGTGGTGTGTGTCGCGGATCGGTGCCACACAGGTGGCAAAAACATGTGTGGCACCGGGCCGCCATTGCTGTCTATGGAGACGTATATGCGGGCACAAATTTTCGGGCACATGTACATCCCCATGAACGGCTGTGTGAATGAGGCCTTATGTGTACTATACTATGGGGCACATTTACTAAGGGTCCTGGAGCCGCGATTCCATCGGGTTTTCCCGAAGATTTGCGCCGTTTTGTGCCGAATTGCCCCAGGTTTTTTGGCGCACGCGATTGGATTGTGGCGCATCGTTGCCGGCTTTCACGCAACAGAAATTGGAGATCGTGGCCTTCGGACAACCGGATGGATGCAGAAAAACCGAGGACACAAGTCGCAAGACACACACTCACATGCACCAGGAAGAAGAAGGTGAACTCCGGTGGACCTCGGCGCAGCAGCGACAGATGCAGGAACTCGGGCGCACAACCTTAGTGACAAAGCACCGCGGGATCGCAACTGGATCGGGTAATTAAATGTGCCCCTATATGTGCAAATTAGATATTGACCAGTCTACCTAGAATATACACAGAATATAAAGCTAAATTAGTAAATTAGTCATATTGGATTATGTCGAACATATAGTATCTATAACTTAGATGTGGCTGACTGCTCCATGGCTGTCTATTTGGAATACTATAATGTAGGTTACCATATTGCCCTCCTTTATAAACACCAAATATTGGAAACCATCTGACCCCGTAACCTTGTTATTGCTGAACCTTGTGCTTTTTCTGCACCGGGGGCCCAGGCGAGGCAGGAGTATTAGTTTACACTGAAGATTTGAGGTTGCCGCTGACCCCATGAAATATGTTACATGGTAATTGTATGTTTACATTTCTAGGGGTGACCTTTAATGGAGCTTGATATTTCCATAGCAACTCATGAGCGCCATTTGCAATGGGATTTCATTAGAAACAGCGACGGCCTCCTGGGGGCTTTCAGCTTCTGCATGAAGTTCAAATCCATCTATAAACAATCCTTATATTATCACAGCTTTACTCTTAGATGGCAGACACCTTCTGGTTGGTGACGGATCACACGCATGACGGTGCACCTGCTGCCGTGTATGAAGCACAAATAAAGATTTTATTCTGCAACAAAAGCACATTTTAATGTAAGCCAAAAATCCCAAAAAAGTGTCAGGAAATGTCACCTATAGTGAGTCTTCCAAGACCCCTTTTCTAATTATTTAACAATTTATTATTATTATTCATCTATTAAAATCTGTAAAATGAATAAAGAACATGTGCCAAAAATTGTACCATTCAAAATACAAAATTTTCTTCACAACACATTAACTTATCTGTCCTGACACGTTCCCCGAAACTGCATTGTCCGTGTATAATGCGCTGTGCGGGGAGTCACTAAGATCCTGCACCCGATATCCTGCATGTGTCGCTTCCCCGCTCAGGTCCCCGGAGTTCACCCTCTTCTTCCTGGTGCATGTAAGTGCATTGTCCGTGTATAATGCGCTGTGCGGGGAGTCACTAAGATCCTGCGCCCGATATCCTGCATGTGTCGCTTCCCCGCTCAGGTCCCCGGAGTTCACCTTCTTCTTCCTGGTGCATGTAAGTGCATTGTCCGTGTATAATGCGCTGTGCGGGGAGTCACTAAGATCCTGCGCCCGATATCCTGCATGTGTCGCTTCCCCGCTCAGGTCCCCGGAGTTCACCTTCTTCTTCCTGGTGCATGTAAGTGCATTGTCCGTGTATAATGCGCTGTGCGGGGAGTCACTAAGATCGTGCGCCCGATATCCTGCATGTGACGCTTCCCCGTTCAGGTCCCCGGAGTTCACCTTCTTCTTCCTGGTGCATGTAAGTGCATTGTCCGTGTATAATGCGCTGTGCGGGGAGTCACTAAGATCCTGCGCCCGATATCCTGCACGTGCCGCTCCCCGCTCAGGTCCCCGGAGTTCACCTTCTTCTTCCTGGTGCATGTAAGTGCATTGTCCGTGTATAATGTGCTGTGCGGGGAGTCACTAAGATCGTGTCCCCGATATCCTGCATGTGTCACTTCCCTGCTCAGGTCCCCAGAGTTCACCTTCTTCTTCCTGGTGCATGTAAGTGCATTGTCCGTGTATAATGCGCTGTGCGAGGAGTCACTAAGATCATGCACCTGATATCCTGCATGTGTCGCTTCCCCGCTCAGGTCCCCGGAGTTCACTTTCTTCTTCTTGGTGCATGTAAGTGCATTGTCCGTGTATAATGCGCTGTGCAGGGAGTCACTAAGATCGTGCGCCCGATATCCTGCATGTGTCGCTTCCCCGCTCAGGTCCCTGGAGTTCACCTTCTTCTTCCAGGTGCATGTAAGTGCATTGTCCATGTATAATGCGCTGTGCGGGGAGTCACTAAGATCCTGCACCTGATATCCTGCATGTGTCGCTTCCCCGCTGAGGTCCCCGGAGTTCACCTTCTTCTTCCTGGTGCATGTAAGTGCATTGTCCGTGTATAATGCGCTGTGCGGGGAGTCACTAAGATCCTGCGCCCGATATCCTGCATGTGTCGCTTCCCCGCTCAGGTCCCCGGAGTTCACCTTCTTCTTCCTGGTGCATGTAAGTGCATT
Organism: Engystomops pustulosus; assembly: GCF_040894005.1. NCBI lineage: Eukaryota > Metazoa > Chordata > Amphibia > Anura > Leptodactylidae > Engystomops > Engystomops pustulosus. The sequence goes on from NC_092421.1 coordinate 5,596,194, forward strand.
GTCCGTGTATAATGCGCTGTGCGGGGAGTCACTAAGATCCTGCGCCCGATATCCTGCATGTGTCGCTTCCCCGCTCAGGTCCCCGGAGTTCACCTTCTTCTTCCTGGTGCATGTAAGTGCATTGTCCGTGTATAATGCGCTGTGCGGGGAGTCACTAAGATCCTGCGCCCGATATCCTGCATGTGTCGCTTCCCCGCTCAGGTCCCCGGAGTTCACCTTCTTCTTCCTGGTGCATGTAAGTGCATTGTCCGTGTATAATGCGCTGTGCGGGGAGTCACTAAGATCGTGCGCCCGATATCCTGCATGTGACGCTTCCCCGTTCAGGTCCCCGGAGTTCACCTTCTTCTTCCTGGTGCATGTAAGTGCATTGTCCGTGTATAATGCGCTGTGCGGGGAGTCACTAAGATCCTGCGCCCGATATCCTGCACGTGCCGCTCCCCGCTCAGGTCCCCGGAGTTCACCTTCTTCTTCCTGGTGCATGTAAGTGCATTGTCCGTGTATAATGTGCTGTGCGGGGAGTCACTAAGATCGTGTCCCCGATATCCTGCATGTGTCACTTCCCTGCTCAGGTCCCCAGAGTTCACCTTCTTCTTCCTGGTGCATGTAAGTGCATTGTCCGTGTATAATGCGCTGTGCGAGGAGTCACTAAGATCATGCACCTGATATCCTGCATGTGTCGCTTCCCCGCTCAGGTCCCCGGAGTTCACTTTCTTCTTCTTGGTGCATGTAAGTGCATTGTCCGTGTATAATGCGCTGTGCAGGGAGTCACTAAGATCGTGCGCCCGATATCCTGCATGTGTCGCTTCCCCGCTCAGGTCCCTGGAGTTCACCTTCTTCTTCCAGGTGCATGTAAGTGCATTGTCCATGTATAATGCGCTGTGCGGGGAGTCACTAAGATCCTGCACCTGATATCCTGCATGTGTCGCTTCCCCGCTGAGGTCCCCGGAGTTCACCTTCTTCTTCCTGGTGCATGTAAGTGCATTGTCCGTGTATAATGCGCTGTGCGGGGAGTCACTAAGATCCTGCGCCCGATATCCTGCATGTGTCGCTTCCCCGCTCAGGTCCCCGGAGTTCACCTTCTTCTTCCTGGTGCATGTAAGTGCATTGTCCGTGTATAATGCGCTGTGCGGGGAGTCACTAAGATCCTGCGCCCGATATCCTGCATGTGTCGCTTCCCCGCTCAGGTCCCCGGAGTTCACCTTCTTCTTCCTGGTGCATGTAAGTGCATTGTCCGTGTATAATGCGCTGTGCGGGGAGTCACTAAGATCGTGCGCCCGATATCCTGCATGTGACGCTTCCCCGTTCAGGTCCCCGGAGTTCACCTTCTTCTTCCTGGTGCATGTAAGTGCATTGTCCGTGTATAATGCGCTGTGCGGGGAGTCACTAAGATCCTGCGCCCGATATCCTGCACGTGTTCCCTGCTCAGGTCCCTGGAGTTCACCTTCTTCTTCCTGGTGCATGTAAGTGCATTGTCCGTGTATAATGTGCTGTGCGGGGAGTCACTAAGATCGTGTCCCCGATATCCTGCATGTGTCACTTCCCTGCTCAGGTCCCCAGAGTTCACCTTCTTCTTCCTGGTGCATGTAAGTGCATTGTCCGTGTATAATGCGCTGTGCGGGGAGTCACTAAGATCATGCACCTGATATCCTGCATGTGTCGCTTCCCCGCTCAGGTCCCCGGAGTTCACTTTCTTCTTCTTGGTGCATGTAAGTGCATTGTCCGTGTATAATGCGCTGTGCAGGGAGTCACTAAGATCGTGCGCCCGATATCCTGCATGTGTCGCTTCCCCGCTCAGGTCCCTGGAGTTCACCTTCTTCTTCCTGGTGCATGTAAGTGCATTGTCCGTGTATAATGCGCTGTGCGGGGAGTCACTAAGATCCTGCACCTGATATCCTGCATGTGTCGCTTCCCCGCTGAGGTCCCCGGAGTTCACCTTCTTCTTCCTGGTGCATGTAAGTGCATTGTCTTGCGACACAATTTGAAAGTTAAATCCCGCAATCAGTCTGAATTAGTCGGATTGTCCCCCGGCACGCCCCCCTGATTTCTGTCGCATGAAAGGCGGCGCAGTTCTGCCAAAATCCGATCACGTGTGTCACAATCCCGTGAATTAACTATCATAGTGCTGCAAATCCTGAAAATGCCGGAAAATCTGAAGAAAGTGCGGCCACGGACTTAGTAAATAAGCCCCACCCTCTCATAAAGCAAATTCAATAGAATAGGATTAGAAATTGAATGCTAAAAAATTAAAAAATGTGTGTTAGAGGATATGTACTTTTTTATGATAATGGATGGGGGGGATTATATATGGATTTTGCCCTTAGGCCATCCAATGGAAGACCGGCCCCGTTGTGGAAGCCTTTTCATAATCCTTGGTCATTTTTGGGCCAAGACTTCGTGACTGCTTTGTATTCTTGAGAGAGATATGATGGGTTTGCCAACTATGTATTCAAAACCGTAGGCATTTCCTGAAATACAAAACGTAGCTGGAATTTTACACTACAGATTTAAATAAAAAGGACATGGGCTAAATTTTCCTCAAGGACAAACAAAATGACGTTCTCAATGTATTCTGGGAATGTTTTTCACCAGCCACTGCTATTCTTATTATTTGACATATCAATGTAAATGCTGTTCAGTAAATAATAATTGATCCCAATGGATGCACCTGCTCTATAAGCCACTGAATGTATACAATGACATCACCCTGAAAGGGTATACAGCTAAATATACATTGTGTGCCCTGTAGACAGCACAGTCATGTTTTGGAACACATACAAAAAATATAAATACCAAACTTTCTCAAGACCAGATCCAGACATCAATACACACATACATAATGGAACTATTGGACTCCTTGGGGCACATTTACTTACCCGGCCCATTCGCGATCCAGCGGCGCGTTCTCTGCACAGGATTCGGGTCCGGCTGGGATTTAAGATGGTAGTTCCTCCGCCGTCCACCAGGTGGCGCTGCAGCGCCGAAAATAATCTTAACGCCCCGGAATGCACCATCCCATAGAAGGTGAAGGTGAGCGCTCCCCAAGCGACACATTTTCGGTTTTTAAATGCGGCGGTTTTTCCGAATACGTCGGGTTTTCGTTCGGCCACGCCCCCCGATTTCTGTCGCGCGCATGCCGGCCCCGATGCGCCACAATCCGATCGCGTGCGCCAAAAACCCGGGGCAATTCATGTACAAGCGGCGCAAATCGGAAATATTCGGGTAACACGTCGGGAAAACGCGAATCGGGCCCTTAGTAAATGACCCCCCATTTGTAATATGTGTGTAATGCACAATCATCAAATGTGTTGTATGCACATTGACCGTGAAGTGGATTCCACTAGGCATCTCCTAGTGCAGTGATGGAGAACCTTTTGGACACCGAGTGCCCAAGCTGCAACCAAAATCCACTTATTCATCGTGAAGTGCCAACATGGCATTTTAAGCTGTTACTTATTGCTCCCTGTTCTTCCACATCTTTCAATCGTATCAGCCGCCTGAGGCCACCAATACAGTTGAAAGGAGGAAGGCAAATTCAGACTCTCATTGTAGCCTCTCTCCGGGGTCTCTCTGTAGAGGAAGAATTGAAGGTCCAGAATGAGGACCTCCAAAGATAATGCCGCCCTGTCCATACCGTGTCACTTTTCCCGCAGTTCCAAACAGCCAATGAAATGTCGCTTTAAAATAGCGCTGAGAGCGGCATCTCTTAAGTTGCCTGGGGCTTCAGGAAGGTTTGGAGGATTTGTTCCATTCTGGTGAAGTTTGTCCTGGGGCGATGGTCTGAGTGCCCACAGAAATGGGGTATCAAGCGAACATCCATAGTATTTCCCCATCTACCTGATTATTATTGGACAATGCACTTAAGGTGAATTCCGCGGACCGGGTAAGTAAATGAGCCCCAATATTAAGCTGACAAAGTTCTTTTCAAAGACTGTCGCACTTTCGCTAGGTCCCTACTGCTGGGACGCTTTCTTACTGCTAAATTACATGGAGAAGTTTTTACAATGAGAAGCTATTTTGGAAAATATTTGTCCAGAAAAGCAGAACCTCAACCTTATTGAAAAGGAATATGTCTTTATGTGCACAGTGGGCTGGTGACCCTCGGGGGGACCATGGGGTGTATCTTCCTTATATGAAGAGAATAATACTATAAATGATCAAGGAATGGGGTTTACGCAGATCCATGTACTTGCTGCTAAAACACCAACATTGAGATCAATACATCTGATTCTAGAACTTATGGAAACAAAGCCTCACCTGTGTGAATACCACCTCAAAAACTTGCCACCAAACATATAGTCCGTATTTTTCAGATGATAAGGTGCACCGGATTATAAGGCGCACCATCAATAAATGCCTTCCAAATGTCTAGGTTCATATATAAGGCGCACCGGATTAAAAGGATGAATAACCAGCAGGGGGCAGACCTGTGCACAGTACAAGGCAGCTGTTGTCTGTAAGTGCGGTTCATATATAAGGCACACTGGGCTATAAGGCGCACCTGATTATAAGGATGAATGACCAGCAGGTGGCAGACCTGTGCATAGTACAAGGCAGCTGTTGTCTGCAAGTAGGGTTCATATATAAGGCGCACTGGACTATAAGGCGCACCGGATTATAAGGATGAATGACCAGCAGGTGGCAAACCTGTGCACAGTACAAGGCAGCTGCTGTCTGTAAGTACGGATCATATATAAGGCGCACTGGACTATAAGGTGCACCTGATTATAAGGATGAATGACCAGCAGGTGGCAGACCTGTGCACAGTACAAGGCAGCTGTTGTCTGTAAGTACGGATCATATATAAGGCACACTGGACTATAAGGCGCACCGGATTATAAGGGTGAATGGCCAGCAGGGGGCAGACCTGTGCACAGTACAAGGCAGCTGTTGTCTGTAAGTACGGTTCATATATAAGGTGCATTGGACTATATGGCGCACCTTTGATTTCTGAGAAAATCAAAGGATTTTTTGTGCGCCTTATAGTCTGCAAAATACGGTGCATTTTTTTTCAATGTAAGCAAATAGTAAACTATATATATCTACATAAACATTTTGTTGCATCCATCCAGATCTGATCCTTGAGGAGGTGTGAATTGACCTCTTTTGTGATGGAAGTCTGTGGCTCAATGCGACTGTGCCACAAGATTTACTTTGGCTAATGCTAATTATTAGAAGGTTCTAAAAAAATGACGGTTCTGTAATTTCATTTACAGTAATGGTGACGACTAAGGGAAAACAGGAATTATTCCAGCAATGCACCTGCTGGCGCGAAGTTTTGCCTCTCACCTAATTCTACCACATTACTCAGCTCCTTAGCTAAATGTACTAGGGCAGTGATGGCAAACCTTTTAGAGACCGAGTGCCCAAACTACAACAAAGACCCGCTTATTTATGGCAAAGTGCCAACACAGAAATATAATTTGTGATTTATACTCCTTTCTCTGTCACAGTTTTCATTGATACCAGCCCCTGAGGACACCAATAAAGCAGAAAATAGTCCCAGGTAGCGCTGTCACTTTAAAATAGCTCTGTGCACAGCAAGTCCTGGGCTGTCTGGGACTGCAGGAAGATACCTGGAGTCATCTCTGGTGATGGCCTGCGTGCCCACAGAAAGGGCTCCGAGTGCCACCTCTGGCACCAGTGCCATAGGTTAGCCATCACTGCACTAGGGGATCCGCATATACTGTAATCTATAAAGCACCTTCATGGGGCTGTAACCACTCAGGGTTTCTAAGCAGCAATAAAGAACAATCCGGAAAAAAAAGGCCAACAATTTTCCTATCATATGGAGCAGTTTAGAAGGACGTCTGCGCAGTCACCGCCGGCCGATCATTTCATAAAGAGGAAGGAAAGAAAAACAAATCATAAAACATTTATTAACCTTGCAAATGGAAGCATTCAGCCCTCTGGCGAACGTCCTCATTTGCATGTTGGTGCGGCGCACCGGCCGGTGCTAATCAGTGTTGCACTTGCGAGTGTAGACCCAGCATCGTGGAGCTCTCTTTAACCTCTCGCCCTGCTTGTAATGGACCATTGTATTTAAATACACTCCAGATTTAATGCAGAACGAGCCAGTATAAAGCGGCCTCTAATTATATTAGTCATTCTTTCATTAGCAGCCGCAGAAAGTTCAGGGAACTCTCCTCCAATCTGTCTCGCTCACCTCGCTGCTCATGCTCCATTAATCATTACTCTTGAGTCCATTTCAACTCAATTATAGCCTGCCACAGAAGTCTCCCACTCCCAAAGACTAGGGTGAAAACATTGCTTCTCCAAATTGCTGAACTTTAACCTTGGTGGAGTTTATGAGCTGTCTGCATCCCCGATCACAACATTCAAAGTGGTAAAATAGAATCTTCGTTTAAAGCTGTTTTACAAGGAATGTCTGGCCATACTGTTACATCCGTGCTGGAGGCGTAGCACACTTTTGGGTGGCCTACTAGCCACGCTAAAATAGCACTCCATTAATTAATTGTTTGTTTTTAATGCCTTAATTAAACACAATTGAGCACATTTACTTACCCGATCTTGTCGAGATCCCCGAGGTGCGCTGTCCGATGAGGATGAAGTCCGGCGCAATTGACTAAGATCGCGCACCGGATATCCTGCATGTGTCGCTTCCCCGCTCAGGTCCCAGGAGTTCACCTTCTTCTTCCTGGTGCATGTAAGTGCATTGTCCGTGTATAATGCACAGTGCAAGGAGTCACTAAGATCCTGCGTCCGATATCCTGCATGTGTCGCTTCCCCGCTCAGGTCCCCGGAGTTCACCATCTTCTTCCTGGTGCATGTAAGTGCATTGTCCATGTATAATGCGCTGTCCGGGGAGTCACTAAGATCCTGCGCTCGATATCCTGCATGTGTCGCTTCCCCGCTCAGGTCCCCAGAGTTCACCTTCTTCTTCCTGGTGCATGTAAGTGCATTGTCAGTGTATAATGCGCTGTGCGGGGAGTCACTAAGATCGTGCACCCGATATCCTGCATGTGTCGCTTCCCCGCTCAGGTCCCCAGAGTTCACCTTCTTCTTCCTGGTGCATGTAAGTGCATTGTCAGTGTATAATGCGCTGTGCGGGGAGTCACTAAGATCGTGCACCCGATATCCTGCATGTGTCGCTTCCCCACTCATGTCCCTGGAGTTCACCTTCTTCTTCCTGGTGCATGTAAGTGCATTGTCCATGTATAATGTGCTGTGCGGGGAGTCCCTAAGATCCGGCGCCCGATATCCTGCATGTGATGCTTCCCCGCTCAGGTCCCCGGAGTTCACCTTCTTCTTCCTGGTGCATGTAAGTGCATTGTCCGTGTATAATGCGCTGTGCGGGGATTCACTAAGATCCTGCGCCCGATATCCTGCATGTGTCGCTTCCCCGCTCAGGTCCCCGGAGTTCTCCCTCTTCTTTCTGGTGCATGTAAGTGCAATGTCCGTGTATAATGCGCTGTGCGGGGAGACACTAAGATCGTGCACCCGGTATCCTGCATGTGTCGCTTCCCCGCTCAGGTCCCCGGAGTTCACCTTCTTCTTCCTGGTGCATGTAAGTGCATTGCCCGTGTATAATGCGCTGTGCGGGGAGTCACTAAGATCGTGCGCCCGATATCCTGCATGTGCCGCTTCCCCGCTCAGGTCCCCGGAGTTCACCTTCTTCTTCCTGGTGCATGTAAGAGCATTGTCCGTGTATAATGCGCTGTGCGGGGATTCACTAAGATCCTGCGCCCGATATCCTGCATGTGTCGCTTCCCCGCTCAGGTCCCCGGAGTTCTCCCTCTTCTTTCTGGTGCATGTAAGTGCATTGTCCGTGTATAATGCGCTGTGCGGGGAGACACTAAGATCGTGCACCCGGTATCCTGCATGTGTCGCTTCCCCACTCAGGTCCCCGGAGTTCACCTTCTTCTTCCTGGTGCATGTAAGTGCATTGCCCGTGTATAATGCGCTGTGCGGGGAGTCACTAAGATCGTGCGCCCGATATCCTGCATGTGTCACTTCCCCGCTCAGGGCCCCGGAGTTCTCCTTCTTCCTGGTGCATGTAAGTGCATTGTCCGTGTATAATGCGCTGTCCGGGGAGTCACTAAGATCCTGCGCTCGATATCCTGCATGTGTCGCTTCCCCGCTCAGGTCCCTGGAGTTCACCTTCTTCTTCCTGGTGCATGTAAGAGCATTGTCCGTGTATAATGCGCTGTGCGGGGAGTCACTAAGATCGTGCGCCCGATTTCCTGCATGTGTCGCTCCCCGCTCAGGTCCCTGGAGTTCACCTTCTTCTTCCTGGTGCATGTAAGTGCATTGTCCGAGTATAATGCGCTGTGCGGGGATTCACTAAGATCCTGCGCTCGATATCCTGCATGTGTCGCTTCCCCGCTCAGGTCCCCGGAGTTCTCCCTCTTCTTTCTGGTGCATGTAAGTGCATTGTCCGTGTATAATGCGCTGTGCGGGGAGACACTAACATCGTGCACCCGGTATCCTGCATGTGTCGCTTCCCCGCTCAGGTCCCTGGAGTTCACCTTCTTCTTCCTGGTGCATATAAGTGCATTGTCCGTGTATAATGCGCTGTGCAGGGAGTCACTAAGATCCTGCACCCGATATCCTGCATGTGTCGCTTCCCCACTCATGTCCCTGGAGTTCACCTTCTTCTTCCTGGTGCATGTAAGTGCATTGTCCGTGTATAATGCACAGTGCAAGGAGTCACTAAGATCCTGCGTCCGATATCCTGCATGTGTCGCTTCCCCGCTCAGGTCCCCGGAGTTCACCATCTTCTTCCTGGTGCATGTAAGTGCATTGTCCATGTATAATGCGCTGTCCGGGGAGTCACTAAGATCCTGCGCTCGATATCCTGCATGTGTCGCTTCCCCGCTCAGGTCCCCAGAGTTCACCTTCTTCTTCCTGGTGCATGTAAGTGCATTGTCAGTGTATAATGCGCTGTGCGGGGAGTCACTAAGATCGTGCACCCGATATCCTGCATGTGTCGCTTCCCCGCTCAGGTCCCCAGAGTTCACCTTCTTCTTCCTGGTGCATGTAAGTGCATTGTCAGTGTATAATGCGCTGTGCGGGGAGTCACTAAGATCGTGCACCCGATATCCTGCATGTGTCGCTTCCCCACTCATGTCCCTGGAGTTCACCTTCTTCTTCCTGGTGCATGTAAGTGCATTGTCCATGTATAATGTGCTGTGCGGGGAGTCCCTAAGATCCGGCGCCCGATATCCTGCATGTGATGCTTCCCCGCTCAGGTCCCCGGAGTTCACCTTCTTCTTCCTGGTGCATGTAAGTGCATTGTCCGTGTATAATGCGCTGTGCGGGGATTCACTAAGATCCTGCGCCCGATATCCTGCATGTGTCGCTTCCCCGCTCAGGTCCCCGGAGTTCTCCCTCTTCTTTCTGGTGCATGTAAGTGCAATGTCCGTGTATAATGCGCTGTGCGGGGAGACACTAAGATCGTGCACCCGGTATCCTGCATGTGTCGCTTCCCCGCTCAGGTCCCCGGAGTTCACCTTCTTCTTCCTGGTGCATGTAAGTGCATTGCCCGTGTATAATGCGCTGTGCGGGGAGTCACTAAGATCGTGCGCCCGATATCCTGCATGTGCCGCTTCCCCGCTCAGGTCCCCGGAGTTCACCTTCTTCTTCCTGGTGCATGTAAGAGCATTGTCCGTGTATAATGCGCTGTGCGGGGATTCACTAAGATCCTGCGCCCGATATCCTGCATGTGTCGCTTCCCCGCTCAGGTCCCCGGAGTTCTCCCTCTTCTTTCTGGTGCATGTAAGTGCATTGTCCGTGTATAATGCGCTGTGCGGGGAGACACTAAGATCGTGCACCCGGTATCCTGCATGTGTCGCTTCCCCACTCAGGTCCCCGGAGTTCACCTTCTTCTTCCTGGTGCATGTAAGTGCATTGCCCGTGTATAATGCGCTGTGCGGGGAGTCACTAAGATCGTGCGCCCGATATCCTGCATGTGTCACTTCCCCGCTCAGGGCCCCGGAGTTCTCCTTCTTCCTGGTGCATGTAAGTGCATTGTCCGTGTATAATGCGCTGTCCGGGGAGTCACTAAGATCCTGCGCTCGATATCCTGCATGTGTCGCTTCCCCGCTCAGGTCCCTGGAGTTCACCTTCTTCTTCCTGGTGCATGTAAGAGCATTGTCCGTGTATAATGCGCTGTGCGGGGAGTCACTAAGATCGTGCGCCCGATTTCCTGCATGTGTCGCTCCCCGCTCAGGTCCCTGGAGTTCACCTTCTTCTTCCTGGTGCATGTAAGTGCATTGTCCGAGTATAATGCGCTGTGCGGGGATTCACTAAGATCCTGCGCTCGATATCCTGCATGTGTCGCTTCCCCGCTCAGGTCCCCGGAGTTCTCCCTCTTCTTTCTGGTGCATGTAAGTGCATTGTCCGTGTATAATGCGCTGTGCGGGGAGACACTAACATCGTGCACCCGGTATCCTGCATGTGTCGCTTCCCCGCTCAGGTCCCTGGAGTTCACCTTCTTCTTCCTGGTGCATATAAGTGCATTGTCCGTGTATAATGCGCTGTGCAGGGAGTCACTAAGATCCTGCACCCGATATCCTGCATGTGTCGCTTCCCCACTCATGTCCCTGGAGTTCACCTTCTTCTTCCTGGTGCATGTAAGTGCATTGTCCGTGTATAATGCGCTGTGCGGGAGTTACTAAGATCCTGCGCCCGATATCCTGCATGTGTCGCTTCCCCACTCAGGTCCCCGGAGTTCACCTTCTTCTTCCTGGTGCATGTAAGTGCATTGTCCGTGTATAATGCGCTGTGCGGGGATTCACTAAGATCCTGCGCTCGATATCCTGCATGTGTCGCTTCCCCGCTCAGGTCCCGGGAGTTCTCCCTCTTCTTTCTGGTGCATGTAAGTGCATTGTCCGTGTATAATGCGCTGTGCGGGGAGACACTAAGATCGTGCACCCGGTATCCTGCGTGTGTCGCTTCCCCGCTCAGGTCCCCGGAGTTCACCTTCTTCTTCCTGGTGCATGTAAGTGCATTGCCCGTGTATAATGCGCTGTGCGGGGAGTCACTAAGATCGTGCGCCCGATATCCTGCATGTGCCGCTTCCCCGCTCAGGTCCCCGGAGTTCACCTTCTTCTTCCTGGTGCATGTAAGAGCATTGTCCGTGTATAATGCGCTGTCCGGGGAGTCACTAAGATCCTGCGCTCGATATCCTGCATGTGTCGCTTCCCCGCTCAGGTCCCTGGAGTTCACCTTCTTCTTCCTGGTGCATGTAAGAGCATTGTCCGTGTATAATGCGCTGTGCGGGGAGTCACTAAGATCGTGCGCCCGATATCCTGCATGTGCCGCTTCCCCGCTCAGGTCCCCGGAGTTCACCTTCTTCTTCCTGGTGCATGTAAGAGCATTGTCCGTGTATAATGCGCTGTCCGGGGAGTCACTAAGATCCTGCGCTCGATATCCTGCATGTGTCGCTTCCCCGCTCAGGTCCCTGGAGTTCACCTTCTTCTTCCTGGTGCATATAAGTGCATTGTCCGTGTATAATGCGCTGTGCGGGGAGTCACTAAGATCGTGCGCCCGATTTCCTGCATGTGTCGCTCCCCGCTCAGGTCCCTGGAGTTCACCTTCTTCTTCCTGGTGCATGTAAGTGCATTGTCCGTGTATAATGCGCTGTGCGGGGAGTCACTAAGATCGTGCACCCGATATCCTGCATGTGTCGCTTCCCCGTTCAGGTCCCTGGAGTTCACCTTCTTCTTCCTGGTGCATGTAAGGGCATTGTCCGTGTATAATGCGCTGTGCGGGGAGTCACTAAGATCGTGCACCCGATATCCTGCATGTGTCGCTTCCCTGCTCAGGTCCCTGGAGTTCACCTTCTTCTTCCTGGTGCATGTAAGTGCATTGTCCGTGTATAATGCGCTGTGCAGGGAGTCACTAAGTTCGTGCACCCGATATCCTGCATGTGTCGCTTCCCCGTTCAGGTCCCCGGAGTTCACCTTCTTCTTCCTGATGCATGTAAGTGCATTGTCTTGCAACACAATTGGAATTTTAAATCCCTCAGTCCAAATCAGTTGGGTTGTCCGACGGCCACGCTCCCCGATTTCTGTCGTGTGAAATCGGCGCAAATGCGCCAAAATCCGATTGCGTGCGCCAAAAACCCCTGTTAAATGCGGCGCAAATCGGAAATAGTCGGATATCCCGACTGAAATGCGGTCCGCAGACCTTTAGTAAATATGCCCCACTAAGATTTTAGTGCAGTTCTGATGCAACTCAAATCTGAACTAAGTTTGGCAACTAGCCATAGCCTAAAGCTGGCCATAAACATGAGATGACTGGTAACCGATTATGGCCTCCATAATGATGGCACACCGGCAAGTGCAGCCTTCTGTTCTACTGCTGGTTTCCAGAGAGTTTCATTTCACAGGGTCAGTCTGAAGTTTGTATTTCTAAGAAAAGTTTAAACACATCTGTTGCTAGAAATACCTACAAAGACCCAGGAAAACTGGGTCAGGAAGCTTTAATAACGGGTCAGGAAGACCTATCACTATAACATATCACTATGTGGGAGGTCACTGGAGATCCAAGAGGATCACGTGGCACAATGCACAAGTGGCTCTTGGCTGTATTTGAACCCATGACCACAGTTCTGCAAGGACACGACGCGGACACGGAGCCGCGCTCAGATGTTTGCTATGTTAATGGAGAAATCATCATAAATCATGAAAAAACCACAAGTGAGAAGAGACATAATAAAAACGACGCATTTTCCAACCACATCACGTGAAAGGAATTTGGAAAAAAATGTAAAACCGCAGCATATAGGCAATGCTGGATGTACTACTGTATGTACGAAAGGAAATTCATTTCCACGTGCTTCAGGGAAATTATAGGACTTTAATTATAGAACTAGAAAATGAATCAATGATTTATGGAGCGGAGATTTGTAGATGTAGGAGAACTCCATAGAAGGTTTTCATTTGGGCTGCAGACAAGTGCAACATTTTATATATGAAACCCTAAAAAGCAGAAAGGGGGTTATTTTAACTAATTGCGTATTGTCAATAATAAAAATTCATCACACAATCTCCCAAAAGCATTCGGCCTAATGAAAATGCTGAATCTGATTGAACACTGAACAATTTTTGCTGCTAGATTTATCATAGTAGATGAGGCTTTATAAGGAGATGGGTCCCTTGTTGATCCAGAGGAAGGCAAACAGAACACTATAAGGCTACATTCACACTGCCGTATTGGGGACGTATATATGCGGCCGACATGTATACGTCCTATTTACGTCCCTCATAGACGGCAATGGGTGCACGGCACCCAACGGGAGTGATACAGTGCGGCACACGTATGGCACCGCACTGCTCTGTACCCCACAGAAAGATAGGACATGTCTTATCTTTGTTCGGAATACGGTGCTGTGCGCCATATAATCCTATGGAAAGTTGCGGGGGTGAGCGGTGCTCTCCCCCTCCTCCTCTTACCTGCACTGCCGTGGGCCCGCCGTGCTATGGCAGCATTCACATGACCGTAGGCGGCAATAGATGGTAATGGCCACACAGAGCGATACGGTGCTGAAAGCGAAGACGTGGGGGCAAACATCAGTGTGCATGCGGCCTTAGTGTAATGCCAATTGGACAAGGACTGGGAAATAATACACACCACACACATGCTGCTACTAAAAAAATGTAATTTCACGTAATAAAGCATTTTGCCCAATGCATTTCAAAACACAATACAAATGCATCATGGGAACGCAGCCTGAAGAAGTTTTCGAATCTAATGCTAGCAGTGGATCATTGGAGAGACTCCTCCAAGGTCCATCACTACCCTCTTCCAGTAACATGCTAAGGATTATGAGCAGAGGCTTTAATGGCACCAATAGGGGGTGTAAGCACTGAGAGTGCCTAGAGCAGCATAAACACTAAACAAGGACCTGGGCGTAGAGGGTGCCCCTTTGTCATCATTAGGGGTCCGTCCTAGGGTGCAGGGATTATTAGAAAGAGCTGGAGGCCTGGGTTCAAGTCCCACCCAGGTCAACATCTGCAAAGAGTTTGTATGTTCTCTCTGTGTTTGCGTGGGTTTCCTCCGGATCCTCCGGTTTCCTCCCACACTCCAAAACATATTGGTAGGTGGTTTAGATTGTGAGCCCCATGGGGACAGGGACCAATTTGTCATGCTCTGCTCTGCGCTGCGCTGCGTAATCTGTGTGCGCTATATAAATAAAGAATTATTATTATTATTACAGGCAGTCCCCGGGTTACATACAAGATAGGGTCTGTAGGTTTGTTCTTAAGTTGAATTTGTATGTAAGTCGGAACTGTATACTTTATCATTGTAACCCCAGCCAGAACTTTTTTGGTCTCTGTGACAATTGGATTTTCAAAATGTTGTATAGTCAAAAGAACCAGGAGTAACACTAAATCTTCATTACAGACGCCTGTGATAACTGTTACAGCTGATCATTGTAGTCTAAGTACAATAAATTACTAACATCCAGAGGTCCGTTTGTAACTAGGGGTCGTCTGTAAGTCAGGTGTTCTTAAGTAGGGGACCATCTGTATTACTATTATTATTATTAAAGATCTCTGTATTAACCAATCAAGTATTTGATTTTTACGATTAGAATTTGTACGTATATCTATGTCCATAGATAAACGTCACAATTTATCCCGATTTTATGATGAAATGATCCTACTTTATTATTGCTCAATAAGTTCCTCGACAAACAGCGCGCAAGTTCCAGAGATACTTATTAATATTTATAACTTCATGAATCAGATCTTAACCTCCGTGTATCGAGGCTGCCGTACAAGCCTCCTATCTACCGTCCTCACGTGGCAATAACAGTATGACCACCTCATCCCCCCACAGTCATACAGCTGGAGTCACTGCACCATCGCCTGTCATTTCTAATAGAGAGAAGCTTTAATTATAACCTTGATGAGATAACACATCATTACACGTCTTTAACTAATAACAGCAAGCTGTATGTGTGCGCGCATGTGTGTGTGCGTGTATGACGGGGAGGGGGTGACCCCTTCGTGCTTTGATTTCCTTAATGTGGATAGCTTTTTATCCGAGCACTCGGAGGCATCTCCCCCTGATATGTTAATTGCAGAGTGCTTTAAGTACTGGAAGATTAACATAAAACCCTTTGCAAACAAGCTAATAGTTTATGATAATTTCTGTGCGGCCTTTGTGTGTCTATCATTGTACTGCCTCTAGCTGTAATTTTATAAAGAAGCTGTAAAATATCATTTAAACGCGCTCATTTACACATAATTATTACCGGGATTGCATTATTCAATTTAGCTCCTCTCGCCCTAATAACGAGCCCCAAACTAAAATGTAATTAAAATATTTTCCTTTTATGAAGCTATTCATTACAATGTGTGGTGTGTGCAGGGATGTAAGGAAAGGGGGAGCTCAACGCTTGGTTGTGGACATTGACAAGTGTGCTACGTACTCAAGATTGGAAATTGCTTTCTAAAATCTTCCCTTGGTTAGAAGTAGGAGAAGATAAGGCTATTTTTCAGGTGAGCCCCCAAAATCCACCTTTTGATATTCATGAAGACCACAGCAGATTTCCACATCCTTGGATTCGGTTTCTGCAGTATTTCTTCATAAATGAAAACTGCACCTGTGATACTGCTGAAAATATATACTCGAGTATAAGCCGACCCGAGTATAAGCCAAGGTACCTAATTTTAACACAAAAAAACTAGGAAAACCTATTGACTCGAGTATAAGCCAAGGGTGGGAAATGCATTTTTCACAGCCTCCCAGTATATAGCAAGCCCCCAGTAGTATACAGCCAGAAAGCCCCCAGTAGTATATAGCCTGCCAGCCCCCTGTAGTATACAGCCAGAAAGCCCCCAGTAGTATATAGCCGGCCAGCCCCCAGTAGTATACAGCCAGCAAGCCCCAGTAGTATATAGCCAGCCAGCCCCCTGTAGTATATAGCCAGCTAGCCCCCCTGTAGTATACAGCCAGCCAGCCCCTGTAGTATACAGCCTGCCCAGCCACTGTAGTATACAGCCAGCCAGCCTCTGTAGTATACAGCCTGCTAGCCCCTGTAGTATATAGCCTGCCCAGCCCCTGTAGTATACAGCCAGCCAGCCAGCCTCTGTAGTATACAGCCTGCTAGCCCCTGTAGTATATAGCCTGCCCAGCCCCTGTAGTATACAGCCTGCCAGCCCCTCGGGACGTTCTGCTCCTCTTCGGGTTTTCAGGTTCGGGAAGGGTGGGAAATGCATTGGTCACAGCCTCCTAGTATATAGCCAGCGAGCCCCCAGTAGTGTATACCCAGCCTCCTGTAGCATACAGCCAGCCCCCAGTAGTATACAGCCTGCTAGCCCCTGTAGTACATAGCCTGCCAGCCCCATGTAGTATATAGCCTGCCAGCCCCTGTAGTATACAGCCTGCCAGCCCCTGTAGTATAAAGTTTGCCAGACCCTCCAGTATATAGCCTGCCAGCCCCCTGTAGTATATACCCTGCCAGCCCCATAGTATAAAGCCTGCCAGACCCTCCAGTATATAGCCTGCCAGCCCCCCTATAGTATATAGCCTGCCAGCCCCTGTAGAATATAGCCTGCCAGCCCCTGCAGTATATAGCCTGCCGGCCCCCTGTAGTATATAGCCTGCCTGCCAGGCCCTAGTATATAGCCAGCCCCAGCAGTACACAGTGTGTCAGCCTCCTGTAGTATACAGCCTGCCAGCCCCTGTAGTATATAGCCTGCCAGCCCCTTGGGACGTTCTGCTCCTCTTCGGGTCTTCACGCTCGGCTGGCACACAAAATGACATCAGCTGCTTGCAGACGTCATTTTTTTTGAGCCACTGGCATCGCGAAGAGACCTGAAGAGGAGCAGAGCTTCATGAAAAGGAGCATTGGAAGCAGAAAAGGACCTTTGGGGGACGTTGGAAAGGTGAGTACAGTGTTAATCCCCATTTTAGGTCAGTGGTGTCCAAAACACAACCCATATCTGATTTCTACACAGGCACACAAACATAGATTGGTGGGGGCGGGCCGTCGGAGGATCCGAATGGTCCGGACTGAGCGTGGGATTTAACTTTCAATTTGTGTTGCAAGATCAAGCACTTACATGAACCAGGGTGAAGAAGGTGAACTCTGTAGGACCTGAGGACCTGCAGGATATCAGGAGCAGTGGATCGCGGCACAGATAATTATTATTACAGATAATATCCTACATTTTTCCACTACAAGTGGTCCCCTACTTAAGAAGACCCGACTTACAGACGACCCCTTGTTACAAACGGACCTCTGCATGTTGGCAATTTATTGTACTTACATCACTATAAAGTGCAATTTGTTACACAAAAAACAAGCCCTCACACAGCTCTTTCCATGGAAAAATAAAAAAGTTATGCATTTTTGAAGGTGGGGAGTAAAAAAGGAAAAAAACAAAAAGGGCCTGGAAGCTTTGAATAGCGGAAACTATGTGTAACTGGATTAACAGATAGTTTAGCGATAGAAAACAGAGGGGCCTCACTACCGATATATACTCAGGTTGGGCAACTGTTGCAAGTGGGGTGCTAAATGGGCCTTGGGGTTGTAAAAGAGGTTTTACCCCTTCAACTTTTTCTTATTTTTAAACATATTAGCCACAAAGTTAAATGTATTTTATTGATATTTTGAGATCGGGCAACACAAAATACAGGCTGTCCCCGGGTTACATACAAGATCGGTTCTGTAGGTTTATTCTTAAGTTGAATTTGTATGTAAGTCGGAACTGTAAATTTTATAATTGTAACTCAAGACAAAATTTTTTTGGTCTCTGTGACAATTGGATTTTAAAAATGTTGGGTTGTCATAAGAACCAGGAGTAACACCAAAGCTTCATTACAGACGCCTGTGATAACTGTTACAGCTTATTATTGTAGCCTAATTTTTTTACTCCCCACCTTCAATAATGCATAACTTTTTTATTTTTCCATGTAAAGAGCTGAGTGAGGGTTTGTTTTCTGTGTAACAAATTGCACTTTATAGTGACCTAAGTACAGTAAATGACCAACATCCAGAGGTCCGTTTGTAACTAGGGGTTGTCTGTAAGTCGGGTGTTCTTAAGTAGGGGACCGCTTGTATTTAATATTTAAAAGCACCTAGAAAATAATATGAGATTTTCTAAAAAAAAATAAATTCTAAATGAAAACATTAAAAGGTGAAACATAACAATTCCGCTCCTGGCCACTCCCCTAAATACCCCAATATCATTGAATAAAATGAATTCAGAAGTCACCTAGTTGGCATCAAGAGGGCATCTGCGTGTAATGTATTCTCTTTATGAATACAGCGGTTTTGTGAAAGCCTCAGATGTTTATTAGAGAAGATCAATGAACACACAGCATCATGAAAATCAACTACCGGCACCATATCAGACACTTCAGGGATGAAGTTTTTGCAAAAAGTGTTTTAATAAAATTGATCCAATCTCTGAAAATTGCAATGTGGACTGTTCAATGTATTATCCATCAATAAAAGGGGTAATGGGTATCAAGACACAGCACAAAACCTAAATCGACATCCCATACAAGAAAAGTACAAAATTAGTCAAGTGGCCAATATGTCTGCAGTAGATGAAGTGCAGAGCTCCATGGCTCAGGGGTGGAAATTTGTCCAAAGGACGGCTACAAATCCGTCTTTAAAAAATCCCTTTTGCAGTTTGGAAAAAGCAAGGAGACACAGCAGGTACATGAAAGAAGGTGGGACAGAATGTAGCATAATAGTCCATTTTTATGTGTGGGGAGAGCGACCATTTCCATGGCCAAGCATGGCGATGGCAGCATTCTCCTGTGGGGATTAGGGATGAGCAGACCCTATTAAATTCGGGTCCAGCTGAAGATCTGGGTGTGGGTACTGGAACCAAAGCCCAAACAGTAACACTCACGATCGCTGTCAGGTGTTATCTAAATAAAATGCTGCCGGCAAAGCCGTCAAGGCAATCATGGGGGAAAACCTGTTAGGCCCGTTCCACACTTGCGAGTGTGATGCGATGAACTCGTAACGCGTGCTGCCCAGATCGCGCGGCCGGAACACTGCAAACCGGGACTGAACTGGCATGCTGAGTTCCGTTCCGGTTTGCGGCGCTCGGGCTGTACCATCCGGGCAGCACGCGTTACGAGTTCATCACTTCACACTCGCAAGTGTGGAACGGGCCTTAGAGACTTCAAAGGACTCGAGACCTTCCAGTAGGTTTAAATAAAAGCACATCCACGTGTTAAAATGGCCCAGACAAAGTCCAGATCTAAATCCCATTGTGAGTTTGAGACTTGACTTAAAATTTGCTGGTCACAAACTAATCTGCAAGAGCTAAATTGCAGAGAGAAGAGGGGGCAAAAGTTCTGACCCTCTAGACGCAAGATAATAACTAGTCCAACAAATGTTGCAGCTAAAGGTGGTCACTGGTCACACAAAGCATTTTGTATTCATGCCACATCTGCTGGCTACTCTGGATATCTGGATACCCAGGATACGATGCAGAACATGTGCTTCTTTGCTGGACCAGGAGGGGGCCTGGTCCAAAAAGTAGTGGCTATAAGCAATGCCAATTACAGCTGTATATTTGTAATGCATTGGGGGCCATTTACTAAGGGCCCGATTTGCGTTTTCCCGACGTGTTACCCGAATATTTCCGATTTGCACCGATTTTACCTGAATTGCTCTGGGATTTTGGCGCACGCGATCGGATTGTGGCGCACCGGCGCTGGCATGCACGCAACGGAAATCGGGGGGCGTGGCCAAACGAAAAACCCGACGGATTCGGAAAAACCGCCGCATTTAAGACAAAAAATGTGTCGCGAAAATGACACTTACCTTCACCAGGTATAGGACGATGAATTTCAGGGCATTCCAGCGCGCCTCCGGGGAACTTCAGCGCAGCAGCGCCACCTGGTGGGCGGCGGAGGAACTAGCTTAGTGAATCCCGGCCGGACCCGAATCCAGCGCAGAGAACGCGCCGCTGGATCGCGAACGGACCGGGTAAGTAAATCTGCCCCGTTGTCTTTCAATATACTGGGGCAGATTTATCAAGCTGTCTAAGAGTCAGAATATTTCAAGTTGCCCATTTCCAATCAATCACAGCTCAGCTTTCATTTTACCAGTGCTCATGAATATTTTAATGGGGAGCTGTGATTGGTTGCCATGGGCTTTTAGACAGCTTGATAAATCTGCCCCCCTATGCGCAAAAACTGAAAAAAGGAATCCGAGAGATTACACAAATGTACTAAACGAGTATCCGTTTATTTTATTATTAAAATTCCCATTTATTAACCCCTTTAGCTTAAGACTCAGCCCCATTTTTTGGATTCTGACTTGCTTCACTTGATATGGTTATAACTTTTTAATACTTAAAACTTACAAAAGTGATTTTGAGGTTCGCCAGTTTGAAGGTTCTAAATTCTCTTGTTTCCACACCTGATAGTTTTGATCATTTTTAAAATGTCTGTATATTTTATTTTGACGTCACTCAGCTTACAAATTGAACATTCGTTTTCCGCATTTTCAAGGACATCACTCCTATTGTTCCAAATCACAAAATATGTGATCCCGAGTGGAGCCTTTGGATTGCGTTTCCAAACGTAACCAGAATGCCTCAGGTACCACAAATCCTTATCCCAGGGAATTTGTAAAACGTTTTATTGAGGTATCGGGGCCATATTAACCCCTCGCCACTGATGGGCTTTTTCCATTTTACTTTCTGTGTATCGCTCCCTACTTTCAAAAATCAATAACTTTTTTCTTTTTCTGTGTACAGTGTGAGGGCTCGTTTTCTGTGTAACAAATTGCACTTCCTAGTGACAGTATTTTATATTCCATGCCGTGGACTGGGAAGTCGAAATATAATTAAAAAAGCAGTGATACTGACAAGAACCCGAATTTGCGCCATTTTCTTGTGGTCTCTGTTTTTATGTATTTTATTGTACATTCCAAATGCCATCTCTAATATATTATTTTGTTCGGTACGATCACAGGGAGACCAAATTTATTTAGGTTTTATTAGGTATTAATAGAATTTACCAGAAATTAAAACCTTTTGTACCATACAAAATTATTACTTTTACTGTATCCTGACTCCAATAACTTTTTCATACTTCGGAGTTGGCTGAGATGTCATTGACCGCGGGATTTAATTGGTTTACAGCCGGCTTGTAATGCTCTTCCCTGCACGGGAGGCCCATACAGACCTTAGGTTATGCCTATGGAGAAACCCATTGGCCTAGCCCAAGGCTCCTTAGTGACTGACGGAGAAATCAGTATGGCCGCTCAATAAGGTTAAGGATTTTCCAAGCAAATTTAGTGGATGTGATTTAGTGTGACATAAAATAACTTATGGAGTATGGTAAGTGACTACACACTAGGAAACTGTCTTTTTGGCCAAAAATGAGTTTTTTGCCATCTATGCACTGTAGGGTTGAATGGTAAATTGTATCTGTTTGCCAGGGGAGGTTACAAATTTCCAGATGGCGCTAATGTACAGATAATAGGTAATAGCAGGGGGTGACAACAAGAGCTTGTACTTGTACCATGAAAACTTTACTGTGATCACATTAGTGACGACGATTATCAGAAGGCTTTAATTCGTAAAATGGGAGGAAATATTAAATGAAAACTTGGGAAGAATTGTGGTACAACCCCTTTAACCTCCCTTACATTTAAGAGTTGAATTAACATGATTTTCTCTACATGATTCTTCATGATCATTAGCTGGTCGTTACTAATATTACGACTTACAAATGGCCGGGTCTCTGAACATTTGTATTAATCACATTAATAGAATATTGATGCATTGAAGTCATTTACCTTTTAGCTCAATGATAAAACTGCGGCGGCTCATGGTCCGGCTGAACAATACTCCTTACTATCAGCCCCGGAGCAATAATACTGCTATCTCTGTATATGAAGGGGTTATAGCGCGGTGCACCCTCGGGGCTTTGGATGATACAGGATTGCTTACAGTTCTTCAGCAGGAACTAATTTGCTCTTTAAGTTTGCATTTCAGCAGATTTAAGGGTAATTAAAGCCGAGCAGACCTGCCTCGCAACTCTTCTACATAGCTGACGACGGGAGACCATTTCAGCCTTGTGTCTGGTGGGTGGTAAATTTTCACCTGCCTAATTAAGTGGTAACGAGCTGTTTGTCAGGCTTTATCAGGCAGGTAAGGGCCCACAAGGGGTTCTGCCCGGCCACGATTGGCGCTTACTCTACAATCGTAAACAACTCCAAGGGAGCAGAGATTGAGGATAACAAGTTGCAATGATGCAGACGTTAGATTCAAGCCAACTGCCGGTGGATCATGTCCGAATAATAGTTTTTAGATAGATTTGACTGCCCTGACAGTAAAAACATTAGAAAAGATGTGCCGTATCACCGTTGGGGTGGAATAAAGAAAACTTTCACCGGAGTGCTGCTTCTTTTTGGATTTTGCTACATTAGAAAAGAAACGGTATTGGAAGTAGAATGTCAATAAATGTAAATTTTTACAGGAGTGTGAAACAAATATTTCTGCATGGACACAGTATTAACATGAAGACATATACAATTAAGGTACTATACACCCAGATTTAATAATCAGTCAGTATTTGGAAGGACTAGTTGCTGTCAATCAAAGCCTTGCTACAAAGCAGCCAATTGCACACTTAACATAATGGAAGCGTAATAGCCCGAAATGTTACTTCACTTAAAAGTAACATTTTTGTACCTGATATTCAAACAGACAACCATTAAAAAAAACGTAGACATGATGTTTGTTAATTTCCTATTCAAGAGCCGAACAAAACACAAAATGCAGTTTTTGAAATGGATTTTCAGTTTACAAAGGTGAAAATGTACCGTCTGTCTAGTTATAATTCATCGGTAATTTTATCGTGAAATATCGCTTTTAAAGGGGTCGTCTGACTGATGGGAATTGTATTTAAAAGATCCATATAAATGCTAGAAAAAGAAAGAAATACTCATCTTGAAAATGCTAAAAAAAAAAAAAAACATTTGCCACTTCCTGGCTCCGATTTAACAAACAGGAAACCCGACCTTAGCCAATCACTGAGGAAGGTCACCTGTTTACATTGTGATTTCCTATGTGTTGGTTATAAGCCAGGAACTTTAACCAAGGAGAGGACCTGGATAATGAGGGGGCCCTTTCTGAGGTTTCTGAAGTCCAAGTCACGATCAAAAGGCTTAAGGGTTTACGATGTCTTGGTATTTATTCTCTTTTTGTTTTGTTTTTTTTCTGTTCTCAACAACTAATACTTGAGACAGGTTGGGTTTCAAATCCTCCTTTTGCTCTACATAGACAAGTCATGGATGGGGCATCTAATAGGTGTTTATCTTTACCATCTGACAAAATAACCAGCCTAATTTCAGTCAAGCTGAGTGGCCTTGTAGAAGGGTTTTCTTGTTACCAGTTAGTAACATTTAGACTTTACAAAAAAAATATGCCCTTAGCCACCCATGACAATGGGCCAACACTTTTTGGAGCAACTTTAGAGCCAAAAATATATGTTTTTACAACACTCTAATTTACCTTTTACATTGATAGTGCCTAAACGAGTAGTGAATACTGTTGAGTGAGTCTGAAATGCAAAGTTTAGGTCCATACCAAACTTTGGGAGTTTAGGCCCCGAACCCAGACACAAACTTCAGTCAGTTCGAGTCCGGTTGCGGATATCTATATAAATTTTGCTGGCAAAGCCGACACCTGCGTTTAAAATAACATGGGGCCACATTAATTTAAAGGTCGCTGTCGGCCTAAATTACAATGGTTTATTTTCTTGTGACTGCCATTATTTTGTGATATTTTATCATACAGGAGGTCCCTTACTTAAGAACCCACAACTTACAGACGACCCCTAGTTACAGACGACCCCTCTGTCCCCTGTGACCTCTGGTGACCTCTCTGGATGTTGCTATAGTCCCAGGCTGCAATGATCAGCTGTAAGGTGTCTGTAATGAAGCTTTATGGATAATCCTTGGTCCCATTACAGCAAAAAATGTAGATTTTTCAACTCCAATTGTCACTGGGGAAATTTTTTTTTGTCTGGGTCAACAATTATAAAATATACAGTTTTGACTTACATACAAATTCAACTTAAGAACAAACCTACGGACCCCATCTTGTACGTAACCCGGGGACTTCCTGTATATATGTTTATGGCTACATGGGTAAAGTGTTACATTCCAAATTGGTCCAATATCAGATCCTAGAGCCAAATACACATTCCTTTTCATGTCTTCCAATAGCAGAGGGTATGTACATGCACAGCCCATTAGTATTCTTTTTCTTCCATCCGCCGTATGTTTAAGCAACATAAACTTATTTATTTGTGCCGCAAACTGCCTCCATGCGGTGTCACATTCTTTATTTTATCTGTTTATAAATTACTAGCTAATCCCCCTTCTCCTGCCTGGGTTTCCAGATCATTAGCACGGCTCTTATATCGGCTTAAGTCCTTGTCACTGGCTTTCATGCAGAAGGATGAAGCCGAGCTCAATTGGGTGTTTATCTTTCATTCCTATTTAGAGGTGTTTTACTGATCCCGACTCGTCTGCTTCATCTCTCTTTGCACCAAAAGGCCTTTCAACTCACTTAACAACCCTTCCAGCCTGAGAGCTCCAAAGTCCCTACACAGACACGCACAAAAAAGAAAAGGAGAGGGGAAAAAAAAAGGAAAATAACAACATTTTAAGACAGAAAGGCAGCCAAGAAACACCTCATTAAGAGAACAGCCTGATAAGCAGAAAGCCGGCGAAAACTTTCTATACTCTAAGACTGCTTCGGTTTGCAACTCCTCCAACGATATGCTCAAAATACGGGCGGCTTCCAGACCAGCCAAGTAGACTCGGAAAAGATCATAGATTCTAGGCCTACCTTGTCCTGGTCATGGCCGGACAAAGCTGTGACTTTTTGTACAGCCACTAATTGATTTTAGCTACTGCGGAACAAAGACAATCCATGTATCAGGGGTGTAAGAAGGAGAGTCAGGGCCCCATAGAGACCCCCATGAGACCCCCCACTACATCCTCAGACTCGGCCCGTGGCGGAAGTATACGCCAATAGGAGGGGTCAGCATTTTGAGCTGTAGAAATAATTGGGGAGAGATTCACTAGTTATATGCCCCCCTGAGGAAGCGGAGGTAACGCAAAACGGGAAACGCGTGTAGGGGGAAATGATAACGACTGGGACCTAGGAGTTTTTTGATGGGTATGTGCAATAATCTGAGTATTTAAGACACTTCATGGTTTCTTTTTCATTATTATGTTATTATATTATGTTATGTCTAGAAACTAGCAGCCATTCATAATGTTTACATGCACTGGGCACTTATTAAAACTATACTCCTAGATATACCCTTAGCCTGATGGCAATATAGCTACAGGCGGTCCCCTACTTAAGGACACCCGACTTACAGAGGATCCATAGTTACATACGGACCCCTCTGACCTATGGTGACCTCTCCGGATGTTACTATAGCCCCAGACTGCACTGATCAGCTGTAAGGTGTCTGTAATGAAGATTTATGGATAATCCTTGGTCCAATTACAGCAAAAAATGTTGAAACTCCAATTGTCACTGGGGCAAAAAAAAAAAAGGTCTGGATCTACAATTATAAAATATACAGTTTCGACTTACATACAAGTTCATTTTAAGAACAAACCTACGGACCCTATCTTGTATGTAACCTGGGGACTGCCTGTATTTGGAGTCTTAATCTTGACTTGTTTTTATGTAAATGTTGGTTACATATGTTTTTTATGGAATTGTGTAAATAAAAGCTAATCTGGACCATAAAACTCTGTGGGGGACATGCATCATTATTTCTGCTTGTCAAATTGTCTCATTTTTGGGACTTCTGTCGTATTTGCGTCTTTTTTGCAACTTTTTACTCTGTCGTTTTTCAAGTTCGCCTCGGCCGGCACCTTTGTGCCTTATGTATCATTGTTTCCCAGATGTTCTGTGCGACTTTTCACTTATGTATCACTTTTTTTTGCCTATTTTTGAGACTTTTTAGGCGCAAATCTGCACCTGGTCCAGGGCAGGTGCAAAGTAAGGATATTTTTCATGAACCCGATTTTAACATGTAAATTGGAATAATTTCACATCCTTTAAATGTTTAACATTTTGAACAGTAACCTGTTTTTTGAAAATTCTAAAATTTTTGCATTTTTTTTTTTTAATTTATTGGTTACTTCTAAGGGTGAGGTCACACGTAGCGTTTTAATTGCGCTTTAATTGCATTAATTACCCCTGTAGTTACGCCCCTGCCATGCATGATTTAAGTTGTGTGGGATTTTGTGGGATGTACAGCATTGGTAAGGGTCTAACCCTGACCAGGTTGGTGGTAAAAACTTGGGGAGAAATCCTGTTGTGAAGACAAGTACTTGCCCATGTTATAAAGGCTTTATTTTTTGCTTATCATCTTCCTCACACCTCAGAAATATTGGTATTTGATCTTACTGTTTCATGGTCAATAGTAATCTAAAATAAATCAACAGTGTAATAACATTTTTTAACTTAAGACAACACAACATTGTTGTGATATTGGTAATAGAGACTAAGGTGTAGGTGTCTTACTAGATAGCACTAAAAATACAGGGCAAGAAAAGTGAGAAGGCCACAGCATCCAATATGATGAAAAAAGGATAAAGGGGACCTACCACCACGATTCTACCTCTAAAGGTAAAACGGGTGGTAGGTGGATGAATGGGACGTAAGGATAGCCCTTTTTGGGCTAATCCTTACGTCCCGGCTATCCTTTTGTAAACTTTAATCAGTTGATATGTTAATTTAATTAAGCGGCTACTGGGGCGTGGAGTAGCCGGACATGAGGCTACTAGTCGCGGCTACTCCACGCCCCAGTAGCCTTGTTCCTCCGCCTACCATGTAATCTTCGGCGCGCAGCACCTCGTAGCTGCGCGCCCCCGTCCGAGCACCCGGCGTCTGCGCATGCGCAGTAGCGCCGGCCTCGGCGCTACGCCCGCGCACCCGTAGGCCTGCGTTCTGCAGGAGGGTGCGCAGCTACGAGGAGCTGCGCGCCAAAGATTAACCGGTAGGCGGAGGAACAAGGCTACTAGGACGTGGAGTAGCCACGACTAGTAGCCTCATGTCCGGCTACTCCACGCCCCAGTAGCCGCTTAATTAAATTAACATATCAACTGATTAAAGTTTACAAAAGGATAGCCGGGACGTAAGGATTAGCCCAAAAAGGGCTATCCTTACGTCCCATTCATCCACCTACCACTCGTTTTACCTTTAGAGGTAGAATCGTGGTGGTAGGTCCCCTTTAAACCTCTTGTACGTAACCCGAGGACTGACTGTACTTGGTTCAATATTCCACAAAGAAATTTTGACTGAATTAACTTTGCCTGATTTTTAATTGGAAAAAAGTTGCCTAAAATTATCAAGGATAAAATGTATTCCCAAGTATCTTACAGATGAGACTCTCCTTACCTCCATTATTGGCTCTGGATATCTTGAGTTGAGTGGAATGAGAAGCTGTAAAGAAAAAAACGTGGCTCTTTTGTGGCTCTCAGTCCACTCATCCTGTGATATCTCTACCTAGAGGAAGGACATGTAACATAATGAAGGTCACTTTGGAATAGTGAAGCAATTTTTGGTCACATTTTTGGATCTTGTAGTCCATGAAAAAGGACGGTGTTATTTACCCTTTAGAGGGGTGACCAGAAATGATTGGGCTTCATAGCAAACCCTTGGCTGGTCCACACGCACCGTTTCCCCTGTATCCTGTACAATTATGTGCCCTTTCCCCTCCATTAAAATGCCTTTAGTACCTTAACATCTAGGAAATAAAACCCATTTTTAGTGAACTTGGAGGTTTTTTTTTTAAACACATTTCATTAAATTTTCAATAATCAAACAATAATGCAGAATTACAAATACTTATTGCCCCATGAATAGTTTACATTCAATGCATTCCAGAAAATTTGGAGGTTTTAATTTAGCCCCCCATTTATAATGCTCTCCCTTTCAGTTGTCACCCACCCATAAAGCCCCTTTTCTATCAACATCATGCATGCCAGCTTCATGCCAGTCCATGGTTTATACGGTGGAGTTGGAAAGCCTACGTCTCCTTGCTTCAGCTTTGTAGTGATTTCTGCATCTGGGGGAGAGACTACGGCAGAGTGGGTACAGCTGCCGTATCGATAGTTGCCTCCACCATGTCTGTGTTTGCAGGTACAGGTCACAGAGCAGCGGGAATGGTCATTACAAGCAATGGCTACTGGTTTCTGCTTCAGTGTCCTGGTCATGTGTCAATGGGTGCGGAGGTACGTGTCCTCATGTCACTTCCTTAGATTTAAAGGCCCACTGTTAACATGCCAGTTACAGCATATCCCTAGGGGTCAAATACACACTCCCCTAATGGGAGGCACCTCATTGTTGATGTTCTCATAGCTGCTAATTGAGCCTGGAGCCCCTTAAAGGAAACCTACCACCACGGATCTACCTATAAAGGTCGATCGGGTGGTAGGTGCATCTATAGGACGTGAGGATAGCCCTTTCTAATCCTCATGTCCCCGCAATCTTTTAATAACTTTTATTTCCCTAATATGCAGATTTACTAAAGAGACTACTGGGGCGTGGAGTAGGCGGAGCTGAGGCTACACGGTGCGGATACTCCACGCCCCAGTAGCCTCTTTGACCCTCCTATCAGATGTCTTCGGTGTGCAGCTCCCCGTAGCTGGGTGCCCTTGTTCATGAAGACTGCCGCCTGTGCGTGCACAAAACAGCAGGATTCGGAGCAGTGACTGCGCAGACGTAGGACTATTACAAAATCCAAGAGCCAGGGTGATGAGGGTGGGTATTGTATGTCCATTAAGGGACTTTTTGTTGTTTATGTACCAAGCACTGGGAGTGTTGACTAGCCATACATGTTTAATTAGCTCTTGTAACAGAAACAAGTTCCAGGTCCATCACATGCTATGAAAATAGGCTGAACGTGTTTTTACTAGAGCTACATGTACATTTACATAAGAAATTTACAAGTAGAGGGATTGCAGCTTACACTTTAGGGTAAGTTTATTGCATTCTTTAGAATGGTTCTTATGTTTGATCCAGAGATGAATAATGTTGTAGGCTACCTGCTCTCATATATTTAGGAACTCCCCTTCCATATATGCAGCCATCTCTTCATTCACCGTGGAGTGTACATCTATCTGCAATTTGTTGCATATCCTGTGGATAAACTAGGGGTCGTCTGTAAGTCAGGTGTCCTTAAGTAGGGGACCGCCTGTATATAGTTAACATTTAAACATTGAATCCTTTTAATCCTAATATTTGGGTTGGTCTCTTGAAATGGGAATACCTCTTTAAATTCTAGTTTTGGATAGAGTCCCTCATGGTAAAAACACTTCTGACCTCACGAAAACTTAGATTGTGACATGTGATACAGTATCTATCACCAAACTGGGAGATCATGATCCAGGTTTGACCTTTCCCGCAGATCCCACAGACGGCTGATGAGATTTACATAGTAGCATCTACATAAATGTCAATACCCATGGTTTGCCATCTACTCATTGTATATCCCGTATATCTTCCCAGGGTTACTATAACCAGCCAACCTACTTATGTTAAAGACTGTATGATCCATAAGACCCGGTCCCCTTTGTCTTCTGTTCCTTCCATCTGTCTATATGAGAAGTTAGGACAATCTACAACATCTGCATAAAGTCTCTCACTTGGCCAAATCAGTTCCCTACACCGGACTGATGAGATGCAAACACATCAAAACTGTGCTGTCCACAGCTGGGTGCCTGTTCCTCATGGCATATATATACTGATATGGCTATTATCCTGTATCATGTCAATGTAGGTAGCTAAAAGGAAAAGTTTCATTCACCAGTGGCTTATGCACGGCTATTAAGTTTCCAGGTATCTCCGGAGGTGACATCTGATGGTAAGTTCTTTTTAAGGTGTTTTCTTACTTCAACTAATGAAGTCTGCTTCTACATCGAATCCACATAGACCTACAGCCAGACAGTTGTCTTCAATTCCAATTGTGATGTGAAACCCGATTCAAATACAACCTGGAGGCGCTTGGTCGTATCACATACACGTTTCCCCAGGAATGGGCACCTGGTGCTTTGCATTGTTTGCAGGCAAGATATGTGGTTCTCATTCCGATTGCATGTTTTTTCAGTGGAAAAGTACAGGCGGTCCCCTACTTAAGGACACCCGACTTACAGGCGACCCCTAGTTACAGACAGACCCCTCTGCCCCCTGTGACCTCTGGTGACCTCTCTGGATGTTACTATAGTCCCAGGCTGCAATGATCAGCTGTAAGGTGTCTGTAATGAAGATTTATGGATAATCCTTGGTCCAATTACTGGATCTACAATTTTAAAATATATAATTTCGACTTACTTACAAATTCACTTAAAAACAAACCTATGGATTTGTAAAACAAACCTATCTTGTATGTAACCCGGGGACTCCCTGTATATATATATATAAAACACTCTTCGGCTACAGATGTTTGAACTACAGTAACTCTTCTATGGGATTGGACACGTGGGCCGGCCTTTACTCCCAGCATAATACAATATTAAAAACAAAAAAACCTACGTTCTGGGGGTGATCTGAACTCAAGCTGCTGCAATTGTCGCATCCTTTGGGTACGGTGACCCTCAGCACTTGCATCGCGTCCCCGGTTTGATCGGATATGCATTTCAACAATGAAGGAAACTGGGTGCTGGTTACCAATCACATGTGTTTCCATGCACGATCGCGCTGAGCACTTCCCCCCCCCCCCTTTGTATTTAGTTTGTAAACGCATTACAAATGCCACATGTGGCCGATCCTGGACACTTCCCCATTTTTCCAACACATCAACCTCAAGAAGCGACTATTCACCTGCCGTCTACTCTACTAAGTCGTTGACAGAAGTGTCTGAAGCAAGTTATCACGCTCACATGGATATATATATATATATGTATATCAGCATCACATACGCCACATTGTATTTATCAGAGCCTCCAATCTTAACTTCCATTACAGCTCTGACAATGTCATTAATTCCAGTCAATCAATCCCGGGACAGGAACGCACCGGTGACCTTAATATAACACATAATCCGCAGCCAACTAGTCACAACAGCGCAGGGAGAATTCCCTCGGAAAGGGGATGAAGCCGGCCGTGTGTGGCTGAGAGCGAGCGAGCCTGCACAAACCCATCGTCTGTGATCTCTCGGGGAGATGAAAGACCTCTGACAGGCTGGATTACACAGAACAATTATGTGTGCTGAAATCACAGGGAATCGGCTTTCAGACATACCTAATCATTGCCAATTAGCTGCGTCTTTTTGACATGTTAGAGGAACCGTGCCAGAAACTGCATGTAAGGGCTTGGGACTCGATTAACCCCTTATGGCTCACTCGCCGATCAAAAACACCAAAGGTGGAACATTATCTAAAGAACAAGATGGAAGGTCACATTTCTAAGAACCCAACACAACACCAGAGTCCTTAACAGCACAGGCTGTCCCCGAGTTACATACAAGATAGGGTCCATAGGTCTATTCTTACGTTGAATTTGTATGTAAGTGGAAACTGTATTTTTATAATTGTAGTTCTAGACAATTTTTTTTTTGCCCCGGGGACAATTGGAGTTTCAAAGTTTTTTGCTGTAATGGGACCAAAGATTATGAATAAATCTTCATTACAGACACCTTACAGCTGATCATTGCAGTGTGGGACTATAGTAACATCCAGAGAGGTCACCAGAGGTCACAGGGGGCAGAGGGGTCGGTCTATAACTAGGGGTTCGTTGTAAGTCGTGTGTCCTTAAGTAGGGGACTACCTGTAAAGTACTTAAGGTTTCATACAAATTACATTTCTGTCATTCCCGAAATAAACCGGAATTAGGTACAAGTGGACTGAGATAGAACGGACATTGGGGCTCATTTACTAAGGGTCCGCGGACTGCGCTTCCGTCGGGTTTCCCGAATATCTCCATTTTGCCCTGAATTGCCCCGGGTTTTTGGCCCA
Organism: Engystomops pustulosus; assembly: GCF_040894005.1. NCBI lineage: Eukaryota > Metazoa > Chordata > Amphibia > Anura > Leptodactylidae > Engystomops > Engystomops pustulosus. The sequence goes on from NC_092421.1 coordinate 5,628,148, forward strand.
CGTGATCGGATTGTGGCCCATTGGCGCCGGCTTGCATGCGACAGAAATCGGGGGGTGGGCCGTTGGACAACCCAACAGATTCGGACAAACCGTGGAACGGAATTGTGTTGCAAGACCAAGCACTTACATGCACCGGGAAGAAGAAGTTGATCTCCGGCGGACCTCAGCGTGGAAGCGACACATGCAGGAAATTGGATGCACAACCTTAGTGAATCCCGGCATACCTAAATCCTTGTCGGACAATGCAACGCAGGATCGCAACAGGACCGGGTAAGTAAATGTGCCCTATTGGGACACCATATAATTCTGATTATGGGGTTTATTGTATTCCACATTACTGTATCATTCTTATTCATTACATTTTCTCATCCAATCTCAATGTCGAATACAAGGTCATAGCCAAATAGCCTATTGCCAGGTTTTTAGGCTTCATCCACAAGTTTAGATTTTCGGTTGGAGTCTTTGAAGCAGGTGAGGATTATAATTTGTAAGAGAAATTCATTGAAAGGTGCTGTTATTTCTTTTTTTTTGTGCCATTTCTAACAGGCATCAAAAACTGCTGTGGATGCTTCCTTAGGATGTTGGAGGAAACCAAAGAACCAGAACGAACTCGCAAATCAAATAAAATCTATTTGTCCTTGGTCAAATTTTGACCCAGAGCACCGGCACCAAAAAAAATGCATCTGAACCGTTTTGCTGTCCATACCCCTCTACAAGGACAACCATAGCATATTAATGTACACAGAAAACCTGTGCAAAATACCAGGTCAAAATGTGATATAGGCACATGGAAAAGGACACATATTAAGTGCAATCATTCAGAAGATTCGGTGCTTTACATTCTGTGAGCATCCAACCAATTCAAAGGTCTCTGGAATAAAGAGACACTGCTATCAGTGAGACATTCTTACTGGACTACGCTTTGACTTGGCTTCATGACCTTGTGATAAACTCTCATTATACGGTGGCCACAGAGCGACCCAGTATTACCACCTAGTGACTCTCAGTAGACTTGGCGTCGCGAAGCTCTATGACATGCTGCCACTTGTCTGTAGGGTGTCAGCAGGCGACTGGTTATAGTTCAACATCATTCCACTTATGCCCTACAATGTACTAACCAAGGACATGTTAACACACTGAAGTGGCTCCAAGATAGCGTCCTGGAGCACGATACTGGCTGTGTACGTGTAAGAATGTGCAGATGGGTGTTGTCTAAAGGTATTTGCTCTTTATGGGCAAAGCATGTACAGGCAGTCCCAGGGTTACATACAAGATAGGATCCTTGGGTTTGTACTTAAGTTGAATTTGTATGAAACTGTATATTTTATCATTTTAGATCCAGACATAAAAATTTTTCCCAGTGACAATTGGATTTTCTAAATTTTTTACTGTCTTAGGACCAAGTATTATGAATAAAGCTTCATTACAGACACCTTACAGCTGATCATTGCAGCCTGGGACTATAGTAACATCCAGAGAGGTCACCAGAGGTCACAGTAAGTGGGGTGTCCGCCTGTAGTGCAGCATGTGAGCAAAATTGCAATACATACAACTCCATACATGTGCCATTGGTTTCTTTCAGATATTGAGATGGTCTAAGCGTGTGTACTCCAACTAATAAAAATTTAAGTGAAGTCTTTGGCCGTATGAAGATTTTTAAGAAAAAATCCTGAAAATGATGTAACGAGTCCTTCCATAACCTTACCAATCCCATGCTTCCGTTTTACGAGTTACTGGGTTTCCTGCCAGTGTCTGCCTCCTGATCCTTCTATACTTCCCAGCCAATCTCTGACTGCAATGGCGACCTACCTCAGACTGAGATTAAGAAATCCCATTAAGTTGGAAAGATACCTGGTCTAAAAATTGGTACTGTACATTGAAATCAGAAACTATATACAGTAGTGGATGTATCAATGGTCGACTTATTGCCCCTGTTCAAATCTCACTTGCGGCTGCTTCATTGTAAATATATTAAAATTGTGAAAATTAAACCAACATGCAATGTAAGTGGCTTGGTGGGAAATCACAAGCGGGCATTCGGTCGTTCTTGGAAGATTGGATTTTACTTACTAATTATTAGGGCTCATTGGCCTCAGCGGAGATCTTCTTCCTCCTACTGTTGCTGTTTGCAAATCCATAATAATAATAATTCCTGTATTTATATAGCGCACACAAATTACGCAGCGCTGCACAGAACTTGCCAAATCAGTGCCTGTCCCCAATGGGGCTCACAATCTAATCAACCTATCAGCATGTTTTAGAGTGTTGGAGGAAAACGGAGGACCCGGAGGAAACCCGCCCAAACACGGAGAGAACATACAAACTCTTTGCAGATGTTTGCTTTGTTTCATAACAAATTTGCGGTTTTACTTTCTTTTCAATAAAGTTAAAATATTTGCACTTAAACAAATTAAAGCTATTGAAATTGTCTGAGCCTAAGTTCATACCCCTATTAATGGTTCTCGCTGCTACTCGTCTGTTAAGAAAATAACATGGGCTACAGATGCACAACAAAAGTCAATGGGAAATAGAAAGACTTCCTTTTACCTTCAGTATATGATTATGGACACCATTATCTTACATTTCTTATATACCCGTATGTACTCGAGTATAAGCCGACCCAAGTATAAGCCGAGGCCCCTAATTTTACCACAAAAACCTGGTAAAACCTATATTTTTTTACTCAAGTATAAGCCGAGTTTGGGGTTTTCAGCACATTTTTTGTTTATACTCGAGTATATATGGTAAGTTAATATTTTATAAAGACCCAATAACACCAAACTAGTTGCCTGTTGTGTTGGACCAGTGTCTGTCCATTATATACATCCATGCAACCATGAAAAGAAAGAATAAAAAGGGCAAATGTGCAGTGGAGAAGAGATAACTTGTATCTGACACCTTGGTAGTTTGGGGGACATGTTAGAATTTTAACATTGGAATCTTCCAACAGGAAACCAAAGCCGAGTGAAATGATGGGAAAGGCAAATATTAAGTAGATCAAGTAATAAAAAAAGGGGCATAGGGGGAAATGACCACTTCCCGGAGTGTGAATTAGTTTTGTATGCCATATATTTTTGTGTATTTTTTTTTTTTATAGAAGGTCACGGTGAAATAGCACAAAGCAGACACAGGCTGAATATAGAAGATACTTGTAAGGAGCAAAACTAAACAAGGAAAACAGATACATTAAAGTAAATAGAATGGCGCGTCCCAGGAGCCCCACCTATAATCCGGCCCTGCCCCCACCAGTCTCTGTATCCTGGCATTCAGTGACAATGTTTCGACATGGAGGGTCAATAACTCGCAGTGATGATGTTGTCAGTGATTTATATTGAAGGCAGTAACTGCAGTAGTTGATTATAATATGAGCAGTTGCCCTGGGTCTAAGGCTCCTAAGGGTCCAGTTGCCCTGGGTCTAAGGCCATGGACCAAACCAAAACACCCTGATTGTTTGATACTTCCCTATGAGGGAGCGCAAACCTTACAATCCTCATACATGTGTGTCAATTTTTGGGGGCTCACCATATAAATTGTTTGTGGAGACCACCCTTCATCAACTCCTTGTAGCCTTTAAATTAGTTTTCATACAGTTGGTCCATTAAAGCATATTATTCTTCTACTGCCGGAGCCCACTAGAGGATCCTCTAATGGACCAGTCCACTGGAAGCCCACTGGAACTCTGGGTGACCGGTCTAACCCTGGTTATCCATTTATACAAGATCCATTCCAAGACCTCTAAAGGTCCTCAAAAATTCCTTAAACTACAGACCTCAAAGCTGCCAGAAGGTACTACCCCACTTTTCCAAGGAGTTTTCTGTTCTGGTACAGTATACAAGCAGTTCATTTTAAACCATAACAAAAAAATTACCTTGTGAGGACTCCCAAATTATGGACATCCCGGTGCCTATGGCAGCTTTAATCTACCCTAAGTTACTGGCAGTATTTACTTGTGTCAAAATCTCATCACCGGTGTTCAGGATACAGAAACTACAAAAACATCACAAAAGCAGCGGAGTGGGGGATTACTAAGGTGAGCATTATTTGGTTTGTTACTTTCCACTAATCTGAGCTTTCGAAGAAGTTGAACCACCCTTCATGGGCAACCGCAACCTTCTCATTTCACTGCTTTCCTCTGGTTGAATTGTCTTTACAGGCAGTCCTCGGGTTACGTACAAGATAGGTTCCATAGGTTTGTTCTTAAGTTGAATTTGTATGTAAGTCGAAACTGTATATTTTATAATTGTAGATTGAGACAAATTTTTTTTTTCCCCAGTGACAATTGGAGTTTCAACATTTTTTTGCTGTAATTGGACCAAGGATTATCCATAAAGCTTCATTAAAGACACCTTACAGCTGATCATTGCAGCCTGGGACTATAGTAACATCCAGAGAGGTCACCAGAGGTCACAGGAGGCAGAGGGGTCCGTCTGTAACTAGGGGTCATCTGTAAGTTGGGTGCATATATACTGTTTTTATACACTCACTTTAATCAGTAAAAGAAATAAGTGTTCAGCCCCTTGAAAATGTCACAAACAAGACCAAGGTATACACGCGAAACATTGATCAAACAAGTATGACTTTGCTCGGAGACTCCAACAAGCCCCAATATTGATGCATGTAACATAATATATTTTAACTGCAAGGTACGAAGCCTTGAAAAGATGGAGACACACGGCACCGGAGAGGCACGAAGGATACGGTGAGAGCAGCAGGCACAGTCATTTCATTTTAGTTCTGGTGGCGAAGTAGTTACACGCAGCTCGTCGGCAAACAATTTATGAACCGATTCCTTCCTCTCTTCGTTTCTCCCCCTGTTAGATCTGATTTAGTGGGAAATAATATAAAATGGAGGAAAATAAGATCTGGCTCTCCAGGGAATATCAGCACAGGCTGTTTAGAGAAATTACGATTTTCTGTTTTCACTCCGAAACAGTTATTTTCTTTTTGGGAGGGGTCCTTAAAAGCTTTTTCAGTTCCGTAGAAGGAGGAGGGAATCTCGGCACTAGTGGAAATTAATTTAATTGCTCATATTTTTAGGGTGCGATGAGAACAAGAAAGACAGGCCTGCGAAGGAGGGGCCTTTTTTTTTTTTTCTATCCTTCATTCGTTCCTGTTTGCCGGATAAAGGCAATGCAGAACGCAAAAGGGCAGAGCGCATATAAGTCTGCCTGACGCTTCCTATAACTCTATTATATTACCATCTGGCTCTTTTATATGTAGTATTCGGGAGTGAATATAAAAAATGATCTAGAGCTGAAATTATTTCCTTGATAACACTTGTTTTAAACACCGCGACACTAAATAGCTGAAAAGTCTCAAAAGTGAATGCATAACGCGTATAAAAGCCACAAGCAAACCAACATAAATTCTTAAGATTAAAGCCATAACTCTTGGGGAAAGGTGGGAAAACGCATGCTCCGATAAATCTGTTTATAATAGTATTTGGGTTCCAGCAACAGCTTTCATTGTTCTCAAGTGAGTAACATATAAAACAATGCATTTCAAGTGTTATTGCAATTCCTTACGGGGCTCGGTGCTATCTACATATTGGCTGTCAAATGCATCTCCGACAGGAGAACAAACATGTTCAGCAAAAGAAGAAGCAATGGTCCTGCATTAATTCTGGGACCGCCATGAAGGAGTAACTCCAAGGAACCCAGAGGACAGAAAACACTGTAATAATCTCTCCAAGCAACTTACACTCCATTTTCATTTTCTAAATGATGTAGCAAGTGTTATCCGGACCCGTATCATGGAACATATGCAAATACTTGTATAACGCCGTCCTGCAACTTTTATGAAATAGTTTATCTTTCTGGCTCCTCCTATATCGCTCCGCATTTTTATATATTATTTGGTAGTGATGTAGTTATTGCACATAGTTTAGCAGGTCCATAGTTTTTTCTTTCTACACTTGACTATACACATAATAAGTACATTATGCCACAAATAAAATAGAGCTAATAGAGATTATAATATATAATATAATATTCTGCGATTAAACCTTACATAGGAAAACATTTGAAGTGAGAAGCATTGTTCAGTGTCAGATTTTATTTACAATGTATCTATCAATAAGTTAAATAAAATGAAATCTCATAATACCGAGCTCTCGGAAGGCACTGGCCCATGCGCACTGTATCTTAATTTTGCACGGCCGTCTGCAAGTCGGTGTCCTTAAGTAGGGGACGGCCTGTATCCCATCAATCCCTTCAGACCCCTATAAATGCCCTTATCTGCTACTGTGCCTCTTCTTCTCACTTGTACTATTTTACTTGATCCTTAACTTTGCAAAAAAGTGAAATCCACACATTGGGGCTCATTTACTAAGTGTCCGAATCGAGCATTTTTGTCGGGTTTGGCGCACGCGATCGGACTGTGACGCAGAAACCCGCTGGATTTGGAAAAAACGTAGAATTAAAAAAAAAATTGTGTCGCAAGAACAGCACTCACATGCACCGGGAAGAATAAGGTGAACTTCTGAGGACCTCGGCGCAGCAGCGACACCTGGTGGATATCGGGCGCACGACCTTAGTGAATCCCGGCAGACCCGAATCCTCGTCGGAGAACGCGCCACTGGATCGCGACAGAACTGGGTAAGTAAATCTGCCCCAATGACTTTGGTGAATGTGACTTTCTGGTAAACTGGTAATGATAGTTCCTTCCTATAAAACTCTTGGGTGACAAGACACAGATAAAGTGAGCGCACATACAAGTGAATGATTTCTGGAGGATGTTTGTGCAGTCACTTTGTTCTGCCTTGTTAGTAAGAGATATTTGACTACATTGTATAGTGTTACACATCTCTATAGGTCCCCATTCTATGTGTTGATCCCGGGCCACCACTATTCGGTGGCGGAGCCTCTACGTTGCTTCATGCTTAGCTGGGGATATTTCATGCATGACAGATGTTTCCATTCCATAGTCAGATTTGTATAGTAACCGCAATGACACAAAACAGGTATGACAATTTGGAAAAAGAGGAAAGATCTCACTGCTGGAAGAAGTTCAATCAAAGTTAGCTGAACAATAACGCACAACTTCCTCATCCCTCATCACAAATGAAAAGAGGTGGATGAAAATATGATAAATTAGCTTTCCCAGTGTTGATATAAATCCTGTCCAGCATTCCTACAACACAATGTAAAACAGACCTGCTGGCTGAAAGTGAACAAAGTATCCAGAACATCCTTCCAAAAGAAAACTAGTAACCCTTTCATTCCAGAACACAATCCAAATCAGATACATATATGTTTTCTCTTGAGATCTGCTTAAAGTCCCCTGTGCATACATTAGACATTTTCAAAATGTTGTGTAATTAAAAGGGTTATTCTCGTCTGGGCACTCACATCCAGATTCATTAATCTTCAATTAGATGTCATTAAAAAAAATTTACCTGTGTGAAAATAATTTCTCATAAATGTAATGATATGGTCCATGAGAAACAACTGTGTTCTTGGATACGACCACCTCTGCTGGAGACATTTCACAAAGAAACAAAAGGTTTTGGTATATGAAATGTCTGGGAGTTACTGCAGGTCCCGCAGCCGTCCTGTGGTAATGATCGCTGAATCCAGGAGGTCAGGCAGGACTCAATAGCGCATGTCTGGCCACCGCTGCCAGAGTGCGGGGTGGTCGTATCCAAGGAAGCTGATCTCGTTTCTAAGGGACCACATGACAACATTTATGAGAAATTATGAAGGATTGTAAACCAAGCACTGACATACTGGTGTGTATGGCAGGATCTATTCTTCTTTTAGCTTCTTTTGTCCTGTTTTTTCAACCCCTTTTAACCCCTTAACACTGAAGCTACTTTTCACCTTCCTGACACGGACCATTTTTTCAAATCTGCCCTGTGTCACTATAAGTGGCTATAACTTTGGAACACTTTAACATATCCAAGTGATTTTGAAATCGTTTTCTCGTGACACTTAGTACTTCATGTTAGTTGAATATTTTTGTTGGTATGTTTTGCGTTTATTTATGTAAAAAAAACTGATATTTGGTGAAAATTTGAAAAAAGTCTTGATTTTTGAAATTGAAAATGTTCTACTTTCTCCATACATAGTCATAACAGCCAAAAAAACTTGATAACTGACATTAACCGAATGTCTACTTTATGTCTCCATGGTTTTTCATGCATTCTCTCATTTGTAGGATATTATGGGGCTTTTAACTTTAGGTGCGATTTCTCAAATTTTCATAAAAACCACAAAATCCTGCTTTTGTGGGACCTGCTACAGTTTCAAGTCACTTTATGAGGCCTAAATAAAAGTGAAACCCCATAAATTACCCCATTATAGAAACTACACCCGTAAATGTATGTAAAACAACTTTCATGAAGTTTGTTAACCCTTTAATTGTTTAACAGGGGATTATATAAAAACGGATGCATACAGCCGGCACCCGATCCTTCTGGTACCGGCTCCGTTCAGCAGCCGGTGCCAGATGCATGACGTAACAATACTGCAAAATGCGGGAACGCACCTTCCACCATGCGGTACTATTATGTCAAATGTCGGGCGTTAAAATTATACAAATGAGCCTGAGGGTCTCCAGGTCCACAGGTGTTAATAGAGCCTGGAGCCCCTCAGGCTCATTTGCATAATTTTAAACCCTTTTTTTCTTAAAAACAAGGGCATAAGAAGCTTAAAAAAAAGAGAGGATCCAGCCAGAGGGGGGGGGGGGGGCAGTTTTCAAGACTGCCCCCCCCCCCACACACACATCAGGAATAGTTTAACCTGAATATAATGTTATATATACCAGATATATCTCAGGCCAGGAAGAAGCCAGCAGCATGATACAGGTATCGTTGGAATTGTTACCAAAGGCTCTTTCCAGCTGTGCTAAAACTATTATTTATCAATAACTTTACAGTTTACGCTTTAAGTTTGATTTGTTAGAACTGAATGAGTTCCAATAATTCGAGGCTATGATAAAGATGATGTACAGTACGTATTAGAGTCATCTAAAAGGAAGCACTGGCATTTGGGAAATCTTTTCAATCATTTTTTTTTTATAATTGCCAGTAAAATATTCCTATTTTGGGGTAGATGAAGGTTCCCAAAAATGTAAATTTAGTCCAGACTTCTTTCTCATATGCTTTAAGTAACTAGTGTGTATTTTTTATTCTTAGCAGAGACAACATGTATAAATTATTAATGGCTGAAAGAGAAAACTTCAGTCCCCGAGGCTAAATCATCAATCACATCGCACATGTCAGAGAGAAATTGATGAAGACCCCATAGTCATCTCTGTGCTCTGCCTCCCCCTATTATTCTCAGCTTGTAACCAGGTAAGCAAATGCAACCAGATCACGGGAACATCCTCCACTCGGTGCAACTGTCCTCCTGGTGACATTGGTCAGATTTCGGTGAATGGAGACTTGCCGTGGAGAGTCTGTGCTGTAGATATGAACAGGTTTTCATGTGTTTAAACAAGTAATATCTTATTGTGTTACTTTGGTCCATAATAATCATGGTAAAAGCATCTAAATCAGTAATAATGGCTAAATGTATCCAACAGTTCAATAGTTCAGGTCTTCCTTATACATAAAATAATCTGCCCATCAGTCAATAGTCGCTTCAAAAATAAGATGGGTAATCCTGGCGATCATTTTTGTATATAGGGGATGTTTTCGCATACCGAATAACACAGAATGGTTAAAAGTTGATTTTAGAAGGGAGGAGGCCATGGATAACAAATATAAGACGATTACCGCAGTCACGGTGCCTGGATCTATGAGTAGGTGTCCCGGGTTAATCATGATGGATTTTGATGGGAGATTTCTTTTAAATTGACTTTGTATGTAAGCTAGTGTTTTCATCCCTGTCACAATCGAATTTTCAGAATTTTGGGATGTCATGGGTACAAGGATTAACAATAAAGTTCCATTACTGATTCCTTTTATAACTCTTATGCTGATAATTGCAGCCTTGGGCCAATGTTTAGTAAATCAGCGGCATCCAGAGAGCTGCACAGAGGTCCCAATGGGCAGAGAGGTCCATTTTAACTATGGGTTGTAGACATGGACTTGTTGGGCTACATAGAGCTTTATTGGGCTACATAGAGCTTCCAGGTTCATGATGGAGCGCATATATCGTGCCCTATGCCCGCCGCCCAGACCAAACGTGTCCTATGTGGACACTTGCTACACATAGCAATGAGGAACATTTTTTCTATAACGATATTGCGCTATCCACATGAGATGACGCACAGACTCCTGAAACCACTGCTGGAAGTCCTGTCCGCTGGGAACCTACAATACTCCTGGCTTTTCCCGTGAGGGCTAAAGATGGCAAGAGAATTATCATCAGAACACCTGTAGACCTGCACAACTCATGGGAACACCAAGGGATTGATCCTATCCCCATTGAGTCATGGCTACCATATAACCTGCAGAAGGAGCTACCTGACCTTCAGGTGTCGAGGGCACCGGGCAATGATCATGTAAGAACTAAATAAGGACTTTCTCATGAATCTCACTAACATGTAAAGGCTGGACTGCCCACCTACAGGATACAGTGAGTTTGCCCATGATTGTCTGATCCCTTTGACTCCCCCAACTTCCTCCCTGCCCACTCCCGCCATTCCCTTTTTTCTCCTACCCCTTGTGTGGGAAACTCAGAGGTTACATCACGCTGTTTGGTTATACGTTGCAGAGTGTATATTTAGTGTAACTGTTATGCTGGTGTGTGGCTCGGTGGGCCTGAGATCCAGTGTTTATCTGAGCCGCTGGCTGACCGGAGGTATTCTTCTCTTCTGTTTATTTGTCGAAACAAAGGCCATGGCCAAACATACACATCCATCATGGTCCACTAAGTTGTGTATTACAGCTTTCATACACCCTTAAGTGGCTTACCTACGCCTGCCTTCATAGAGTGACTCCTCTTACTGTTACTTTCTTATTCACCTGTTTCACTTCGTGCTTCATGTCGCGTTACTTAAAACCCAAGTTCATAAACATTAATAGGTGATGTTTCGACCGAGCCGGATACACAGCCTAATATTCTCCACTCTAAAGCTACACAATGGCCTCTTTCACCTCCTATAATGTTAAAAGACTGAACTCCCCTCACAAAAAGCACCTTATTCTACTCCACCTCAAAAATATATTGGAGCATTTTTATTTTTTTACACTTTAAGCAAGGGAACCCTGTGTACCTCTCAAAACATCTTTGGTTTCACAGCCAGAGCCATTCCTCCGAGTCTAAGGGGTTTCCACTGGGATTCACAAATATTTCCTGACTAACACTTACTCTGACACAGAAGGACGATTATTATTTGTCAAAGGGAAGATAACCAACACTACCTCTACATTTGCAAATGTGTAAGCGCCGAACACAGGCCAAGTAAAATGGTTGCTTAAGGCCTTAGAGCAGCTCCCACTCATCTCCGAAGGCCTGGTCATTCTTGGAGGCGACCCAAATACAACCCTAAATCCTGTGCTGGACACCTCCCCAGGGAAATCTCACATCTCACGAATGGCACTAACTAGATTGTGTAGCAAACTGGAAAACGTGGGTTTAGTTGACCCTTGGAGACCACATAACCCCCCAGGGAAAGATTTCTCTTTTTTCTCTGTGCCACATTCTTCTTACCAGAGACAACTCCTTTCATCTACCTCCAATCCAGACATAGGCCCAATAATAGTATCTGACCACTCACATGTGTTTCGTCTCCATCTCTTCAAACCAGATACCTGTTACCTGTGAATGGTGTTGAATCGCTTGATAACCCGCAACACAACACGTAATAGAAATTGACCTGCACCATAGTCATTTCTTTGCTACAAACCCGAGCACCGACCCCACAGTCCCACTGATGAGGCAGTCACACAAAATCTACATCAGGGGAATCTTTATGGCCATCGAGGCTAGACAGCCGAAAAAAGGCAAAAAGAGATAGATCGCCAGCAAAAAGAGGCGACCTCGATGATAGAGCCGCTAAATGCTTCTTATATCTAAAAAAGATGATTTTCCGCTCATGGAAATGTCCTCACACATTAAGAAACACAAAGAGAAAGTGTAAATAGCGTCGGTAGAGAGCTAGAAGGCGCCCTGTACATGGACACCCCTGGTGTTGCAGAAGCGTTCCACTCTTTCTACTCAAACCAGACCAGAACTGCTTTACTAGAAGCAACCGAGGAATTTCCTAATAGGTGACATCTCCCAGCTCTATCCCAGCAAGAAGCAGACTCACCTGTCACCATAGGTGAACTCAAGAGTATAGTGCTTATCTCCTCTCCCAGGAAAAGTCCAGGCCCCGATGGGTTTCCCCTGCAGTACTATACAAAATGAATGGATACTTTACTTCCACACTTGATGACCTCCTGTAATGCACTGTTGCAGGTTGAGTCTTTGGTGAAGCAAGATCAGAAAGCCCACATTGCCCTTATACCTAAAGAGGGGAAAGACACACAAGAATGTGGTAGCCACGGACCCATATCTTTGTTAAACTTTGATCTAAAGATTTGGCCCAAACTACTTTCCACTAGGCTAAAATCACAACTTCCCAAATTGATACATCCAGATCAAGCTGGGTTCACGGGTGGCAGGGAGGACAAGAACAACTCTGTCAAAACACTACCAGCCATCCAGTACACACACTGGAAAACGCTCCACTGGTAATACTGGGACAGAGTGGACTGGTCCTTTATGCATGCTACTCTCTTCAATTTCAATCTACCCCTTGCATTTGTTGAAGTGATCTTCTCTCTGTGCAACCACGCTCATGTGAAACTAAAGGTGAATGGAATCTTATCCCCCCCCCCCCCCTCCAGGATGACACTATCACCAACCTTCCAAACAAAACAAGAAAAAGGTGGGATGTGTACACAAGGCTAGGCAAAAAGACAACAAGAATTTTATTAATTAGATAACAATGCAAACAAAATCAAAACAGGACAACAATGAATATAAAAACACTTGAAAAGTACACCAGAGGGGTGTACATAGCTGCCAAGGGCCAAATTGCCCTAAAAACCCCTACTGCAGACTGCCAAAAGGTAGTGAATAAAGGTAACCATGTAGAGCTAAAGTGCAAAGATATGACCAATATAACAAGGCTCAAAAGTATTGATCCCTACATGCCCAGTATATACAATACCAAATTGCCGTAAGGTAGAACAGGTGAACGAGGCAGGCAGGTATAGGCAGAGTGAGAGGGGGGTAGGCAGACCCCACGCGTATCGTCACCTACTAGGTGAATTCCTCAGGGGTTGATTTGTTCATTTTAGTAGCCTAAACCTTTTTATAATTCATATTGAGAAGATACCTCAGTTCAGGGTCTGAAGGTCAAAGTCTCTACCTTTGCGTTTGACCTTCTACTCATGATTACTAAGGGAGATCTGCCCAGCCGGGTGTAATTGCTGTAGCGTTATTAAACTTCAGAAGTCAGACCTGTAGACTGTCACACAACCGCAGGAGCGTTTCTCCAAGATCACAAAGCAACTTCCCTTCAAAGTACAACCCAGATCATTGTAAAATGTGGGAGTGCAGATCCCAAGGCATATAATAATAATTCTTTATCTATATAGCGCACACAGATACCGCAGCGCTGCACAGAGCTTGTCACATCAGTCCCTGTCTCCATGGGGCTCACAATCTAATCTACCAGTATGTTTTAGAGTGTGGGAGGAAACCATATATCAGATTTATTAAATTACTTCCCCTTTTTGGTAAAATTGAGAAACTACTTACAATATAAAGTAGTTAAAAACATGATAAAAAAAATTAATCACAACGCTGATAGGAACCAGACGAATCACTTAGTTCAAGTGCGAAACGCGTTGTTCTGTGATTCATTTTTTTTTATCATGTTTTAAACTACTTTTTATTGTAATATCCAAATAAATGGGTTTTGAACAAAATCGAAGCATCGCGGTGATCCAGCGCCGGATTTATACACTCGCAGCTCAAGTCTTTTGGACGAGTGAAGAAACTTTGGCTTATATAACCGGGTTTATCTGTAGAGGACGGCAGTGCCACACGTTGGGGCATATCCAAACCCCGTGAAGGTACCTGCTAGACCCACTTATGTGCTTATGTAACACGTTCCTTTGTGGGAATGCCTCTTACTCGTATGCCATATGGACAAGTATTTAAAAACTTTACAAATTAAAGAAAAAGTTAGAATGTGCAAAGTACTGGCGCAGATGTGTTTAATCCTCGATCGAAAATCTGGAGTAGGTTAAGATTCTCTACACCTGCTATCAGTCGGCTTAAACATGAAAAAAATGGTGTAATATACAAAAAATATATACAATAAATGTATCCTTTGTAATATCAATATGTTTGTACAAGTCTAAGTCTCCTGTGCAAAGACTGTCAACATTCCGGTCTTGGTATGGAGAAGCCTTCATGCTGAGCCCACATTGTGTTACCTACTGATGTCGGCTCTCCCTCTAAGCTCCTCATGAAGCCGACCATATGCCATTGCTTCAGCAGCGCCCACAAGCCTTGGCAATGAAGCTGTCTGTCCATCTCCTTCTCTCTTTGCAAGCATGAAAAGTTCCAGCACTGCAGAGCTGTCAGCGTACCTATTAGCTTGATGTCTTCATCCGACCAGCCATCTGTGCCCGTCGAGGGACAGGAGAGGCAGTCAGTGTCACATTGAGCAACTACCTTTTCCCTTGCAAGAAATGTCACCTGCTGGGGTTTCAGGATGGAAGGATACAGACAGAATGACCTGTCCAACACCAACAGATGTGAGATACCAACATTACAAAATCAATGCCCACCCCTGGGACTAATTAAGAAGAAATAAAGAGCACAGAGAGAGAACATTTGTGCCATATTATCCACAACTCCATCCACGTTTTAGGATCTCGTGTCTGGCAAGCAGCCTCTGACCTAGTCAAGACACTTCGAGTGAGACATCACTTTTGGAGTCGAGCTCAATTTGGATGAAGTTATTGCCTGTTATATAGTCTACATAAATGACGCTTGGCAAATGGATTGAGCATTGCAGTGAAGCTCAAAAAAATCAGAACTGCACGTATAAATTATTTGCCATTACATATCAACATTTTTGTCACAGATAATGTGGTGCTGATGCTTCCAATGACTACTGGAACAAAGTTATTTAAAGGAAATCTACCATCAAAATCAAGCACGCTAAACCAGGGACACTTACTCATAGATGTATAGATATATTTTTTATCCATTGTCTCCTTCCTTCCAAACTCAACCTTTAAAATTATGCTAATGAGCCTGAGAAGCTAGATCCTCTCCATGCTGAAGATTCAAAGCCTGTTACACTGTGCAGGAGCGCTTCCCCTCTCCCATTATGTGCTGCAGCTTCCTGTGCAGTAGTGAGATTACATCAGGCAGAGGGAGGTGGTAATGCTGAGGGAGCAGAGGGGGACATAGTGATAAAGCCTAATTCCTGATATTAGAAGGAAGGAGACCATGGATAACAGATATAAGATTACTAAAGTCACGGTGCCCGGATCTATGAGTTATAGTCCCTTCTTTATTGACTCTTGATTTTTATGTTATTTCATGTAATATAATTTGATGGCAATTTATAAAACTTCTAAATCTTAGACATTTAGCTCAGGGAATTTCTGAAGTTTGCTGCAACTCTAGAGAGGTTCAGCAGAGGTAATTATGGGGAAACTTTGGAATAATGGATGGAGAGCAGGGAATTCCTTAGGTTGATGTGAGCTATCAGGTCAGAATTTGCTTGGAATAAATGTTGCACTTTCTATAAGGAACATCTATTATATAGATCAGTGATGGCAAACCTTTTACAAACCTAGTGCCCAAACTACTACCAAAATTTACCGTGAAGTGCCAGCATGGAATTTTAAGCAGGAACTTATTGCTACCTGTTCTTCCACATCTTGTATCGGCCGCCTGAGGCCACCAATACAGGTGGCAAAAGAAGGGCAAATTCAGACTCACATTGTAGCTTCTCTCCAGGGTCTCTCTGTAGAAGAATGGTGGATCCAGCAGGAGGACCTCCAAAGATACTGCAGTTCTGTCAACGCCTTCTTATTTCCCCTGCAGTTCCAAACAGTCAATGAAGTGTTGCTTTAAAATAGCGCTGAGAGCAGCATCTCCTAAGTTGCCTTGGACTGCAGGAAGATTCAGGGTTTGGTGAACTCTGTCCTTGGACGCTGGCCTGAGTGCCTGCAGAAAGGGCAACCGTGCCACAGGTTGGCCACCACTGGTATAGATTATATTAAATATTTTTAAAATTAAATAATAATATTAATTCCTTTATTTATATAGCGCATACAGATTACGCAGCGCTGCACAGAGCTCAACAAATCGGTCCCTGTCCCCAATGGGGCTCACAATCTAATCACCTACCAGTATGTTTTGGAGTGTGGGAGGAAACCAGAGATATTTTTTCTGTCCTGATTATTGAGAAGAACGCTGTTAAATGGGTTTTCCAACTCAAACACAACATAGCTGTCATAGTTTATAGGATAGATTGTCAATATCAGATTGTAGAGTTCCAATACCTGGTATCAGGCAAAAAAAAATGGAAAAACAGACAATGGACCCCAAGGTCCAGCTCTATTCTCTTTCTAGTGGCCAGGCTTTGGAACTGCAGATGAGTCTTCCCATCATCAGATGTGGCTAAACCTATGATATATCTCAACAGCCCCATTAAACGTCAATGTAAACAATGTGGGGCTCATTTACTAAGGGTCCGCGGACCGCGATTCCGTCGGGTTTCTTTAATATTTCCATTTTGCGCCGAATTACCCCGGGTTTTTGGCACACGTGATCGGATTGTGGTGCATCAACGCCGAAATGCATGCAACAAAAATGGGGGGGGGGGCATGGCCGTTGGACAACCCGACGGATTTGGACAAACCGCGGAATTTAAAAACGGAATTATGTCGCAAGATCAAGCACTCACATACACCGGGAAGAAGAGGGTGAACTCCAACGGATCTCAGCGCAGAAGCAACACATGCAGGAAGTTGTACGACCTTAATGAAACGTGGCAGACCCGAATCCTCGGACCGGGTAAGTAAATCTGCCCCTGTGTGTCAAGGTGAACAGAGCTGTAATTTGACTTTCTAACTAAAATTGAGAGCAACATCTATTCTTTGCCCTTGTGCCTCCTTATGTTAAGGGAATAGCATTCTTTTTACTCCATCATGATAGGTAAGAAATCCTGACTGCGAGGCACAACCACTATTACCTCCACACTCAGTCTTCTTGTTCAGGATAAGAGTATGAGCTATAACATCTGCTAAAAGTGTCATGTGCAGCTGTAGTGACAGGCCCTCACCTGACCCACAGAGAGCCTGCGGGGACATTAATCATATCACAGACAGAACTGGGAACAAAACAAGGGCTGCCCATATCTTGTTACAGACCTTGTCCCCTACTTGTCACATGACCTGTGGCAATGTGCAGGCTCCCAGGAGACGCAGGGCATCGGCAGTGACATGGAACAGGGAGGTAAATAAAGCACAAGGAGCCACAAGTATTGTTCAGCTCCCTAAACACACACAATTATTTCTTCACATCCTTAACAGCTTTGCAGTGTATTCTGCTTCACTTGTCAAATGCCACATTAATATGGACACAATAAAATGTTTCAAATCAACGAATGAAACATAAAGTAACGACTTTGTGTAAACACTAGGAAATCTTTAAGGAGGTTAGAGGTGACACATTAAAGCTGGCCACTATTAGATTATTAATAATTTGGGTTGGAGAGGCCAAACATCTCATGTATGGAGTGTCCCAACTATCCCCCAATGGCAGATTTAGAGGGAGAGAAGGATCGGACGGCTGGTTCTTCTCGGATGAAATAGATGATCAGAGGTATCGGCCAACTGCTTACTAAACTCTATCCTAGATATGTATTAAACATTGAAGGTGACTTTCCTTTAAAGGCTAGAACAAATGTTTCTGAAACAATATCAAGCTAAGATGAAGAAGTGAAGAAGTGAAGGGTCTTTGTTGTTGCTAGGAACTCTAACCAGTTCTAGTCTGGTCTGAATTTTATGACCTTTGGTTCAAAGTCCTTTGAGAAGTTTTCATAGGTCTTCCATTGAGGAAGAATCAGTAGAAACAAAAGTGCTCCATGACCCTTTAAGTCTTACAATATGTGGGGCTTCAGATCATGGACTCGACCCTCATAATATTTTCTGACATATCAATTTTATTCAATTCAATTTAAAAAAGCTTTATTGACAGGACCAAATACAAGTTAGCACTGTCATAGCATTTACAAAATATGGGATTGTGGGGGACGGGGTGTGGTGCGGGGTAATGGGAACATAATTTAGGGGGACATGGAGTGTGGGAGGTTATAGTAGTCCATGGTATCTTATATGTTTCAGTCCATGGTATATCACATGTCACTACATATTGTGCCGCTACATATGTATGGTGCCGCTACATATTGTGCCGGTACAAATTGTGCCCCTACATATGTATTGTGCCGCTACATATTGTGCCGCTACATATTGTGCCGCTACATATGTATTAAGCCGCTACATATTGTGCTGCTACATATTGTGCTGCTACATATTGTGCCGCTACATATGTATTAAGCCGCTACATATTGTGCTGCTACATGTTGTGCTGCTACATATTGTGCTGCAACATATTGTGCTGCTACATATTGTGCCGCTACATATGTATTAAGCCGCTACATATTGTGCTGCTACATATTGTGCTGCTACATATTGTGCCGCTACATATGTATTAAGCCGCTACATATTGTGCCGCTACATATTGTGCCGCTACATATGTATTAAGCCGCTACATATTGTGCTGCTACATATTGTGCCGCTACATATTGTGCCGCTACATATGTATTAAGCCGCTACATATTGTGCTGCTACATATTGTGCCGCTACATATGTATTAAGCCGCTACATATTGTGCCGCTACATATGTATTAAGCCGCTACATATTGTGCTGCTACATATTGTGCCGCTACATATTGTGCCGCTACATATGTATTAAGCCGCTACATATTGTGCTGCTACATATTGTGCCGCTACATATGTATTAAGCCGCTACATATTGTGCTGCTACATATTGTGCTGCTACATATTGTGCTGCTACATATTGTGCCACTACATATTGTGCTGCAACATATTGTGCTGCTACATATTGTGCCGCTACATATGTATTAAGCCGCTACATATTGTGCCGCTACATATTGTGCCGCTACATCTTGTGCCGCTACATCTTGTGCCGCTATGGCTATTGTAGTCTCCTTTTCCCCCAGCAGGATGGAGATCTCCTCTTGTTCCTACATGGAGGAGATCTGAGAGTCTCTGGAAGTGGGTGTTACTCACTGCTGTGTATTTGGAGCAGTGTAATGGACCTCATCCTTTGTGGCCTCCTGGTACTTTTGGCACCATCTGCTCTCCCCGCTTACATGTGTCTAACATAATTAGACATATCAGAATTCTAACAGTTCCAATACTAATGCATGTGAGAAGCAAGTTAGTAAATGGCAGTGAGAAAACATAACATGAAGGATGTACACGGAGGCTCATGAAGATGTCTACTCAGGACAGTTTTAGATGCCGCTGTATTGCACTGTACTGTACAATGTACTGAAGTATGTGAAGACAACTAAATCCACCGATCAATCAGCGCAACAAGCATTCCCGGCAATCCAAGGGGATCTGTGATGGACCAAATCTTAACTCTTTCCCTTCTGCTACAATAGTGGGATTGTACCCTAGGCGAATGTCCACAACAAAAAAGAAAAAGATGACAGAATGTGGGAAAGATCTTTCATTACACAGAGTATAAATAGTATGATTTATCAGGGCTGCCAATCTGAGTGATTGATTATTGCCTGCCAGACAGAAGAGTGACATATTAGAAAAGTTTTGTTAACAATGTCTATTGCTCGTCAGTCTGCCACCGAAGCTGGTGATTAATGTGTTGTCAGCCAGTAATCCCACACCCCAAGCTAATGAGGGAGGCATTTATCATCCTCATCGAGTGGCACATGTCAGCGCGGAAGGAACTCAAGTACTGGAAACAATATCGTTTTCCTTATCCCGACTGACGGCTGTGACAAGTCTGGAAAAGCCACAAAGCTGCTTTGTGTGAGCACTAACTTAACAAAGAGAGAGAGCAAGACAAAAAAGAAGAAGAAAAAAGGAAAGGGAAAAGCACTTCCATTTGCTTTCTTCTCAGTGGTAGGGCTGGGCATGAGTTAGCTTGGCACCTCGCGAATGTTTAACCCTTCCGCTTGTTTGTTTGTACCTTGTTTAACCAGGGCGAAACACTCCCATTTTTGTTGTATGACATAAGTCTTTGTACTGGTAGAAATAATAGGTACAGACGGTCCCCTACTTAAGAACACCCGACTTACAGACGACTCCTAGTCATGATTAAGACGCACTGTGTCAAAACGCATAGACCGGACTGGTGCTGCTAACTGCATGAGACTAGTTGCTGTTTCTATGGCAGAACTTGTGATCTAATAAAGAAGAAATTAATTTATCTCCAATTACCGAGTGATTATTGGATTGAGCTGGACAAATTTTTGAAGTTTTGGCATTTCTACCCGTTGGCTGCGGTGTGTCCATGTCCATGATACCATCATGGGGCTGTGAGCATTTAGGAGTTCGGGGAGCTGAACTACATTTTGTTTTTTCATATATATTGGTAGAAATAATAGGTACAGGCAAGAACAGATACATCCAGTAGTAACATCAATGCTATTACTTATGTGAGGCCAGGGTTTGGTCGCAGTGGTCTTAGGATCTCTGAAACTTTCAATCTAACAGATGGTGTGATGGAGGCTCCTTGGGAACTGGCCAAATATATGACGGTTGACTATTTAAGGGGAGCACATGACTATTGGGTGACATAGGGATTGTGTAGTTGGATTTCAATTGCCAATCCTTATGTCTTTCTGGTAAATAAGCTGATGCATCTACTATTTGGCACAAGGACTGGCAAAGATGTGTAAAATGTATAAGATTCGGCCATTTTACAAAGAATATGGTTAAAAAGTTCATTTCTAGGCCAAAAGGAATAATAATTTGCCAAAGGGGGACGGAACACCTGGAACTCCAACTGAAAAAAAGTTGGAAGCAGTCAACTCTATCAGTTACGTAGCAGCCATAGACTTACTGAGGGGTCACCTCCCATTGTAGTCAGTAAGAGTTACACCTGTAGTAACCACAGCGAGTTGTCTTCTTCTGGCTCTGTCCAGTGTGTGGCGGTGGCAAAGGCTGATTATGGAGGTGATGGGTGTTACACCCCCAATAGTTTTGTTCATTCTATCCAATTGCCTGTGATAGTCCCTTTAGTGAGGTCCAATGCAAAATCTGTCATTATAAACTACGAGCCCTAAAAATCTTTATCATGCAAACTTTCTCCCCATTCATTCATAGGTAAAAGTATAGACCGTCCGATCTGCTGCACAATAGACTTGGACACACCATCTGAACATAGGTGGTTCCATTGTGATGACTGTCAAGTGTCCTCCTTCCCCAGTCGTCTTTGACTCAATCTTCTCATGAAGATCACATTTCATGACTTGTTCGGCCAAGGAATCCTCTCCACCATTGATTTTTGTCAGTCACTATGTTTCCATGTTGGTATTTTAGTTCTGGGCACTGTCATGTCATGTCCATGTTAGAGCTGAGAATCTACTTATAAACTCTTGAATCGATGCCGTCACCTAAGAGTCACCCATGACCGGTTGTTCCTATCCGACCTAGTGACTTTGTGGTACCGGAGCGCCCAGCTGACCATTTGTACGGTGTATACAGGATCCATATCTCAGCTGCGTCTACATGCCAGCATTTCACCCCTAGCCCAGACGTCATCTCACAACCCAGATGAACGAAAAGCCGTTTTCTAAGCTGGAAGTTTTATGACGTGTAAAACTTCCTTTGTGGTTTTGCATTTTCATCTGTAGGAAAAGGTTATGGATTCTACAGGAAAGAAAAAGAAGAGACACACACACACACGAGGCGCGCGTCTTGTATTTATAATGTAAGGCTCTGTTATTAGGGACAGATGGGTCTCGCAGCACACGCATTAAATGTCATGTCAGAGACGGAGACTTTTAAATCACATTTCGGCTCATTTTTGACCCGACTCCTGGGGTTTCCCCTAGATCCAACCAACCTCTTTGTAAATCCGGCTGTTTAGGTGCCATCATAAATCACTTTCAAAGCAAATTATTTCTTCATTTTATTGCAGCAGAGAGGGGAATTCTTCAGGAGCTCAGAAACTCTTTTGGAAAGAGAGATGAAAGAGTATTTTGCAGTTTTTCCCAGACAGGGTCTTCTACAACTACATGAAATACGCTTGAAACCTATGACCACAATTTCTGCTAAAGTTTGGTGCTCACCCCCGTTGTACCACAAATTGTTTTCATGTGAAAAGTGTAAATCATTTGCGCCTTATTTACCAAATGCTTCAGAATATTCCACCTTATTATAAGTGTAATCAATGGGGTTTTCCTGGGATAGGAGGACAATGGTCACTTGTCCCCTGAATCTATGGACGGTTACGCAAGGCTCTGTTGAGAATCTGCCCAGTTGCTACAATTCCAGTACAGACGGTCCCCTACTTAAGAACACCCAACTTACATACGACCCTACTTACAAACGGACCTCTGGATGTTGGTAACTTACTGTACTTTAGCCCTGGGCTGTAATAATCAGCTGTAGCAGTTATCAAATGTGCTTGTGATAAAGCTTTATCGTCAATCCTGGTTCTTATGACAACCCAATTTTTTTCAAATCCAATTGTCATAGCAACCCAAAACATTATTTGTCTGGAGCTACAATTATAAAATATACAGTTCTGACTTACATACAAATTCAACTTAAGAACAAACCTACAGAACCAATCTTATACATAACCTGGGGACTGCCTGTACTTTGTGGCCTCCTTAAGGCCTGAAACAAAGAAAAGTGGCTGTTTCATGAATCCAAGACCATGCAGTATCCTGACTGACTGTGCCGCCAGGGACGGGACTTCAGGCATCACAGTAATATATATTGCGAGGAGTACCTTCTGTCCTGCTTAATAGTCACATAATAATGTAATTGTGATAACAGTTCTTTGTTGCTGTATCACAAAGAAGCTGGGACTCCTTGCATCGTACATCATATAATACCTATGGTACACACTGTGGTTTGTTGGTGAAACAGAATACTGCCTGTAACTCCCTAGTGTCCCGGATTCAGCTGGACAATCCCGTTTTTTGGGTGCTGTCCCACCGTCACAGGTGGCTGAGATATTGTACCCCTGCTACCTCCTCACATCCCTAACATGACTCCATCAGACATGTGAGGAAGTAGCTTCGCCCCTCGGGCCGGCCCTGCACCTTCCCCGAGTTACAGTCTGAGCGCAGGAGAAGAAGTGACTGCAACGGGGCAACGACAGGAGGTTTTGTTTAATACCAAGAGACAGGGGGCCTGGGTCTATGAGTAAGAGTCCCAGGTTTATTATGATGGATTTTGATGGCAGATTTCCTTTAAGTTGCATTTCTCTGTGTCTGACAGGCCAATACAGGAAATTGGTTCTGGGAAGAAATCTTCCATCAAAATTCATAATGATAAACCAGGGACAGCTACTCATAGACCCAGGCACCGTGACTGTGATAATCATCCTATATATTGTTATCTATGGCCACCTGTGTAATCTAGCAGCAGCAGGAAGTGCAGGGGGAGGGGAGTCCTGCTCTACTCATTATAACAGCCTGTGAAGCTACAACACTGAAGGCTCATTAGCATAATTATACAACCTTTTAGAAGTAAGGAGGCCATGGATAACAATTATAAGAAGATGACCAAAGTCACAGTCGCTGGATTATCCTGCTTCATTTTGATTTCTTTTAATAGCAACCAACAACATTTTGACGTCACTCATTCATCAGCATTCAATAATAAATAGCAAGTACTAAAAAAATTTAACAAGAGCATTTGAAAAATTTTAAACATTTTATGTAGATTTACAGCACATGAGAAAACCTACACTTTATATCACCCTTACGATGCATACGTCTATCTAAATCTAGTTCTGTACATGCAAGTTAACGACAGTGTAGCTACTTTGTTTAGGGAAATAGATATATTCCACTGATGTTAAGGTTTTGGGCCACATTAACTAAGGGTCGCGCGCTGCACTTTTGTCGGACCATGCAGGTTCTTCATGACTAAAACGTCTTGCACTGGTGTTTAAGAAGGGTCTGTGCTGGGATTCTATGCGACACAAATTAGGGGGCGGTTCGACTGATTCGTATCGCCGTATTGAACTTTTAAGTTGTGTCGCAAGCCCAAGATGCACCACAAAAAAGATGGGGAACTCTGTCGGACCTGAGCGGGGAAGAGACACATGCAGGATATCGGGCACACAATCTTAGTGACTCCCCGCACAGCACATTATACACGGACAATGCACTTACATGCACCAGCAAGAAGAAGGTGAACTCCGGGGACCTGAGCGGGGAAGCAACACATGCAGGATATCGGGCGCAGGATCTTAGTGACTTCCCCCACAGCACATTATACACGGACAATGCACTTACATGCACCAGGAAGAAGAAGGTGAACTCCGGGGACCTGAGCGGGGAAGTGACACATGCAGGATATCGGGCGCAGGATCTTAGTGACTCCCTGCACAGCGCATTATACACGGACAATGCACTTACATGCACCACGAAGAAGAAGGTGAACTCCGGGGACCTGAGCGGGGAAGCGATACATGCAGGATATCGGGCGCACGATCTTAGTGACACCCCACACAGCGCATTATACACGGACAATGCACTTACATGCACCAGGAAGAAGAAGGTGAACTCCAGGGACCTGAGCGGGGAAGCGACACATGCAGGATATCGGGTGCACGATCTTAGTGACTCCCTGCACAGCGCATTATACACGGACAATGTAATTACATGCACCAGTAAGAAGAAGGTGAACTCCAGGGACCTGAGCGGGGAAGCGACACATGCAGGAAATCGGGGGCACGATCTTAGTGACTCCCCACACAGCGCATTATACACGGACAATGCACTTACATGCACCAGGTAGATGAAGGTGAACTCCAGGGACCTAAGCAGGGAAGCGACACATGCAGGATATCGGGCGCAGGATCTTAGTGACTCCCCGCACAGCGCATTATACACGGACAATGTACTTACATGCACCGGGAAGAAGAAGGTGAACTCCAGGGACCTAAGCAGGGAAGCGACACATGCAGGATATCGGGCGCAGGATCTTAGTGACTCCCCGCACAGCGCATTATACACGGACAATGTACTTACATGCACCGGGAAGAAGAAGGTGAACTCCGGGGACTTGAGCGGGGAAGCGACACATGCAGGATATCGGACGCAGGATCTTAGTGACTCCCTGCACAGCGCATTATACACGGACAATGCACTTACATGCACCAGGAAGAAGAAGGTGAATTCCGGGGACCTGAGCGGGGAAGTGATGCATGCAGGATATCGGGCGCAGGATCTTAGTGACTCCCTGCACAGCGCATTATACACGGACAATGCACTTACATGCACCAGGAAGAAGAAGATGAACTCCGGGGACCTGAGCGGGGAAGAGACACATGCAGGATATCGGGGGCACGATCTTAGTGACTCCCTGCACAGCGCATTATACACTGACAATGCACTTACATGCACCAGGAAGAAGAAGGTGAACTCCAGGGACCTGAGCGGGGAAGCGACACATGCAGGATATCGGGCGCAGGATCTTAGTGACTCCCCACACAGCGCATTATACATGGACAATGCACTTACATGCACCAGGAAGAAGAAGGTGAACTCCAGGGACCTGAGTGGGGAAGCGACACATGCAGGATATCGGGCGCACGATCTTAGTGACTCCCCGCACAGCGCATTATACACGGACATTGCACTTACATGCACCAGGAAGAAGAAGGAGAACTCCGGGGACCTGAGCGGGGAAGCGTCACATGCAGGATATTGGGAGCAGGATCTTAGTGACTCCCCGCACAGTGCATTATACACGGACAATGCACTTACATGCACCAGGAAGAAGAAGGAGAACTCCAGGGACCTGAGCGGGGAAGCGACACATGCAGGATATCGGGCACACAATCTTAGTGACTCCCCGCACAGCGCATTATACACGGACAATGCACTTACATGCACCAGGAAGAAGAAGGAGAACTCCGGGGACCTGAGCGGGGAAGCGTCACATGCAGGATATCGGGAGCAGGATCTTAGTGACTCCCCGCACAGCGCATTATACACGGACAATGCACTTACATGCACCAGGAAGAAGAAGGTGAACTCCAGGGACCTGAGTGGGGAAGTGACACATGCAGGATATCGGGCGCACGATCTTAGTGACTCCCCGCACAGCGCATTATACACGGACATTGCACTTACATGCACCAGGAAGAAGAAGGAGAACTCCGGGGACCTGAGCGGGGAAGCGTCACATGCAGGATATTGGGAGCAGGATCTTAGTGACTCCCCGCACAGTGCATTATACACGGACAATGCACTTACATGCACCAGGAAGAAGAAGGAGAACTCCAGGGACCTGAGCGGGGAAGCGACACATGCAGGATATCGGGCACACAATCTTAGTGACTCCCCGCACAGCGCATTATACACGGACAATGCACTTACATGCACCAGGAAGAAGAAGGAGAACTCCGGGGACCTGAGCGGGGAAGCGTCACATGCAGGATATCGGGAGCAGGATCTTAGTGACTCCCCGCACAGCGCATTATACACGGACAATGCACTTACATGCACCAGGAAGAAGAAGGAGAACTCCAGGGACCTGAGCGGGGAAGCGACACATGCAGGATATCGGGCACAGGATCTTTGTGACTCCCCGCACAGCGCATTATACACGGACAATGCACTTACATGCACCAGGAAGAAGAAGGTGAACTCCGGGGACCTGAGCGGGGAAGCGACACATGCAGGATATCGGGCGCACAATCTTAGTGACTCCCCGCACAGCACATTATACACGGACAATCCACTTTCTGTGACCTCCGGGATCGGGTAAGTAAATCTGCCCCTTTCTTTTTACTTGCTGAAGTTTTATTTCCATGTAACATTTCAGACATAAAATAGTGTTTTGGTGGAAGGGCACTAGACTTGAGATGGGAACATGTGACGTGAGGATTAGACCAACTGTACACCAGGTTATGATGCGATTTTCAGCTCAGAGCCAGTATATAGGGCTGTGACGTTCTCACCACTTGGTGCATTATTCATTGTGAGCCACGGGGCCATCTGGTGCGCTCAACATTCCACTACATGGAGTCGCACAGCTGGAAAGCTCAGGAATTCATTCCCGAGCTTTGATTTTTTTTTTTTAACTCCAGACTTTACTGCAAGTTTTATGAATATCCTGACTGGAGCGCAGGTGAATGACTCAATCATTCTGACAGTCCTGCCCGTCCTAAATGACAGATGTAACGATGTCCAATCAGAGGCTACTTAACCAATAGCTGAATGTGTGGAAATAATGCAGCTCGCAGCTCCTGACAGGGTTGGGGCACCCGGCTGTCAATCAGTGACCTATCACTCCACATGGCAGGAAAATACCTCCTAGCAAAAGAGCTTCATGGTTCGCAATGGTATGGAGTTTATTTCGACCCTTTTTTGGAAAAAGTGCTAGCTTTTAATTTTTTGGGTAAAATATGCATTGTCAAACAAAGTAAGAATCATGAATTTTAATCAAATGCAAAGTAGGGTTAGGCGAGGAAATAACGAGAAGGAAGTAGATGGTCATGATCAAACCTTCGATAATAACCAATGTTATTACTGTTTTATGTATTTTTACTGACTGTAAGACAGAAAAAGCAAGAAAAAATCCTGATAAAAAGTGTTTGTATCTTGTACTTGGAAAGTCAGGAGGATCCAGCTGTACCAGACCCTCCTGACCCATGTCCTGGAGATTGGGTGATGTGCTGACGTAGCATTTCACCCAAAATCTGAGAGAGCAGAGTCTCCACACTGCCCTCTCCCTCTCCAGGCCATCCGGACTGTAATGTGCAAGGACCTGGAGTGATGAAGAAGGGGTAAGAAAAAGAGGTGTGTATATAAAGTGCTGCTTCTCATGTGTATAGTAGTGCTGACTGTGTTTGTGTGTGTGTATAACAGAGCTGTGTTCATGTGTGTGTATAGCAGTGCAGATTGCGTTCCTCTATGTGTGTGTATATAGCAGTGCTAACGGTGTTCATGTGTGTGTGTGCATATGAGTGAATGTATGTAGCAGACCTGAGTGAGTGAATGGATGCAGCAGATCTGTGTGTATGTGTGTGAATGAATGGATATAGCAGGGCTTATGGGTGTGAGTGTGCTGTGCTTGTGTGTGACAAACAGGGAAATTTTAATTGTTCTAAAATATATTTTTCCTTTTCCTGGTCGATTAAATCTGGAGCGCAACTTAATGTAAGATGCGTCTTATAGTCCGAAAAAATCTCTATATTTCTATCCTCTTTGTGTTAACATGTTGTAATACTTCATTTACCCAAAAATGTGAAGCATATATAAAGACACTGGGCTAGATTTATTAATATTCTCAAAACTTTCTCAAAAATTTTTTATAGTACATTTTTACAGAGTTTTCACAAGCAGACGATGGGGCTCATTTACTAAGGGCCCCGCGGACCGTACTTTCGTCAGACATCCCGACGATTTCCGTTTTGCACTGGTGGGACAGGGATTTAAAAGGGGTTTTTGGTGCACGCAATCGGATTTTGGCACAGCTGAGCTGCTTTCATGTGACACAAAAATGGGAGGGGGGGTCATCGGACGATCCGACGGATTCGGACAAACCACGGGATTCAACTAAAAAATTGTGTCGCAAGCCAAGCACTTACATGCACCGGGAAGAAAAAGGTGAACTGATCTGATCTGATCTGAGCGGATCTGATCGGGGAAGCGACACATGCAGGAACTTGGGCATACGATCTTCATGAATCGCGACAGAGTTCATCCTCATTGGACAGTCCAGATCGGGGATCGCGCAGGGATGTGCCCCAATGTGTGTGAAGAAAGACTGCAATCTATCAAGGGCCGGTTTTAGACAAAGTGGGGCCCTGGGCAAAAATAAATAAAAGTTGGGCCTCATCTAGATAGAGGATAGATATATATGAGAGATAGAAACAGTAGAAGAGCGATAGAAGATTGATTGATGGATAGATAATAGATACAGATAGAAGATGTATACACATAGATATACAAAAAGCTAGAAGGATAAATGGTTATATAGAGGAAAAGACAAATTAGATAGATAACTAGACAGGTGGATAATACTAAGGGGTAGTAAAAGAGCGATATTCTCTACCCACAAAACTCCACATGCGGGGGGCCCTGGGCAAATGCCCAGTTTGCTGCGCCCTAATACCAGCCCTAGGTCTATCTTTTCTTTGGCAATTGCATGTATGTGTTTTTGATGCATCTTTATAGATTTTTGATGCTTTTCTAATGCACTTTTCTAAACTCTTAGCATGAAAAAATGCATGTCTGACAAAACCCATTAAATACAATAGGGCAGAATACAACGGGTCAGAGGTCAATGCAAGTCCTATAGAACAAGTGTGTGAAAAATGCTCGTGTGAAAGGGGCTACAATCTCCCCAAGTGTGAAACATTATAGGAAATTCTGTAGAGCAAAGTAGAGATGGCAAACCCTCCCCCCCCCCCCCCTTGACCCCGGTGTTTTAAGGGCTCAAGTGCTCTGTGGCCACTAGTGGCCAATACTGTTATAAATGGCAAGTGGTAGGTAGTGGTCACACTGGGACCCACGCTGTAAAATACATGGAAAGATGCAAGCAATGACCAAGAGCACGGCCAAGATAACACAAACAATAATAGTAATAAATCTTACATTTGTATTTTATTATATGAGTTACTGTAATGACCATTAACTCCATCCGCTCCGCTACAAATGATTGCAATGCAGGAAGTCTTACACCATATTGCATTGTCTCAACAGTGCACAGGGGAACAATGCAAATGTCTTTGCAGCCTTTGGCTGTCTAATTGCCATTAGTGACAATTACAGGGATCCGTACAGAAATTAACATGAGAGCGAGCACTAATTGTGGTGTATTTTCTACCGTATTGATGGCCCCCTGCCTGCTGCCGGAAAACGCACCCAACAGAAATCAACGCGAAAGCAAAACAAAACATCTCATTATATCCAACCCTTCCATCAGCGGCTGACCCCATCCGAAAACATCGCTTTACATAATGATTATAGGTGACGAAAACTCACTTGTGTGTGTGGTGTAAACACAAATATTTGAGGCGCCGCACTCCACTATGTGGTTAAAAAGAAAAAACTTTATTGCCGAGCCAAATCTTAGTGACAATTTCAGAATTGTGTTAAGCGTGTATCAGCCCTAATAAATAATGTAGCAGTTTGTTTCCTTTACAATAATGACTCCTGCGCTGTAAGCCTGGGAATCCTAGTAGGTTACAACCTTCATTTAACAATCTTCCTAATTAAAATTACCACCAATTATCCTGTAAAAGAACCTCCGCAAACAGATAATATGACCCAGTGTGTACACAACATGCATGCAGATTATTTCAGTGACCGAGAGGGAAAATCACAAAACCCCTTTCATTCTTTTAGTAATTTGGCTGCATGATCCTTAGGGTGATGCCACACGTGGCGTTTTTAGGACGTTTTTGGACCGTTTTTAGTTTTTGACAGGTTTGACCAATTATCTTAATTCAAACTGGTCAAAAACGCATGCGTTTTCAAAAAACGCATGTGTTTTTCAAAAACGCATGTGTTTTTTAACGCATGCGTTTTTAACGATCTGAAAACGCACTAACTAAAAACGGCCCAAAAACGGCCTAAAAATGCCACGTGTGTCTTCACCCTTAGGGTGATGCCACACATGGCGTTTTTAGTCCGTTTTTCCCAATTATCTTAATAGATAAACAGGTTGTAAGCAGCCAAACGCATGGTAAACTGCCAAAAACGGACTGAAAACGGATGTTTAAAAACTGACAAAAAAACGCCTTAGAATAGAGTGAAATGTTATAGTGGTTGACCTTCAGGGGTATATTTTTGGTCCACATTTTCATGATATCAAAAACAATAGATGAATGTTGGTGACTGTGGAGTTCAATGCAAAGCAACCAACCGAAATGGATTCCTGCTCGTCAGAGAATGAGCATCGAGGTCTTCTATTCAGCTGATTAGGGTGATGCCACATGTGTAGTTTTGAACCCGTTTTTTGGTCTGTTTTTGACCAGTTTTAATTAAGATAATTGGTAAAACCTGCCAAAAACGGATGCGTTTTTTAACGGACTGCATAAGGATGGACCAAAAACGGGTTCAAAACGCCACGTGTGGCATCGCCCTTAGAGCTGTGAAACTGCACCTTGATAACTAAGGCCCCATCCACATGTTTTTCACGCTCGTGTTCTGCGGGTGCTTTTGATGCGCAGAACTTGCATTGCCCTCTGACCCATTGTAATAAATGGGCTTTTTCAGACTTACATTTTTTTTCACGCACACACGCATGATTATTATTTTTTTAAACGCACGTTTAAACCTCGGCATGCTCTACTTTTGCAAGTCACGCGCGTGAAACGCACCATACAAGTCTATGGAGACGCATCAAAAACGCATCGCACTCTGAGACACAGGCAAGTGTAATGTGTTTTTCACGCATCAATTGCCATAGAAAAGGCAGAGCTCAGTCCTGAGTCCTTATCACGTGCGCTATCTGCACATGAAAAACGCATTGAAAACATGCGTGAAAAACTGCGACACTGAACAAACTCTGAGTGAAAACTGATTGCACTCTGATACAAAATGTGCATTTTTCACTGACCAAACCCCGATCGCCCCCTGATCCGACTCTGACGTGAATTTCTTTATTTTAATCACAAAAAAACTCTCACCTCGATTTCTTTAGGCTTTACAACTTTCATAAATGCTCCTCTAGAACTCGCAACTTCACGCTCTTTGTTTGTCACTTTCCTGGTATCCAGAAACTTAAGATTAGGAAGTTTGTTCAGGACAAAGTACCTGCAGAAAAGAGCCACAGATGAACATTTGTCATTGTGATAGCTTACATTGTGAGCAAAATCCATCTTCCGGCACAATGAATGTATGTCAGGCTGACTCCAGCCCTGCACCTGGGTTATTTAGTGGATTTCTTGACTCATGTGTGACTAAATAATGGCACCTGAAAATCTTTACAATAGAATCTGTCAGCGTGGTGTGGGGTTTAACCCAACGTTTGCTCATGAGAATAATGGGTCCCAATCATTTCCCCATGTGAAGACGTCCACCAATTAGTTACATTTCGTTATGTTCTAAAAGGACACTTGAGAATTCTGAATTTAGAGAGAAGATAAATAATCACATAAATGACCTTTCATACAAAACCCACCGGAAAAAAAAATGGTAATATCTGAAATGAAAGTACATGAGGGTCAGCTGAATTGCTTTATTGTTGACTGTTACTCATTACAAGTCCCTTCATCTACAAGCAAACAGATTGGGTAATATTACGTCTCCATAACGCTGCCTTAGATAATAGACTAATCGGCGAGTCTACAATGGAATGATTGTGACAAACCCTATAGAAGCCTCATAAATACATGTGGATGTGAGACGTATGTGGAAATAGTCTTTAACGGTTGAACTGAGATGTACGGATGAAAGAGGTCACAGAAATGGGTCCACGGTGGCAAAGGCGCCAGTGGAAACACAGACAAGTTTGTCATCACCGGCTGCTCATGGATCATGGCACAGGACGAAAGGACGATTCAGCCACTCTCTTTGATTTGGGATATGGAGAACAAAGGGAGATGAAAGCTTCTGTCTGCTCAAGACTCTCTGTCTGGGGAATTCTGTCGTTGCCAAAGGTGAAGCATGAAGAGCGGGCAAGTGATATCCTGTGTCTGTGCGGCTAAGAGGTGCTGACTTTCTGCTCATTCCACACTTCAGTGTTTAACCTGTTCAGATACTGAGGTTCAGACGAAGCTACAAAAGCTAACTTGTCCATACTGCGTAAGATGTTTATGGTTCAGGCACCAACATAAAAAGTAAGAGTGGTCAAGTCTGCCATCCACTGCTTGTAACAGAACCTGAATAACCAAATGGATTCTACTCAATATGACTCATGGGGAAGCATTTATTTTGGCCAAGCCATAAACTCAGGGCTGGCGTTAGGGGGCGGCAAAAAGGGCCTTTGACCAGAGCCCCCTGCCCTAGAGGGGCCCCTGCATGTGGAGTTCTGTGGGCAGAGGATGTATTGCTCCTTTAATACCTCTAAGTTGGTGCTCGGGTGCAGATGCTTATCATCTATCTCCTGTCTATATATGTATCATCTATATGTCTAGTTATCCATCTCCTATCTTTTGTACTCTTTCCCGGTTCACTTGGTTGTTTGTAGGGCCTTAGTCCGTTCACTGTAGTTATAATTGTTGGTTGTCCTTATACTATATGTGTGTTATCTAAGTATTAAAGGACACTTGTCATCAGGTCTGTGTCACTAGTCCTGTCACCTCTACCTGTTGGAGCAGCTCACAAGGATCCCATCCCAGCCTAAATCTAGTCATTCATACATTAATCATTATAAAATCATATTTTCTTTATTATGTAAATGAGGCTGGTCACATGGCCAGAGGCAGTGATGTCACCCCTGTTACCCCTCCCCTCTCCCCCCCTACTCAGGTCTGTGTGTAATGTATAGTAAAGCATTGCTAGTGTGTGTGCTGCATCTACTGACATGCTGCATCCTCCTAATATACAGGTGAGAGACACAGACATCAGCTGCACAAGTACCTGACATGTTCTGCTATAACATGGCTACAGCCTGGAGCTGTTGTATCTCTCCTCTACACTCACACATGCACACACAGGCTGCAGGGGGCGTGGCCACCAGCAAGCACATGGAGCAGCCATCACCTCATTATACAGCCTCACATCATTACACAGGCTGTCAGTCAAGCACTGGGGGTGTGGCTGTACCTCCCACTCATGAATAAGGTGGACAGCTTGAATATGCTAATGACTCATTGGACATCTCACAGGTCATTTGCATACAGCTTTAGGACCTCATTGCTTAAGTTTACAGGCATGTAGAGGGACAATGAAGGGATAGAGGCAATGCTCTCTAATGGCAATATATTTAGTTTAGGAGGGTTATTTTGCCTGACGGGTTCTCTTTAACGAGCACTGCTTTACTTATCTTCTTTTGGGCAGTCAGGATGTCTCTAGGGTGAATATATTATACTTACCCTATAGAGTCTTTTGAGTGTATTTTATTACACTTCTTAAGTGCTTTTAATTGTATTGTCTGGTCTATGTCATTTCTTGTAAATGTTTTCAATAATAAAACTTAGATTTTTTATGGATTATTGAGGTTTAGTTGTGACACATCGGGACTTATTTACTAAGGGTCTGTTGATTGCACTTTCATCGTATTTTTAAATTTTCAGGATTTGCGCTGCTGTGACAGGGGTTTAGCAGGGGATTATGTCGCACCTGATGGGATTTTGGTGCAGCTGCGCTGCTTTCATCCGACAGAAATTGGTGGGCGGCCATCGGACAATCCAACAGATTCGGACTGAGAGCGGGATTTAACATTCAAATTGTGTCGCATTCCAATGCACTTACATGCACCAGGAAGAAGAAGGTGAACTCCGGGGACCGGAGCGTGCAAGCGACACATGCGGGATATCGGGTGCAGGATCTTAGTGAATCGTGGCAGATCTGTTGCTATCAACCTATTTTTCCTTCAAAACACATTTCAACTTCATTGCAGGCGCCTTAAAAGGAGCAGCTAACATTGTTTCATTGATTGCTCCATTAACACAGGTGCGGGTGTTGATAAGGACAGGGCTGGGGGACAATCTGTCATGATTAAGTAAGAATCACACCACTGGACACTTTAAAAGGAGGCTGGTGCTTGGCATCATTGTTTCTCTTCTGTTAACCATGGTTATCTCTAAAGAAACACAGGCAGTCATCATTGCACTGCACAAAACTGGCCGAACAGGGAAGAGTATCGCAGCTAGAAAGATTGCACCTCCGTCAGCAATCTATTGCATCATCAAGGAATTCAAGGAGAGAGGTGCCATTGTTGGCAAGGGCGCCCCAAGAGGAACCAGCAAGCGCCAGGACCGTCTCTTAAAAGTGTTTCAGCTTGGGGATGGGGCTCCCAGCAGTGCAGAGCTTGCTCAGGAATGGCAGCAGGCAGGTGTGAGGCATCTGCACGCACTGTGAGACTGCGGAGACTCTTGGAGCAAGGCCTGGTGTCAAGGAGGGCAGCAAAGAAGCCACATCTCTCCAGAAAAAACATCAGGGACAGACTGATATTCTGCAAAAGGCACAGGGAGTGGACTGCTGAGAATTGGGGAAAAGTCATTTTCTCTGATGAATCCCCTTTCCGATTGTTTGGAACATCTGGAAAACAGCTTGTTGGGAGAAGAAAAGTTGAGCGATGTTAAGGTGTTAAGACACCAGTGGAGCCGAGCGTGTGTATATGTAGAATCTGTGGGCAGAAAGTGAAGCGTGGCCAGGGAGCTAACGTTGGCACCAAGGCTCCTGCATCAACACATGCAGCGTCACCATCCAATGGCCTGGAAGAAACGGGTGTCAGATGCGGTTCATCCTGCTGCCGCAGTAACAGCAGAAGCACCTAGTGGCCCACATGCCATTTCAGCCAGTCAAAGCTCCATCACCTCTGCCGAAGGGAGCTGTTTGTCTTTGACATCATCTCCTGATCCAGATGCTCCTGCTCCTCGCTACGCATGGCGCCAGCAGTCGTTGAAAGAGGCGATTATAAAGAGACAACTGTATGTGTCCAGCCATCCTGAGGTGCAGAAGCTGACCATGCTCATGTCCAAGTTGTTGGTACTGCAGTCCCTCCCTTTCCAAGTCGTGGACTCTGCACCCTTCAGAGAACTTATGGCTTGGGCCAAAGCGAGGTGGAGAGTTCCAAGCTGCCATTTTTTTTCCAAAAAGGCAGTGCCAGCCCTTCACAAATATGTAGAACAGAAGTTGGGCCAGTCCTTGAGCTTATAAGTTTCTTTCAAGGTGCACGGCAGCGTGGACATGTGGAGCTGTAACTACGGTCAGGGCCTTTATGGCCCCCTGGGTGAATGTTCTTCCCGCCCAGCCGCACCAACAACTTGAACAAGAGACACCGATTTCTCCTCCACGTTGTCAACCTGCTGCTCCTACTCCTGCGCCAGTATCCGCCTCCGCCTCCTCCTTCTCCACCACCACCTCAGCCTCCACAAGTCTAAGTGCTGCCCCATCATAACACATGTGCAGGGCACAGCGGTGTCACGCAGTTCTGCACCTGATTTGCCTGGGCAAACAAAGTCACACAGGGGAGGAACTGCTCTGCGTAATGCAACAAAAAATCAATCTGTGGCTTTCACTGCAGCAACTGAAAATCGGAACCATGGTGACATACAATTGGAGGAACATGGTGTCCGCGCTGCACCGAGGAGGGATGGTCCATGCGCCCTGCATGGCGCGCATGTTTTATCTGGTAGTCAACAGGTTTCTCAAGTCTTCCACCCATCTGCAAAACATTTTAAAAATGGCCAAGAAACTGCATGCACTTCAGCCATTCTTACAAAGCCAAGCACACCCTCCTCAAGTTGCAGCGTCAGAACGGCCTCCCCCAACATAGTCTCATATGCGATGTTTCCACCCGTTTCCAGCCTCCATATGTTAGGTCGCCTGTATGAACAGAGAAAAGCCATTAATGATTTTTTGATTATGCAAGCGGACTGGAGTACTCACCTGTGTAACTTTGATGTCAGCCACTGGCAGCTCATGCGTGACATCTTCCATTTGCTCAGGCCCTTTGAAGAGGCCACATTATTTGTCAGTCGCCAGGACTGCGGGATGAATAACGTCATTCCACTGCTTCATGTCCTGGAACTCATGCTGCAAAATCTGTCTGGTCAGGGCACTGGAGAAGTGGAGACTACATCTCATGGTCACATGCGTCCGGTGGGGGGTGAACTGGAGGAGGAGGACATTAGGGCACAAGCAGAATCTGGTGAAATCAGTGGTTTTTCCACTCAGGTGACAAGAGAGGAGGAGCAGGAGCATCCGGAGGAGGTAGAAGATGACGCAGATGACCCAGAAGTTATGTGGCAGTATATAGTGGAGATGGAGGCTGGGAGTCCCTAAGAGCTACCTCCGCAGATGGCCTGCAGCATACTGCTTTGCCTAACTAGTGACAGCCGAATAGTCAACATCCGGCATAGGGATGACTTTTGGCTCTCCACCCTCTTGGACCCTCGCTACCGTTCAAAAATGGGTGACTTTTTTCCAGCTGCCGAGAGGGATGAACAACTGGCGCACTATAGAAAAATACTGAAAAGACAGTTGGCCGCTGCCTTTGTGCGCCATTGTCCATCCTCTGTCAGGTCTGACCGAGGGATTGCTGGCAGTGATCGATCATGCACTAGTGCCATGGCTGCTGTGGGGAGATGGGGGGGGGGGGGGGGGTAGGAGCAGTAGCAGCTCCATCAGCAGCAACTTAAGTGCGGAGGTGGCCTACTTGGACAGCTCTTTACCACCCCAGGTAGAGGACCCCCTGGACTACTGGGTAGCCAAACTTGATGCGTGGCCGCAACTTGGGGAGTTTGCAGTAGAGAAGCTGCCCTGTCTGGCCAGTAGTGTGGCATCAGAGTGGGTGTTCAGTGCGGCGGGGGCCATCGTTACCCCAAGGGGAACCCACTTGTCCACCCATAATGTGGAGAGACTGACCTTTGTCAAGATGAATCAGGCTTAGATCGGCCGGATTTCAAATCATCAATGCCTTATGCATCAGATCAGCCATGACCCCCAAATGTTGAGAAATGAGTCTGGATTCTAACTACCTGCCACAGTCACTATTCTGATGCTGCCACCGCCAGATCTGCTGCCAGTTGCTCCATCTGCCTCCTACCATCTTTACCAGGGACTGGCATTGTGCCACTATGTGGGCTCCTGCTGCTGCTGCCGCCTCCACCTTCCCACTCTATCATTGTGCCACTCTGTGGCTTTACATGTTGCTGCCACCTGTGAGCTCCAGCTGCTGCTTCTGCTGCCGCCACCTACACACACTGTCGTTGTGCCACTCTGAGGGCTCCTGCTGCTGCTGCCGACGCCACCTCCACACTCTATCATTGTGCCACTCTGTGGCTTACCAGGTTGCCGCCACCTCCACACTGTCATTGTATCTGCTGCTGGGCTCATGCTGCTGCTGCCGCCACCTCCACACTCTGCCATTGTGCCATTCTGTGGCCTACCATGTTTCCGCCACATACATAATTTGTCATTGTGCCACTCTGAGGCCTACTCATGCTGCTGCCAACTGACCGCTGTCTCCCTGGAACACCTTGTGATTTAAATAATGCTGTTTTCACCCTCCACCCCTCTATGACGTTGCCACTATGTTTAGTTTTCCCCTTCATTTCATCTCTTTGAAGGAATGAAAAGCCTCAGGATTGATAGCCATAAGCAGGAGTGGATACAGAACACACAGGACATGCAAATATCCCATTAACTGGTCATCTCTGTTTTGGATCCACTCCTGTTTGATTTTGGCTTTAGCAATACTGATGGCTTATTGGCCAATTGAAAGCGGACACTGACGGATGAAAGGGCAAAATGATCAGTGACGTCAATGCAGAATTACTGCCGACACCCTCTCCACTCTTTAGGGGGTTTCTACATGTTTCCGCGTTTAACAGAACAGGTTCTGTCGTAATCTATGGAATCATCTGATGTCAGTGTAAAAAGAGTGCACTCTTTGATGTTATAGTGGGATCTTGACCCTCAGCTCGGTCCTTTCGAGCTGGCACAGACGTTACCTTGTCAGGCTGTGTTCCCACTTCGCTTATTTGGTGAAGTTGGCCCCTGTAAGTGTCCATGGAATTGAAGAGTGAAGCGATTCTAAGAGCGGCGGCTGTCATGTGCATGTCATACTAAAACACAGCATTCTTTGAAGACCAAACCACGGTCCCTATGCATATTTAAGCATGGCACAACATTCTAAAACACCCTACAGGCTCTCTGCAGCCAGGAAATAGCAGTTTTTTAACGTGATTCATCATGATTCGATTCGGGTCGAATCAAATTTTTAAAAAAAATTTGGCAAATCGGTTGAACTGAATTTCAACAAATTCACCCATCTCTATTCATGAGCACCTCTGTCGGGGCAGTGCAGGGGTAGCCAGATTCACGAAGAACAAGCACCACAAGTCCAGAATCTGGTGCCCCCTGCACACTGCACAGGACAATGCACATAGTAGACACTGCAGTGTTCCTGATAAATGTGCCCCACTGGGCCTGTGATATATTTTTAGTAGCACAGTGTGGCAAGGAATGAACTGGCTGGCAAATGCTGCAGAGACTGCCGGGAGAAGGAATTTTGAGGTTGTATAGCTGATGGACAATTGTCACCTGTCATTTAATTCTTAAGTGATGCCTATCTCTGCACTCAGCCTTATTGTACAGTACATTTATTGCCACTATATATTATATGCTGGTATATATTTATGTGTGCAGTACATTAATTTCTGGTATATATGTATTCAGTACCTGCACATATTTATGTGTATGTATGCGTAACCTCTATATGTATCTTCTCGGTGTAAACAATGTAACAAGATACTGACCTGTATCTTTGGTAATCATCTTCATCTTTCTCGGTGCTGACAAGTTCATTGGGACAGGCCTGGTTACCGAGCAAGCTGAGATATTCCAAAGCCGGAGCAGATGAGGCCAATGCATCCAGGAGATGATCCAGCTCAGTCAGGTATTTCAGAAAATGTTAAGACAATGCAATATTATTGTTTGGCTCATTAGACAATCATTTTTATTTCTTTCCATGCTTTAAAGGGATTATAAGAGATTTCATGAACATGGCGTTCCTCCCTCGCGTTCATGGGGTGTGTCTGGTATCACAGCCTCAACAAGTCCAGGCAGTTCCTGGCTTAAGTACCACGTGGGTTCTATATGTTTGTTATTAAGTTGAATTTGTATGCAAGTCGGAACAGATTTATTTTTTAAGTGTAACTCCAGACAACATATTTTTTTCCCTGTGGCAATTGGATTTTCAAAATTTTGGGTTGACAAGGAAACAAGGATTATCAATAAATTTTCATTGTAGACAACTTATAGTTGATATCATTGTAGCAAAGTTCTGTAAGTCGAGGACCGCCTGTGTTGTGCTGGTGACTGATACGGCCTTAAACTGCAATACCAAAAACACCCAATGAACATGCAATTTTTAACATAGAAGTGTTTTAGGACTGTTCTTCTGCCATTAGAATTCTTTTTGATAGTTCCTGCAGAAAACAGAGAAAAACTTTTGCCTGCCTTGATTTCCATTTGTAGCAGAATGCTGTATCTGGGGACAGTAGGGCTGTATTTCTCATAGGGCACTGAGGACCGGTGTCTTAAAGGAAACCTACCATTTGATTTGATGCCTTATGAAGCAAACATACCTTGAGACTGCTGTAGCTACACTGATGCAGGATCATATCTTGGTTAATCCCTGAGCTGAGTGGTTTTGCTGAAAAAACAATTATAACATTCAGGACCTTGGGAAAGTTGGGTCAGCATGTAATTCAATACACAAAGGAGCTTGGAATTACAAATGGCTGCTAAGTAAAGAATGACTTCGCATGACTAGTCAAGCACTAATCAACAGCAGCTGGGGGATGGTGCAGCAATTGATTATTCTGTCTGGCAGGGAGAAGAGTGATTGCATCATCATCTCCAGCAGAGAGAAACTCTCCTGCTATGAGACGTAGGAAATAAAGCGCTGAACCAGCCATAGAAGTGACAGAGCTTCATTATTATAATGTTATATCTGTTGTATCAGCAAAACCACTCAGCTCAGGGATTAACTAAGATCTGATCCTACATCAGCATTCTTAAGGTATGTTTGCTTCATAATGCATCAAATCACATGGTAGGTTTCCTTTATGCACCTAAATGAGGAGGGGCATCTCCAAGAACATTTATGTTTTTCTTCATGTTTTTTTACATTTGATTTCTGACCTGATTGTTGTCACACACTGGCGGTGTGTCATAAACTATAGGAGAGGTGACGCAAGGAGTCTACAACAGTGGAGGAATGGTGTTGGATTTTAAATGAAACAAGTCAGATGCAATAGAAGCATAAACTTTCAGGATCCAAGTGGAGGAACCACAATATCATGTAAAATATTGAGTTAAAAAAAAAATCACAACTATATTTCTACAATACCTTCATTTCAGCTCAGTTAATTCAGGTTAATGGGCAAATAAACCCACAAATAAAATGGTCATTATTATTTTACTTAAAAGATTCCTTAAGAGGATAAACTGAGGAGGATAGCAATGAAACTGCTGAAACTAATAGGATAAAAGTTGTCCTAAGACAGGAGCTATTGATTTGGGAAGAAATATTTTAGAATATATTTATTTTAATTATTTACCTTAAAGAGGAGCTGTCACCCTGAAAAACAGCATTGGAGCTACTTACTAAAGTGAGCAGCTCCTGGTGCTAAAACAAATGCAGCAGTGTTACAATGTTAGCGTTATCTGAAACTTCCGATAACGCTAACAAACACCACTGCGCTGTACACTAGAAACGGGGAAGAGGCAGCACCTTGGATATGCCAGACCACTGGGAGAGCCGTCCGGCGTTTGTATTGTATCAGAGATTTTTGATAATACTAATAATTCTTTATTTATATAGCGCACACAGATTACGCAGCGCTGCACAAAGCATGACAAATCAGTCCCTGTCCCCCATGAGGCTCACAATCTAAACAACCTACCAGTATTTTTTGGAGTGTGGGAGGAAACCCCACAGGAGAACATACAAACTCTTTGCAGATGTTGACCCTGGGTGGGACTAGAACCCAGGTCTCCTGTGCTGTGTCTGTTTCAACACTAGGAGCTGCTTACTATAGTAACATCTCCTAGTGCCGAATTTCCGGGTGACAGGTCCTCTTTAAACTCCTGGGTTGCAGGGTTAAGCTCCTGATCAACCTGCATTTGCTTGAATCTTAGCAAAAAGTAAATGCAGAATTCCCGCGTCTTCAGTCACATCATCAATAAACATTAGACCCCCGGATGCCCATGTCATCACTCTCTCTCCGAAATGTTTTCGAGAACATGGTGTGATTTCAAACATGACCCGTTCCAAGCCTTCTACATACTGTTTGCTTCTAACCATTTTGGTACAGGTTGATCTTATCCTCATCTGTCTAAATAATGCTGTTCCAGGACTGGTTTGGCTTCTTTGGATGTTTTTGGCAAAGTCTGATTTGGCTTTGTGTTTTCGAGGCTGATTAGTGGTTTGCACTTTGTGGTGAACCCTCTGTATTTGCTCTCGGGAAGTTGTCTCTTTATGGGACCCTTAGATATAGGTCCACCTACTTCCTGGAGAGACTTCTTTGCTTGGGTGGGTGTTTATTCTTTACCATTGAAAGAATTCTGTGATGCTCTGATATATTTTTCTGTGGACATCCAAGACTTTTTGAATTCCCGAGCTCACAAGTTTTCTCGTTTCCCCCAGATTGTACCAAACTGTTCATTTTGTTATTCCTAACATTCCTAAAGATTTGCTAATGGAATGAAACAGACCATCATTAGGCTCATTTGACCACATGTGTTTTCACAGCGACACCTCATCCATGCAAATACCCCTCCGGGAATCAACATTAGACCTTTTACCTGCTGAGACATAAAGCAGTCTATGGAGCCCATTACATTGCTTTGGAGTTGAGTGGCCAATTATTTTTGATCAATTAAAATAGATTCAGCTTCCGATTAAAGAGCTGTCAGGGAGGGGCCATGCTCATGGTTGCCCAGTATTAGATAGGATGGGCAGAAGCAAGCAGGCAGGGCTGTTGGGGGGCTGGAGTTTTAGGGTTCACTGTCCTGTCTGTTGTTCCTGAGTCCAGTGTCCCTATTACACACTACAGTATACCTGGCTCCCTGACAGCAAATCACCATCATTATCTGTTATTCCTCCTTTCATCGCCCCCCCCATCCCTTATGCAGCCACTAGCTGACCCCATGCTCCAAGCAAGTCTCTGCCAGCTCACATCTGCAATGGGGGATGAGGGGGGAAGGGGAGAGAGGAAGATGTAGCAGTACATATGATTATGATGACAAAGAAATCCCAATGCCCCAGTTACTCAATGCAATAGGACGGCAGTGGAACCATTAAAGCGTAACTGTAAAGCTGTAGTGATTTTACCAAATTATTATATGTGATTCCCCCTTTGAAAACAAACAGAACGATGTCTACTTTGTGCTGCTCGTCCTTTTCTTTCCAAAGTTATGTTGTATATGGTGACAGCTTCCAACGCATGGAGGAGCAGGGAACATGTAACAAGTGCTAGAAATTATAAGTAAACCAGTTACATGCGGTCTATAGTCTGTGCTGTGTGAGCAGTAAGGGTTAATAGCTTATCTGGAGAGCTGATACTGCAGATGACAAGGTGGGGGAAGTGAGCAGTGAGAAGAGGAGAGACAGACAGATAAATTTCTGTACAATCACAAAATTGGTTGGAGTGACTGATAGGGAACAGGGGACATCTTGTACCTCAATATTCTGTGCTGGAGAGACCTGCATACACATCCAGCTCTATTGCATTCACTGTTACATGACCTCCTCCTCTGTGAGCAGGGAGCAGCAGCTCCTCCTTTCCCATGAATCCATAGTTTGTTTACGGACTCCAGTGCTTATCAGCACATGGAAAGGAGGCAGCCATTGCAGCACTAAGTTGATCTGAGGGGGATAGCAAGGAAACTACTGCATATAGGTAATAAAGATAATAGGCAAAGTTGTTTTACCTCCCAAGAGCTATTGATTTGTGGAAAACAAAAAAACCTTTACAATTACTCCTTTGTGGTAATTATAAGAGCAGATTGGAAATTGTATTAAAGGGGTTGTCTGAGTTTTGAAAAAAAAATATATGTGGCCGGGAGCAGGCTGCCTAAAACAATAAAGCTGTACTTACCTTCCGGTGCCCTCCCATATCCAGCGCTGCTGTCGCTCCGGTCCAGGCGCCATGTAAACAAACATGGTCGCCAGAGCAGCGCTGCATTCAGCTTCCGGCCGCACCCGACAACCTTCCGGCCCCCATAGACAATGCTTTGTATAGGGACGGATAGGCGTACCCGGCCACGGCCGGCCGGAAGCTGAATGCAGCGCTGCTCCGGCGGCCATGTTTGTTTACATGGCACCCGGACCGGAGCGACAGCAGCGCTAGATACCG
Organism: Engystomops pustulosus; assembly: GCF_040894005.1. Classification (NCBI taxonomy): domain Eukaryota; kingdom Metazoa; phylum Chordata; class Amphibia; order Anura; family Leptodactylidae; genus Engystomops; species Engystomops pustulosus. The sequence continues at coordinate 5,672,364 of NC_092421.1, forward strand.
GAGGGCACCGGAAGGTAAGTACAGCTTTATTATTTTAGGCAGCCCACTCCCGGCCACATATATATATTTTTTTTTAAACTCGGACCACCCCTTTAAAGAGGTTATGGGAATCTGTCATTCGGTGAAAATGTGTGTCCTGCTGACAGGTTCCTTTTAAAAAGATTACAATTGATGATTATTAAGTAAGGGATCATTTTATATTCGATTGCTATGAAATTCACCAAATGCTTGGAATTATTTAGAAACAAGCAAATCACGACAACGGACAAATCATGAAGGTAAGTCCATGCTAGTGCTTAGCACAGAGCGTGCCAGGCAGCATGTTATAGAGCAGGAAAAGCTTAGCAGATTGTACATAGTGCTCTATATGCCAACAGGATGTGCATGGTCTATATACACTATTCCTATAGCATGTTTTAGAGGGGCAGGAACTGATCAGATTGTATACAGTTATAGGATATCTGCATGTTCATCTCTGCTCACTCTAGTTTCTATCTTTGGATATGCACAGACAAGGAAGGCCTAGGTTTTCAATGTATCCTCACTAAATATGAAGCACTCACATATATTTAACGGTACAGTTATAATATATTCTACACTAATCTGGGTCATGTACAGAGAAGCTGCAGATCACGTCTTTTAGTGCTTGAACATATATTTGAGAAAATACTGCATACTGATATTTTACCACTAGAGGGCACATGCATAGACTTATGTAAACTGCCAGAGTCCCAATTTGTTTGTCTTTAGGTAGATATTTTATGGGGTGAATTTACCACACAACAAACAGTCAGTCAGGAGACTCCCCTTAAAAATCGAGCAGAAACCTAATTTTCATACAGAAATAAAAAAAGGTTACCACAACCTTGGCTAATCTGAGATAATTCAAATTTTAACTTCTTGGAGTTATATGTTTGAACAGGTATATGTAACCAGCTGATCGTGGGTGCTAATACATGAGCAATCAGATTGTGCTTAGCCTTACTCACTTCCAATCAGATTGTGCTTAGCCTTAGTCACTTCCTATCAGATTGTGTTTAGCCTTACTCCCTTCCAATCAGATTGTGCTTAGCCTTACTCCCTTCCAATCAGATTGTGCTTAGCCTTACTCACTTCCAATCAGATTGTGATTAGCCTTACTCACTTCCAATCAGATTGTGCTTAGCTTTACACACTTCCAATCAGATTGTGCTTAGCCTTACTCCCTTCCAATCAGATTGTGCTTAGCCTTACTCACTTCCAATCAGATTGTGCTTAGCCTTACTCACTTCCAATCAGATTGTGCTTAGCCTTACTCCCTTCCAATCAGATTGTGCTTAGCCTTACTCACTTCCAATCGGATTGTGCTTAGCCTTACTCCCTTCCAATCAGATTGTGCTTAGCCTTACTCACTTCCAATCAGATTGTGCTTAGCCTTACTCACTTCCAATCAGATTGTGCTTAGCCTTACTAACTTCCAATCAGATTGTGCTTAGCCTTACTCCCTTCCAATCAGATTGTGCTTAGCCTTACTCCCTTCCAATCAGATTGTGCTTAGCCTTGCTCACTTCCAATCAGATTGTGCTTAGCCTTACTCCCTTCCAATCAGATTGTGCTTAGTCTTACTCACTTCCAATCAGATTGTGCTTAGTCTTACTCGCTTTCCAATCAGATTGTGCTTAGCCTTACTCACTTCCAATCAGATTGTGCTTAGCCTTACTCCCTTCCAATCAGATTGTGCTTAGCCTTACTCCCTTCCAATCAGATTGTGCTTAGCCTTACTCACTTCCAATCAGATTGTGCTTAGCCTTACTCACTTCCAATCAGATTGTGCTTAGTCTTACTCACTTCCAATCAGATTGTGCTTAGCCTTACTCACTTCCAATCAGATTGTGCTTAGCCTTACTCACTTCCAATCAGATTGTGCTTAGTCTTACTCACTTCCAATCAGATTGTGCTTAGCCTTACTCCCTTCCAATCAGATTGTGCTTAGCCTTACTCACTTCCAATCAGATTGTGCTTAGTCTTACTCGCTTTCCAATCAGATTGTGCTTTTGCACCCTTACACCTTTGGACGCTTGCTTTGAAATTTTTTTCCCAACGTCTATACTACTTCCACTACTATAAGAGACAATACATTAGAAATCACAGCAAATAAAAAACTTAGGCAGTTTGTATCACTTTACATATTGTGAAAGGATATCTCATTCTTGTTTAGAGTCAAGGTGTGTAGATATGGAAGTGCTGGAAAGGTTATATGATTTCCCAGTTGATTGTTGTCTAGAATCAGCTCTTCCAGGCAGATAAAACCTTCCAGTCCTTCCACAGATCTGCAGAGAGAGAGAAAATAAAGTATAAAATACTCTAAATAGCATTCAAAGTGCAGCTACATCTACAGAAAAAAAAACCTGGTTATGGTCAACTATAAAATACTGTATATACTCGAGTATAAGCCGACCCATGTATAAGCCGAGGCCCCTAATTTTACCACAAAAACCTGGTAAAACCTATATTATTTGTACTCGAGTATAAGCCGAGTTTGGGGTTTCCGCACATTTTTTTGTGCTGAAAAACTAGGCTTATACTTGAGTATATATGGTAGTTATATTTCTAGATATAGACGGAGAGCCAAGTGTACGCTTGGACTTGAATAAAGTCATTTTAAACTTTAGACTTGTGCTGCCCCTTTTCTTATTCCGGATGGGAAGTGCTCAGTCCTCCTGCTGTGGTTATGCTGCAGGGTCACAGAGTTCACAATCCTTCTCAATATTGTCAAACAACTTTGTTATGATCCCAAGCTCCGTCCTTAATCCCTTGAAGACCTAGAAGCTTTTCATTTTTTTTTCCAGAGCTGATTGAGGACTTGTTAAAAAAAATTCTACTTTCTAGTGGCACCATGTACTGGAAAGCTGGAAAAATAATTAAAATGTAGCGGAATAGGCAGAAAAAAAAGCATTTGCACAATTTTTAATGGGCTTTGTTTTTAAAGCTTTGACTGTGCCGTCCGGAATTTATATCGTTTAGTTATCTATTTAAAAAAAAATCCTCGTGTATGCTGATAGGTACCGCGATCAGGTGCCAGCGACTGCCGCCGTTACCAGCAGGTGTCTGCCAACATATCTGGAGGTAGCAGAAGGAGCAGTAATAAACCACTTCTTCCTTCTCCCCAGGGTTTCCTGTATCTGTGCCGGGGCAGTAGAAGCTGGAGCAATGGCAGACGTCGCTGCAGACCTGGATTCAGGTGGTGGTGGACCCAATGAGCCACCGGGAGCAATGACATAAGCCGACACCTGGGAGCAAAGTCTAAGTGGCACCCGGTATGCACCAGAGCCCGTCGTAAAGCGGGTTGGAATTACTATGGCGGGATACCACCAGGCCACTCCACAGGCGCAACTTGCTCACGTTAATGGCCAAGGCGAGGTACAGACAAGGCAGGCAGAGACAGAGTCGTAGTCAGGCAGGAGGTTGGGACAGGGGGCACCTGATCCGAGTCGGGGATGTCGTTCTGTCCCTTTAAATTTCAGAGAGTCAGCGCGCATGCACCCGAGGGGTTGGGGGCGCGTGTGCCGGACCACATGAGCCGTCGCTGGAGCATGGGCGGGTAAGTCTGCCTGGAAAGGCCACGACGGGGGACATGGATTGTACACGGGTGTGAAAATCAGTGAACCGTACACAAAGGGCACATTACTTTTGAGGTTAGTCAGTAACATGAATGTAACTTTGTAGCAGTACAGTTCTCTGATAGTACCCAGTGCTCTCCCTGAAAGGGTTATGCCCACTTTTGGAATGTCATTGTTTGTAATATGAAAAATTAGACATTAGATGTAACATGAAAAAAGATTTTCCAATATACTTTCTGCATCAATTCCTTGTGGTTTTCTAGATCTCTGCTTGCTGTCATTCTATAGAAAGTTTCTATGTTTACTTCCATTGAACAGAAATCTGGTCAAGGTCACACAGGTGCGCGGCTCGTTAGTATCACAGAGTAATCAGAGCTGTGGGATATAACGAGCCGTGCACCTGTGTGATATATAACGAGCCGTGCACCTGTGTGATATATAACGAGCTGTGCACCTGTGTGATATAGCGAGCTGTGCACCTGTGTGATATAGCGAGCTGTGCACCTGTGTGATATAGCGAGCTGTGCACCTGTGTGATATATATAATGAGCCGCGCACCTGTGTGATATATAACGAGCCGTGCACCTGTGTGATATATAACGAGCTGTGCACCTGTGTGATATAGCGAGCTGTGCACCTGTGTGATATAGCGAGCTGTGCACCTGTGTGATATAGCGAGCTGTGCACCTGTGTGATATATATAATGAGCCGCGCACCTGTGTGATATAACGAGGCGGGCACCTGTGTGATATATATAATGAGCCGCGCACCTGTGTGATATATAACGAGCCGTGCACCTGTGTGATATAGCGTGCTGTGCACCTGTGTGATATATATAACGAGCCGCGCACCTGTGTGATATATAACGAGCCGTGCACCTGTGTGATATAGCGAGCTGTGCACCTGTGTGATATATATAACGAGCCGCGCACCTGTGTGATATATAACGAGCCGTGCACCTGTGTGACCATGGTCAGATTTCTGTGCACTGGAAGTAAACAAAGAAGCTTTCTATAGGATGACAGCAAGCAGAAAACCACAAGGAATTGATACAGAAAGTATATGGGAAATACGTATAACTTTTTATTATTCAAACAATATAAATTACTTGAAATGGGAACACACCTTAAAATCAGCTGATCAATGGTATTAAGTTTTGTAATCTGTGAGAATGGCCGTCAGTAGTCACATGTCATCTGTAACCCATAGCAGGATACATAAAGGGGCCCTGGGTCAGCTCTATGACACTTTGCTGTTTCTCTGTCCAGGGCACCAGTAACTACCATGACACTACACAAGAAAAGTTCTGTCGGGTCCTTATACGTGTGGGTTTATTTCAGCATCAGCAACTACATGCGATAAAAGAAAAGTCTCACCTGAATACGGGTCACATCGAAAATATAAAGAGGATAATATGTTATATGTTGTAATGTTGTAAAAAAAAATGCCAGCAAGATGTATTTGTCAATGTCTGGCATCTCCAAGCACCTAGTCTTTTCTGGACCCAACCTCCATTCCCAAGATAAATAAGGCTGTCACAGTTCACCTTCAATCCCTGGGCACAAATTTAAGATGTCATCCATCATTCATGCCTGAGTAAATATCAGCCACCCCTCTCTGTCTAATCCCCTGCAACATCAATAAATAGAGCATAGGATTGGAGGGTATAATTTGGAGCTTAACTCATTCATATTTGAGCAGAACTCACTGGCTCTAAATGTTTTCTCTTCCATCTCTGTCTATCCTGTTGCTCTCGTCTGGGCTCAAACAAGGTCCTCTGGGGCAAGTAGTGCATCATGTCCAGTCAATAGCACATGTTTGTGCACTGCAAGGACATAGCATAAATCATCAGTGACAGCAGGAAGGCTCAGAAGAAGCCCGACACACAGGCGATATTAGGAAATAATTCCAAGCATTAACCAACTGGTGGCCCGGTAATCTGGCAAAGCCGCGGTTAATACAAAACTGTCAAAGATTCTCAATAGAGAGTTAAAGTTATTACGCCAAATAAAAACCAAATATCACACAAAGGGGCAGATTTACTTACCCGGTCCTGTCGCGATCCTGCAGTGTGTTGTCCGACGAGGATTCGGGTCTGCCGCGATTCACTAAGATCGTGCGTCCGACTTCCTGCATCCGTTGGTTCTGCGCCGAGGTCCACCGGAGTTCACCTGCTTCTTCCTGGTGCATGTGAGTGCTTGATCTTGCGACACAATGCCGTTTTTAAATTCCGCGGTTTGTCCGAATCCGTTGGGTTGTCCGATGGCCACGCCCCCCAATTTCTGTTGCATGCAAACTGCCATTGCGCCACAATCCGATCGTGTGCGCCAAAAAAACGGGGCAATTCAGCGCAAAACGGAAATAATCGCTAAACCTGACGAAAGTGCCGCGTTCAGACCCTTAGTAAATGAGCCCCAAAGTGTGGAACTGGTACTTAGGACATAGGAAATACAAGAACAGAAAAGATCAGGTGTTGTTTCCACATATGTCTACTTGGGCTAGTCCTGTATCCTGGTAATATCAGCATCTCTAGTAGGGGCAACATTATACCTCAGGAGCGTATACAGTAATTGTCTCCATTCCAGCCGGGTGTTGGGCCTTTGTGTAATTCTACAATGTATCAGAAGCCACTGGATGCCCAATTTTCATCTGAAGATCGAAGCAATAAATATGATTTGTGAAGATAACGCAGAGAGATCATCGTGGCCCTCAGCGATGCTACTTGGTTATGTGCCGGATATGTAAACTGTTTATATGTTCATACTTAATCTCTGATTCTTAGGAATCATAAAATCGATTTGCAGGTGGAACAACTAGGTACAAAGCGCTTGACGTATTCTCCAACTCCAGGCATTTTGTTTACTAGTCACATGTTTATTTCAGGAAAGTTTTATTGCTGTCAAAGGCAAACATGGAGCGGAAGAGCCACAAGGGGCATCGTGTTTCCTGATCCTTTGTATGTCACCTCTCATCAGATTGGTGTGAAGGTTAGGAGAAATATGTTTCCCATTCATGGAGGCATCGACAGGTCACCAGACACCGTTACCAGAGATGAATCCACTGAAGTTCTGAAGACCCAGTGCTTCATACAACTAAATCTTTATCAAGTGCAAGAAATCCAAAAAATGTACCTCCTGCTACGGCATCGTTCCTATATGACAACCGTGAGAAGGCACACATGGGTATCTTTGACCTTGACAAGTGTTGGAGATGCTGGGGCAGAGAGACAGGTCTATATCATTGGATGTGGGGTTTGCGCGTTGCTGCGCCAGGATGTATCATCGTATCATACGATGGAAAAAAGACACTTGTCCATCAAGTTCAACCAACTGCAAACTTCAGTCCTGGCTTAGCCCTAATGCATCCCCATTCAGGTTTGTATCCGAGAATCGAATGTTACCATGAGAATGCATTGGGGTGAAGGTTTTTTAAATAGGGAAAAGGGGTTGCTATGCCATTGAACACAGGTACAGCCCTTTGTCAGTAGTTGGGTCTGTGACCATGTATAACAATAGACATTCCAGGTCACTGAAAATACCGACTTACAGCTTGGACACAGCGAGGCACTTCACTCTAAGTCGTTTTGTGCAATCAACAGTTGTAAGAAAACACTTCTATGGCGATATTTGTACAGTAATCTTCAGCCTGTAGGGGCAGGACACAGGATGCAGCAGCAAGACATCATGTAACACGTGTCTCTGTCCCCAACCACCTCCCAACCAGAAGGGTGCACTGTATTCTCTCTGGCAGATCTTATGCTCCAAATCTAGCACCTTTGCAATGACACTTGAGGAGGAAAACTGGCACAAAAGGTGACAGCATCAGTAATGGCAAAGAGATAATGTTCCAGCTCACCAGCCTCTATGTGCACGGTGTCCTCGAGCGTGGTTAGCCCCGCCGCAGAGGGCACAGCAACTTGTAGGGAGGGAAAACATGCAGATCCAGCTCGTGAAGGTCTTGTAAAGTACAGATGGTCCCCTACTTAAGGACACCCGACTTACAGGCAACCCCTAGCTACAGACGGCCCCCTCTGCCCCCTGTGACCTCTGGTGACCTCTCTGGATGTTGCTATAGTCCCAGGCTGCAATGATCAGCTGTAAGGTGTCTGTAATGAAGCTTTATGGATAATCCTTGGTCCAATTACAGCAAAAAATTTTGAAAATCCAATTGTCACCGGGACAAAAAAAAAAATGTAGCCTGGATCTACAATTATAAAATATACAGTTTCGACGTACATACAATTTCAACTTAAGAACAAATTTCCGGAACCTATCTTGTTCATAACCTGGGGACTGTCTGTAATATAGGTGATTTTTTTTTTTTTGCAGAAAATTGTGACAAAGTTTAAATGAAAATTTAAACATTCTGTCCCATAACCCCAAGTATGGTCTACTTTTTAAAGACCCTCGTAAATGTATTTATAGAAAGGGTCAATCAATAGAAAATGAACTGATTAGATCTGACATAATAGAAAAGAAATACTTTTTTGGCAGCAAGAAGGAACGGTACTTTTTCATGCCTGTCCGGCCAAAATTGCACTGGAATAATCAAAGGGGACTCATTTTACCACCCAAGTAATGGGACAAAAATTCAAGTAAAAGGTTTTTTACATGTAATACTTCATCAGTCGTCTATATGCTAAAGTGCTAAAGGGCTGTCATACGTAGGATAGACATCTAGAGCCATAAAAATTAGATCAAATGAACATAAATCGGCGATTAGACAGTATCTAACTATAAGTGAAGAAGAACTAACAATAAGTAGAGAACGGGTGGCGAGACATTTCCGGGAGTTTCGGCATAATGTAAATGAGGGACGTTGGCTAATTTTAGAAGAAATAACACAAAGTAACGATTTAAAAAAGAAACTGTTCCAATGAGAAGTTTACTGGATTACCAAATTAGATACATTACATCCTCGAGGGCCTAACAAGCAATGCAATTTTAATGTATTTTTGTGAGAACATTATATTGATGCATTTTTTATATTGTGAATTCAAATGTTTGTTGTATTGGTAGTAACACTGGGTGAGGTGAGTCAATAGAATATGGAACCTTGCACAGCAGAATACTGCACCAAGTAGAGGTAATAGTCGACACACTCAAAACGAGCAAATCAAGAATCAGAGAAAAAAGTAGTGTGTCACTGACATGATTTGATTCAAAAAACATAACAAATTTTATCAATATTCAACACTGAACACAAACATGCATATAAAATCAATTAAAACTGTACCAAAGTACATACAATTGTCTACCATGTTATGCACTATGGTCGGTGCAAAAACAAGACACCTCCTGAATGGGTGGTATCCACCCAAAACCACCCCCAAACAATGAAAAGACACATATAAAGTGCAAGTGCATCTGTCAAGCTGCACTTGCAATGTAAACATGGTAAAAAGTCGATAAAGGTAATGGAGGCAAACCCTAGTACATATAACTGGGTGAGGTGATACATCAAAATAAATTAAAATAAGTATTCCACAGAGAAGTACCACAAAGGAATTGAAACTCGTCCCTACTTGATACTACGCATGTCTGAGGAAGGAGGAACCTCCTCCGAAACGTCACAGGACACACCGGGCGTTCGGCGTCTCAGCGGGGACTTTTAAATATGGACTACGGCTATAGCCGAAGATTGGGGGAGTACCCATGCCTTATGTCATGCCTTATGTCTTTTTGGATGCATATACATAAAAGGCATTTTGTTTCTGTATGTGTCTTAGTTATATTTTGAATCCGGTTTATAAATGCTTCATGGTGGAAAGATCGATGGATATGATAAAATCACTTCAGAATAGAGCACTGTATACAATACAAATAATCAGGGGGCGCCAACCAAACTGTCCTCTAGGTGATGACTAGTGATGAACAGACACGTTAAAATTCGGGTTAGTATGAACAGGAATTTTACAAGCCTGTTTGAGTTTAGGTACCAAACCCAGACCTCAACCAGTGACCCAGGATCGGTACTGCCCATTTTGGGGAGGATCGTTGCTCCCAATGCACATTAACAGCTGGGGGGGGGGGGGTTTGAGCCAACTTTATGTAAGAAATTTAAATCCTCGAATGTGCCAAGGGAAACCTGGACGCCCGGAGAGCGAGAAGGCAAAGAGGGAAGGCGAGATGTTGCTTTAAACCGCCTGTTCCAGCCATTATTATGGGTGATGTGAGGTGTATTGTTAATAAACTGGATGAACTGAGGGCGCTAATAAAGTTTCCGAAAAATTTCAGTAGTTGCTCTCTGTCCATACATCTACCCAGGGAGTTTGAGGTAACAATCATACTCGCTATGTATGTGCTACCATCAGAAAATGCTGCTACTGCATGTGAAATACTAGGATCTAGAGTTGACAATATACAAATTAAAAGACCGATTTCGCTGATTTTTTAGGTTAATGGTGAGGATGATGAATAAAGGTTCCTATCTATCTATTTATAATGAATTAAGGAGGAGCTATATACTAATTAATTTAGGGGCAACAGAATAAATTTAGATTTCTCTATACTATATATTCAGATAGCATTGACAGCGTCTTCAGTTGTGTTTTGAGGAGTATATATTATTTAGGAGCATAGTGTGGGTTACAGTTGTTATCCACGGAACATTATACTATAAGTCAATAAGGAATTTCACGGTGAGCAGCGAGGAGATGGGCTGCAGAGAGCCAAAGATAACTGGAAAGTAAATTAAGCAGCAATAAGTCATGGCTGAGAGAAGTGAGAGTCTTACTCAAAGGCGCACAATTGGCCCCATGTAAGTTGCTACCTGTGTGCGATCACCAGTCATTTAAGAAAATCATATTTCATATGATACTAAAGGTAAACTGTAATGTAAAGAAATAGGGAGCACAAAAAGAGCCTGAAGCATGGCCTAGGGAGACATGGCTGCATGACAAAGATAAACATGAAGATAACATTGTTCATAAAAAAGACTGTACACATAAGAAAAAGGGGTGGGTATTTGTTCACATGTAAAATCCTGCCTCCAGCTAAGTGATGTCAGCTGAGGGAGATGAGTACATGGATCTATGGATAGAAATAAGGGGGAATACAAAATTTTTGATGGTTTGTTACAAGTTGATTAGTATTGATGAGGGAGGAGGCGGAGTCCTGCTCTACATGGTGCAGAGTATCATACAAAGCCTCTGTACTGGTACCGCTATATCTATTGACCTGCAGCAAGAATGTTTCCTGTACTTGTTCTCCTGCTTTCACGAGAGACCGAGCAGGACAACTGGTCATCCCCAATCATGACGTAATCCAAGGTCCACCAAGAAGTAAAAAATCTTGTTCTGTGCTTTTGCAAGAGGCTTGTGGCCAACAGTGGGGAAAAAAATACTCCATAGTTTATACTAATTGATTATAATATAAAAATAAAGTACATGGAGGGTGTAAAATTTAACCATATGGGTGCAGTGTTAGTAAACCAAGCACACTTACATGCTGGCGTGTGCCTCCTGAAACAGGATTCATACTTCTTTTTGCTTCTAATAGCTTCGTTTTTGAGAAAAAAAAAATTATTAAAATGAGCCTCAGGGGCTCCTGGCTAAGTCACAGAAGCCTCTTCTGGCTCCTACTTATTATTCATACCTCTCTTCAGTATTTCTGCCCACCTCCTCCCTCCCCAGCCAGGGGGCCAAGTGGAGGCGTAAATGATTAGCAGACAACAGAGCCAGAAGGGGGTTCTTTGACGGAGTCAGGAGCCCCTGAGCTTCATTTGCATATTTTTAAAAGACTGTTTTCTCCAAAACTAATCTATTAGAAGCAAAAAGAAGAATGGATCCTGTTTCCGATGGCACGTAGTAGCGTGTGAGTGTGCTCGGTGTAGAAGCCTTGCATCCAAGTGGTAGATTTCCTTTAACACTGATACCGTCTCCCCTTGTTTTAATAATCCTGCTGGGAAATGTCCCTATCAGACGCTCAATGGTAATGACAAACCATCAAAACACATCCATGTTCCTTTTGACTGAAACAGAAATGAACCTTTGGTTTCCACTGTAATTAACCCTATCCTCGTTAAGATAATTATGATCAAGCTCTCTGTCACAGCTAATTTCAAATCATCACTTGTTTGGTTACTCTCCGCCCTCATTAGCAGATGGGAGGCGATTTTGGATGTCCCAGTGTAACAGACACGTGCCGGGGAAAACATGTTACACTGTGTATATTTATCACCCACGCTCTTATCCACTTCCCATTTCAATGACCCCCCCCCCCCCCGCACCCATCCAGATCCCCCCCCCCCCCCCTCGCCAGTAACCTCGGAGCCTGCGTTCTAGTCTTCTACTGGATTTACCTTATGTCATTTGAGCCATTTATTTTATCTATAACATTTTTAATACTGATAAGATTTTTGCCATGTTCTATCCATCTGTCAAACATTAAACAGGTCTAATTTAGGTGGAGTCGCATTGGTCGAGATCTGGCAGTTGTATGGGTTAGTATAGGACTATAGCGGGGGGTCGAATATGAGTAAGTGGTAGGGTACAGGTTCTGGAGACAAATTCTTTTATGTTGTGAATTTGAATTTTACATTTCGTAATGGTTTTTATTGGATTCTATGTTTAGGGTTTTCGTCAAACTGGATGTGACATCTTCTATTCCCCTTTTTCGGGGACAATAAATAATTATTATTTTAATTATTATAGAAAAACGCATATTAATTCGTTTAGGTCACTTTTAAACTATGCGTGGGGCAGATTTTCATAGGTTTTGATGCATTTTCATGTTTTAAATAGAACACAGGGGAATAGGGTCTTATCGAAATTGCTTCCTATTTGTGAGGTACAATGATGGCACATCTGAGAAACTAGAGAGAAGACAGAAGTCCTTTGTAAGAACTCTTGTTGTTTTATTTACCCAGGATAAATAAAGGCAGCCCCTGACTTAAGGACACAGGATTTACAGACCTCTAGTTACAGACGGACCCCTCTGCCCCCTGTGACCTCTGGTGACCTTTCTGGATGTTACTATAGTCCCAGGCTGTAATGATCAGCTGTAAGGTGTCTGTAATGAAGATTTATTCATAATCATTGGTCCCATTACAGCATAGAAATCCAATTGTCAAAAATTTTTGTCTGCATTTACAATTATAAAATATAAAAGTTCTGACATTCAAATTCAAATTAAGAACAAATCTAAAGAACCTAAAGAACTGCCTGCATTAGGAATCTCATATAGGGCACTTTTCTCAGTGTATGTAATAACAGTCGCTATTAAAGAGAAAAAAAAGTTACATTTTGGCAAAATTTGATTTACATGATTTGCATCATCTGTTTTAGGCTCTATTCACATGGAAGTATGCGCGTTCGGCATATGTCCGGTACGCGGTGGAATAGGAGGGGCAACCCCTTCCCTCTCCATAGAGATGCACTGCTGTGCACACGAGACATGTCCTATCTTTTGTACGGCACTGTACCGCTGTGCGCGCCTATCGCCGTCTATTGGGACGAATGTACGCCCGTAAGTTTACAGCCGTACATACGTCCCCCGCGCGGTCGTGTGTAGCCCTATTCTACTTTGGAACTATTTTCACAATAACGAATTGTTTATTCACAATGAAGCAATGCATTGTAAAAGGCCGGCTTGCAGAAATTGTAAAGGTGTTAAAGTCATTTTGTAATCCTCGGAATAGCGAGCTGCGGAAATAAGATGCTTGTCAGGTCGATCACAGATACCTGTCATGCAACATCCAGACATCCAACCAGCACTGCTTCTCTGAACTATGCACAATATTCAAAATCACTGCCGAAACCTAGAAGCTCTGCGACAGAAGATAATTAGTTTTGTAGAGAGTGGGCCCCTTCTCACCGTCCCCAGGTTCACCATATGACTGAAGGGGAGAGACAGCAACATAGGCAAAGCCGGGCTGGGTGTGACGGGTGAGTTATAGACTGCCGGTAAGGATTCACAGCTCCGTGTGCTGGGAGGTTAATATTCTCACATGTCATTAGGTCTGCTTGCTCCACTGATGGTTCATTGAATCCGGCAGCAAATTATTCCCTCTCTACAGTAGAGGACACCACACTTCAAAGGGAACTAGCCCGGGTCAAGACAGCTCTCCGGTTTGATTAATGACTTGAGATCAGTAGAGGTTTCTACTTGGTAGGAATGTGACTGAAGTTTTTGGCAAGAAAGATATCTTGGCACAAGGTCGGATCGGACAGAAGAATCTTCCTGCCAATGTTATGGCCCGCGCTTTAACCCAAGACCTCTGGGTTGTTTTTTTTTTTTTTTTTTTTAAGATTTTATTTTTTTATTTTCCAAAATTACAACAATGCACAAAAGGCAAAAACATCCGCCTCAGGGAAGTATAAGGCACAATCATGGTGTTAGGGTTAGCAGTACAAAGATATCAATATTGGAGAAGTAAATCAGTCAGTAATGCAATAACAAACCCCAGTGGCGTAACTAGAAGCTGATGGGCCCCAGTGCAAAGTCTGTGCCGGGCCCCGACTATAATGTATGGTTTATAGTAATAGTCTTCTCATATGGGAAAGTGACACCTTATGGGCCCTCTAAACCTCCTGGGCCCTAGTGCAATCACAACCTCTGCACCCCCTCAAGCCTCGGCCCCCGACAAACCCATATATTGCCTCAGAGGAGACAACCCACTCCCCAAGGAGGAGAACACTCATTCACACCTCACACACACAGAGATATCCCTGATCCTCTCCTGATGCAGTCTGAGCAGTCACCCACACATCCCAGATCAAAGAAAAACGGTCCGGAGCACCTCTCTCATTAATCAGCGAAATCCATTCGGCCAACGTGGGATGTATTGTTGAGTGCTAATGCCGCTGCTCTTCACACATCTGGTACTATATTGTTGTATTGCTTTTTGACAGGTATTATAAAAATGATAACAAACATATAAAACATACATATGAAATAGGTAAAGTAACATAGAACTTACAGAACACATCAATCACACACGTCTAACAGATAATAATAACAAAGGAGATCTTCCAATAGTTTCACCTAAAGCATGAAAGAACAATATGCAGAAAACTTATCCGTCAGATATTCGATGTATTTCCACAAAGATGGAGCTGTGGGAACTGCCTAACCTCACTGGTTATCCTGTCAGATAGCACATACCTGCTTCAGGATGCATAGCGGATCCCCTAAACAAATGGATTGACCTACTGAAGTGGGATAAACACTGATGTGCTGGACACAAGTGTCACCAATAACAATAGCTGTCTACGTATCAAAACGACAAATGTTTATAAAGCATTGTGGGAATTACAGCAAATTAGATACCGCTCATCGTTGAGCTGGATTATCCACTGGACCATCTATTTTACTGATCAGCCTTTTGTAGGACAAGTTAGAAAACCACCAAAATTGTCGTGACTTTGGCTGGTTTTACTCAGCATTTCTTGTTCTAGAAGATTCTGACCATAGATGTCACCAAGACAAGTCTTCTACTACAATCTACCGTGACAGAGGTAGGGTAGGGTGCAGAGGTTGCGATGGCTCGCGGGCCCAGGAGGTTTAGGGGGCCCTTATGGTGTCACTTTCCCATATGAGGAGACTATTACTATAAACCATACATTATATTCGGGGCCTGGAACAGACTTTGCACTGGGGCCCATCAGCTTCTAGTTACCCCACTGCTTACCGTTAGTGTACAGGTTTCAAAATATGACGTGTGTAAGGTCATTTTGTTGTTTTTACGACCCAAACTTCCTTCCTCACTATTAGAGGAGCAGGGTTCAGGGCACCGATTGCTGGATCAACCATTGATGTCAGATAGTAGTATGTCCAAACTCACTCCAATTGATCGACACAATGAAGTTCTAGAAATATCTTATCCACTTGTAACCAGCTGCAGTACAGGCAGTCCCCGGGTTACATACAAGATAGGGTCTGTAGGTTTGTTCTTAAGTTGAATTTGTATGTAAGTCGGAACTGTATATTTTATCATTGTAATCCCAGCCAGAACTTTTTAGGTCTCTGTGACAATTGGATTTTAAAAATGTTGGGTTGTCATAAGAACCAGGAGTAACACCAAAGCTTCATTGCAGGCACATTTGGTAACTGTTACAGCTGATTATTGTAGCCTAGGACTAAAGTACAGGAAATTACCAACATCCAGAGGTCTGTGTGTCACTAGGGGCCGTATGTAAGTCAAGTGTTCTTAAGTAGGGGACCGCCTGTACTGGCTACATTTACTAATAACGATAATCCACTGCGCGATTGTGCAAACAATGTCGGACCCTTCCCAAAAAAAAAAAAAAAAATGGATGGTCTTCCGTAACAAACCCTCTCAGCTCTAATAATTAATGCACTTTATAGAAGAAGAAGATATTTTTAGGTGTTTGAATTTCTCACTGCGTCTGTGAAATCTTTTTCTTACTGTAATAGAAAATAAAAGAAACACTAAAGTGTCCTTAGGAAAAACGAGGGTCCGCGGTACGAGTTATACTTTCTCTCGGGTCCTATTATCAGCTCATCCTTATTTTTATAGCCAACAGATTAAAATGCTAGCAACGCAATCTTTGATCTCCCGTTCGCTGACACAAATCCTTTCTACGCCCCCAACGTGTTCTTCGGAGGTAATTAGTACTAATTAAAAGGTTTCCAACAGCCTTTGGTTCTCTTCCCCCTCCTGACTCTCTCCAAGGAAAGCGCATTGTGCCTTTGAAATGCAAGGATCAATCACTCTCTGTTTAACTCCGGCGTCAAGTGGACTTGTGTAGCTCTATTATATCAGAGGAGGAAACACGGATGAACCCATCAGTGGTCTGTGTACTACCGACTGCTCCGTCCTCGTCACCATTACGGCATATTATAGTATGGATGAAATAGAAACCAGGCTTATACTGTATAATCGCTCCATAGATGCAATGCCCAGAGTGCTGAGCAAGGCCTAGAATAGGTTTAGGTTTTTAATTTTTTTTCTCCATTACATATCCATAAACAAAGGAGCTATCCCGGAAAAAAAAACTGGGATGTTTGGGGGGGCGCTTAGCCGGGACACTTAGGACGTTGTTTTCTAAACAATCTGTTGTGTTTATGTCTAGACCAGTGACAGCAGATGCCGAGTGCCCAAACTACAACCAAAACCCATCTATTTTTTGCAGAGTGCCAATGCGACAATATAAGCAGTAACTTATTACTCCCTTCTCTGTCACAGGAATAAATTGTATAGGCAGCTGAGGACACCAATACAGTAGAACGAAGGAAAGAAGATTGGATTATCATAGTAGCTTCCTTCTTGGGTCCTGGGCTGCCTGGGACTGCAAGAGGAAGCCTTGAGTGCTGTTTGGCGAACTATGCGCTGGGGTGAGAGAGTCCGATTTTGTAAGTAAATTAATGATTCTTTACGTGAGCCCATTGTACTAAATGTAAGTCTTCATCCTCCGGTAAATAAAAGGACTATAAAGTAAAACACCATAAAATAACATTCTCAAAGTCTGTTAAGGAAAGGTGCCATTCACAAGAAAGAAAATAGCCATTACAGACAGTCCCCTACTTAAGAACACCCGACTTACAGACGACCCCTAGTTACAGACGGACCTCTGGATGTTTGTACTTTAGTCCTAGGCTACAATAATCAGCTGTAACAGTTATCACAGGCGTCTGTAATGAAGCTTTAGTGTTAATCCTGGTTCTTATGACAACCCAACATTTTCAAAATCCAATTGTCAAAGAGACCAAAAAAACATTTGTCTGGGGCTACAATTATAAAATATACAGTTCCGACTTACATACAAACTCAACTTAAGAACAAACCTACAGACCCTATCTTGTCCGTAACGCTGTATACATGATACTGTATGTTTCCGGTCTTCTGTAAATACCGTTCTTGTAGTCACCGTTCTGGCTACAGTGTCCATTACAATTCCAATATGGCTCAGCTCAAAACAAGATTTCGTCTTTTCTAAATTATGGTTGTAACGGAAATAAAATGAGACGTCAAATTGAACAAATGAGAGAAGATTCACCAAAACAAGCAGAGGTGAGCAAAAAATCAAATGAATCGCTGGTTCAATTGCTGTATACGGGGTCAGAAGAACCTGATGACCTTTCTCTGCTCCTCAGCCGTCAGCCAATAAAGAACCAGATGAGAGCAGACGGCTAAAACCATTGGAGTCTTTTACTTAAGAGTTTGGCGATTAGTTCGGCTATCGGACCATCACAATCCATAGGGGCTGACACAATGGAGACCAAACGAGCAGAATGACTGGGACTATTCCGAGCAGAGATCTGTAATACATTCGGTTCCATGCGGTTCTAGCCAAATTACCTTATAGTAACAAAGTTGCGCCGACAGGGTTAAACATGTCAGCTAAATTGTTTTTGTTCTTAAAAGAAAGAGATACAGTGGAAGCATTTTCTTGCAATTTTCAAGGAAAAAAAAAAAAAAAGCAAGTGCATGTTAAAGACTATTTCATGGCATCTCATTCCTCCCGAAATGAGTGTGTCAACCTGGCAGCTCCTATGTTACTCCTACCCCCCCTTCCCTCTCTGACAGATAAATTATTGAATCAAAAGAAAGAATGCCATTAAACCCCCCAGGTTACAGAGTGTCAGAAACAGTTTAAAAAGATCCTCCATTCATTCTCCAAAACAGGCAGAGAATCTCGCTAATGTGTGTTTATCATGTATAATGAGACAAAGGTAATAAAGGAAGTACAATCGCATACGCTGGAAGTCGAACTCCATCTCTCAAGATACCAAGGCTATTCACCGGGAAATAATGATGACAAAAAGAAAAGAAAAGAGGGAAAAGAAATGGAATTCAAGTGAAATGTAGACAGAAATTAGGGTGGTTTTTTTTTTTTTTTAGGTAGTTGATGTACATTTTGAACGGTGCATTAAGATGAAATCCAGAAGTTTTAGGTCAATTATACTGTCAGTGGGGCTGAAATGCAAAGCTAAGCAACGGAGCCCGAAATATAATAAGGCAGTTACAGGCAACGAGAGAAAACGGAGCGGGGCCAAGGAAATCCGGAAGGTTTGCAGCTTCTCATTACATGTCACGTATAGATATTCAAAGAACATAAATATACTATGATGACGCCCGGGATTAACACTTGTGATAGAAAATAAGCTGCAGAATGTGAAATCATGACCAGTTTTGGTTTGTTAGGTTTGTACTTAAGTTGAATTTGTATGTAAGTCGGAACTGTATATTTTATAATTGTGGATCCAGACAATTTTTTTTTTTTTTGGTCTCTGTGACAATTGGATTTTAAAAATGTTGGATTCTCATAAGAACCAGGATTATCAATAAAGCTTCATTACAGACGCCTGTGATAACTGTTACAGCTGATTATTGTAGCCTAAGGATAAAGTACAGGAAATTACCAATATCCAGAGGTCCGTTTGTAACTAGGGGTCGTCTGTAAGTCGGGTGTTCTTAAGTAGGGGACCTCCTGTATATATATATATAGATCATACAGCTCCACACCTAACCATCACTAGTGCGCGCTATTGCAACAAAGCTCCTGTCACTGATCTACAACTGAGCTACTAAAACAGCAAATTTTGGAAGATTTTGGAAGAAAGCAGCCATGTTTTCACCCCCCTTGACAACCACTTTAAGGTTATGTATGGAATTTGAAAACTGACTTTCTTCCAGTCAATTTTGATGCAGAGAAAATTGTATATCTAGTCAACCTCCGGACTTCTTGCTGAAATGCAGCCCCTTTATGCGGCCTGCTCATACAGATTTTTTGAAAGTAACAAAATTGAGTGCAGTCATACAGGTAGTTATTTTAATGGGTATTTAGGACAAAAATTTATTACTGGTCAGGTGAAAATCTACCACCAGGAGGAAGGTTTGTAAACCAAGCACACTAACATGCGGGTGTGTGCCTCCTCTAGCAGGATCCTCTAGTCTTTTAGATTTTTATGCTCTTGTGTCACAAGTGCTCCTGCGATCCATGTTTTGTGTCACAGGCGCACCCGTGTGCCTCTGGGTGCCCCCTCTCGCCGGCAGTCTCACTCACCTAGCCGCGCTCCAGCGATGGTCTCCTTGCTTCAGCGTGCAAGCCCCTGCCTCCTAGGGCACGTCGGCCATCTGAAATTTAAAGGGCCAGCGCACTGTGCTGCTAGTCTCGGCCTCTTGCCTGTCCCCGACCATGAGTTTGCCTTATGATTCTGCACTATGCCTTGGCCACCACCGCGGACAAAGTCACGCCTGTGGAATGACCTGGTGGTACCACGCTGCAACAAGTCCAACTTGCTTTGCGGCGGGTTTTGGTAAAAACAGGGTACCACTTATACTCCGGTCCCAGGTGTCGGCTTACGTCATTGTCTGTGGTGGTCCAGTGGATCCATCACCACTGATCCTGACACCTTGGTTTTTAAAAAAATAAATAAATAAAAATTAAGCAAAGCCCCTGCATGTATGTGTGCTTGGTTTACAATATTTGATCCTGGTGATACATTTCCATTAAAGGAAACCTGTCACCAGGGACTGCTGCCCCCTTCCCATAGAAATCTATACATAAACCATGAAAATACAGTTGCCACTTGGATGCTTTCCGTATTTGTACGTAAGTAGTCCGGAAGCACAACCATATTTCTGGTGGGCAGTACATCAGTGGTGTGCCTTTTACCCACTCACTAGCCCTACCCCAGTCAGTGTCATACCGTAGCATACTTGGGAATAATGCAGTGATAAATGCCCACAACTTACCGTGGAGCCACTGTGGCCAATGAGTTTAGCACCAACATACAGTATATTGGTTGATTTTTAATTTTTTTATTTCATAACACATTCTGACTTATTCTAATTTTGCATAATTTTTGCTTTGCATTCTATGTCATTATGGAGCTTCAATATAGCACTTCAGCTCACAATGCTTATAGGAATATTATAATTTTCACCTTGCTTTAGTGACAATGAGCCCAAAGGGAACTGCACAGTCACAATATGGTGAGACAACTTATGCTGACCGTACCACGACCAAGCGCAATAGAAGTCATGGGGAAACAATGGGGGTTATTTACTACGGGCCCGAATCACGTTTTTACATCGGGTTACCCGAATGTTACCAATTTGCGACGATTTTCCCTGAAGTGCCCCGGGATTTTGGCGTACGTGTTCGGATTGTGGCGCATCAGCGCTGCCATGCACGCAACGGAAATCGAGGGTGTGGCCGTCGGAAAACCCATCGGATTCGGAGAAACCGCCGTATTTTTGAAAAAAATGTGTCGCTTGACACGCGCTCGCCTGGCTTGGTGAACTTCAGTGCACTCCAACAGAATTCAGCGCAGCGACACCTGGTGGACGTCGGGGGAACTACCTTAGTGAATCACCGGAAGACCCGAATCCTCCACAGAGAACGCGCCGCTGGATAGTGAATGGACCGGGTAAGTTAACCTGCCCTATTATCCGTAAATGATATTGGTCTCCTTTACGTTTGTCTGAATGAGCCCTTAATCAGCATAGATAGATTTCCATGTAGACCGGTGGCTAAACTGGTTGCCGTATGTAGATTATTCTCATTATGTGACTCTGCACAGCACCAAGCACCACCGGGTGCAATTCCCATCAGTAACGTACTTCAGCAATTACTGCGCCGGGTGTTGACATTTTCTTTTTGAGTTTCTGTCTGTTACATTAGCAATGAATATGTTAGGATACAATAGCCAGCAGCCAAAACAAAACTAGTTGGTTGCGTGGAGATGTAAATTAGCAAATTATCCCCAAAAGCCATGGCACCATTGTGCTATCAACAGAGCTCATGACTTGCAGGACTCTCCCACACAGACAGGTCTCTGCTGATGCTTCTCTTTATTTTGGAGCTTCACATTCGGGAAATGGCTCGGCTTTGCATTTATTTGTATGCAACAATTTATAAAGTTAAGATGAATCAGGTTTTTTTGCTAAGGATACTTAGATTCTTCCTGTAATAAATAGTCATTTATTCTTTCACTGTTGATAATTTACATTATTTTAATCTTGCATGTAGTGAGTTAATAACCATCTTTTTATTGAATTATAGTTCAATTTCAAAGATTCTTAAAAAGCTTGGACACAAATTCCAAAGTTTTCTGGGGTAGGAATAAGACCCTCACTGGGTCACCCATGTCGTACTTAGAATAGAATAAAAAATGTTTAATCCCATTGAGAAATTGTTTCGTGCATAATTACTCCAGGCGAGGCATTAACAATGTTACATATAATAAACATCACAAATAACATTACAGTTTATACTTTAATTTTTTTTTGGTGGGGGAGAGGGTCGGGGGGGGGGGGGGGGGTTGAGGGTGTGACTAACTCCTTCGCTTTAGCCACCATATGGTTAAATAGTTCTATTGCCTTCGGGATGAAGGGAGTTGTGCAACTTTGTGGTAGCGATGACTTGTGCCACTCCGTTGGTGCAGTGTCGCGTAGTGGCTGCCATTTTTGTAATGGCGTCAAATTTCCTAAGGCATCTGGTTAGCCAGACTTCCTCTAGGGGACGCAGCGTATCCCCAATAGTGCTCTGGGCTCTCAGGATAACCTTGTTGAGCCCATTTATTTCTCTTAAGCCTCCTCCCCAGCAGACAACTGCGTAGAACAATATGCTCGCGATCATCATTTTGTTAAATATTTGTAGTATTTGGATGGAGATTTGGAATGACCTCAGCTTTCTCAACAAGTGCAACCTGGTCATCGCTTTGCCGCATACCCAGTTGATATTGGTGTTCCATTCAAGCCTGTCATGAATGCGCACCCCCAGGTACTTGCAGGTGTTGACCTGATCTATTTCTTGCCCATTCATACTTATTGGTACTGCGGCTGTTTTGTTCCTCCTCAGGTTGATGACCATCTCCTTTGTCTCCTTTATTTTTTCAACACTGATGACTAGATTGTTGCTATCACTCCACCTAACCAAGTCCCTGATGGTATTTCTGCACTCCTCATCATTGGCCTCGTTGATGCAACCGAATAAACGAGTCGTCCAAAAATGTTTGCAGGTGGCAGGAGATAGCGTTATATCTGAAGTTCAAAGTGTAGAGGGTGAAGAGAAAGGGGGACACTACGGTCCCTTGTGGTGCTCTTGGGGTCCCTAGTGGTGCTCTTACCCTGGTAAAGTTTGTCAGTTGACACTGTGACTTTCCACGTCCTTCTAGCTTATGGCAAATGGACGGAGCAGTGAAGTAATTACTGTATAAATGTGTCTTCTTGGCGGCTACTGGCACACTTTATAATGATATAGGTCACCCTATTAGGGTCTTTCACTTACCCTGGCAAAGTGTGTTATAAGTGGCCATCCACTTTAGGTAGTTTTGTAACTTGAGGTGCACTATTGGTTCCAGATAAAGCCTGTTGTGCGTATGTGAATTCGGTCCAAGAAACTTGTTCTGTGTACTTGCAGGATTTCCTCAAACCTTGAATTACTGAAGTGAACATTGGAGTTCATTCCGGTGACTTTGGGTTTGGTGGAGGAAATCATGCCAGTACAGGGAGTGAGTTTGTCGGACCAAACACGTTTGTGGCCAATGCAATAAAGGGCCTTCTACATGAAGCCTCACACTATCATATCCTCCACTATTCAGAACATGTATGATTCCTTAACTGCAGCTGCTCTTGATAGACCACACTAGACTGGTCCACTGGAGTCCAATCTATCCAATGTGTCAGCAACCAAGACCAAGTAACCAAAGTTAGTATTGAGGATAATCTTCTTGCTATTAATATTACAATATAAAATATAGAAAGCCATGGAAGAAATCAGTATAAAAGGAAATATCCAGAAAGCACACAGGAGTTAGGGGGAATAATAATACGTTTTGTCTGTATTTTCAAGGTCAGTAACTGGCTCATGAAAATACAAATTAAATTTTTCAAGAGAAAATTGGCAATGCTACACGTGAAATAATCTGTACCACATGTCAATTTCCATTCAGAAGAAATTGGCGCATGTATTTTGAAAATCTTGTGCTGGATACCTATTGTGTCCCCCTGTAGAGAATATGAAAATTGGACCAATTATAAAACGGTTGGGCTTCTGGGAAATTTCAAGTGATGCTTTTACCAGTAAGGATAAAGAGGTGTATACAGTGGCTTCTAAAAGTATTCACCCCCTTGGAATTTTTCGTGTTTTGCTACATCACAACCTAAAATTAAACAGATTTTTTTAGGGTTTTGATTTATTTCATGTAAAGAGCAAGTGTATTAAGACTGCCATGGGCCTGGGCTGTATCAGTATTGTGGTCCCTACAAGGTTGGAATTGACTTTCTACATATTGGGGGGGAATTCTTTAAGATTGCCGTTTACAACTCTCGCCTTAAAATTCCCTAAGCCTTAAATTCACTAAGAAGCTCCTGCCTATTAGTGAATTGGGGGGCAAACATTGCCAGTTCAGATTTTTAGACCAGATCATAACTGTCTGAGTTTGTTGCTATAGGGGCACATTTAGTTACCCGTCCGGAGGAGTTCACAAAGTACGGAGTGTCCGATGATAATGCTCTCTGGCGTGATTCACTAAGATCGTGCGCCCAATATCCTGCATGTGTCGCTTCCCCGCTCAGGTCCCCGGAGTTCACCTTCTTCTTCCTGGTGCATGTAAGTGCATTGTCCATGTATAATGCGCTGTGCGGGGAGTCAGTAAGATCCTGTGCCCGATATCCTGCATGTGTCGCTTCCCCGCTCAGGTCCCCGGAGTTCACCTTCTTCTTCCTGGTGCATGTAAGTGCATTGTCCGTGTATAATGTGCTGTGCGGGGAGTCACTAAGATCGTGCGCCCAATATCCTGCATGTGTCGCTTCCCCGCTCAGGTCCCCGGAGTTCACCTTCTTCTTCCTGGTGCATGTAAGTGCATTGTCCGTGTATAATGTGATGTGCGGGGAGTCACTAAGATCGTGCGCCCAATATCCTGCATGTGTCGCTTCCCCGCTCAGGTCCCCGGAGTTCACCTTCTTCTTCCTGGTGCATGTAAGTGCATTGTCCGCGTATAATGCACTGTGCCGCGATTCACTAAGATCGTGCGCCCAATATCCTGCATGTGTCACTTCCCCGCTCAGGTCCCCGGAGTTCACCTTCTTCTTCCTGGTGCATGTAAGTGCATTGTCCGCGTATAATGCGCTGTGCGGGGAGTCACTAAGATCCTGCACCCGATATCCAGCATGTGTCGCTTCCCCGCTCAGGTCCCCGGAGTTCACCTTCTTCCTGGTGCATGTAGGTGCATTGTCCGTGTATAATGCGCTGTGCGGGAAGTCACTAAGATCCTGCGTCCGATATCCTGCATGTGTCTCTTCCCCGCTCAGGTCCCCGGAGTTCACCGTCTTCTTCCTGGTGCATGTAAGTGCATTGGATCCGACACAATTTAAAAGTTAAATCCTGCGCTCAGTCCAAATCAGTTGGATCATCCAATGGCCGCCCCCCGATTTCTGTTGCATGAAAGTCTGCGCCGCTGCACTACAATCCGATTGCTGGTGTCGGAATCCCCAGTTAAATACCTGTCACAGTGGCGCAAATCCTGAAAACCTAGAAAATCCGACAAAAGTGCGATTTACGGACCCTTTGTAATTAAGCCCCATAGTCTTCGCTGGTTCTGGTCTCCGCCCTGACACGCCCATAGTGGGCAATACTAACGTCTAATACTGTTTTTTTCCCAGCCCCATTGAGTTGTATGGGGCTGCCAGAGCCAAAAAAACGGATTAAAATAGGACATGCTCGGAGTTTCTCCTCATGGGCACTTGGCCCCGACATGGTGCTATGGAAGCAATGAGCAAGAGCACATAGCAAAACCCAAAACTGTGAGACAGTCTCAGGTCAAAAAAAAATCAGAGCGCCTCAGAAAAAAAAACTATAATATGCAGAAGAGCTGAAACAGGTTTTAATCAAGAAAATCCCTGTATTTAGCAGCATCCATCTCTCCCTCGCCTTGGACCTGCTTCCTTTATATCCAACATTTTTTTGATTTAGAATTATAATTTTCATTTCAATTGACTATTTTGTGAAGATGCACAACACATAATTTAGATTTTAAGAGATATTTTTTTCGAAAAATCAGGTTGAATTGTAACAGAATAGGTAAAACCCAAGGGGGGGGGGGGTACTTTCAAAAAACCACTGTACGTTCCCTCAAACCACAGTTTGTCATCTGTCAGTGTAAGTGACATCCATGCGCAGAGGACTATAGCACTTTGAATACAGAAAGCTACGACAATAATTACTTTTGCCATTCAAGGGTATTAAATGGTGATATTCGAGGGGAGTTGGGGAGGGACTATTCCAAGCTTATGATTAATATCAATAATGCAACAAAAAAAAAGGACAGCAAAAACTACCGTAAGGTAAAGGACAGCCGAGGTGCAGCCGAATACATTCTATTTCTCACCCCTCAAACATTTAAATGAACACTCCTTGAGAGCAAAGTACAAAATGGTAACCTTGAGGTGCTGAGTGGCAGTAGGAATTATGGGTTATTGTACTGTCAGTGTTCTAGACATCTGAATGATGGGTTACTGTGTTATTTAGACAATCAAAAAACTTGGAAGCGAATGTGACAGATTCTGCAGTGTGAAAGCTTCTGACATGCAACATGAGCATTTTGTAAAGGGACAAAATGTTATCTGAAAATGATTTGCCAGAAAAATATACACGGAGCTTCCTGGAGTGTAAAGCCAACGGCTCAGGAATCGCTTATTTTCTAGATCTGAACAGAAAATTTGACATTCGATAATGATGTCCCACATGTTGGTGAGTTTGCTTACGGAAAGGTTAGTATCTGGGTATGCAAATTTATTTTGAAAGAAGTAGTAGGACTTACATGCAGGTTATAGGATACTGAGGACCACCAGCTCCTCCTCAGGGGCTCCGCTCCATCAGCCTGAAGGACACGGATCGCTCCTGGTTTTCTTCCTATCTCCCTAACTGCACTATCGGTGTCTCCTCTTTCTCTTCTCCTTCTCTCAGTGTCAGGTTCCTCAGGGCTCAGTCCTAGGTCCTCCTCTCTTCTCCCTCTTTACTGTCCCATTAGACAGACCATCAGCAGATTTGGTTTCCATTCTCCTCTCTATCCCAATGACCCCCAGCTATATACTTCTGTATGTAACATCCCCCGGCCTTACCCCAGAACACTAGTGACTGTCTCTCTGCTGATGTCTCCAGCTATATACTACTGTATGTAACATCACCTCGGCCTTACCCCAGAACACTAGTGACTGTCTCTCTGCTGATGTCCCCAGCTATATACTTCTGTATGTAACATCCCCCGGCCTTACCCCAGAACACTAGTGACTGTCTCTCTGCTGATGTCTCCAGCTATATACTACTGTATGTAACATCACCTCGGCCTTACCCCAGAACACTAGTGACTGTCTCTCTGCTGATGTCCCCAGCTATATACTTCTGTATGTAACATCACCCGGCCTTACCCCAGAACACTAGTGACTGTCTCTCTGCTGATGTCCCCAGCTATATACTTCTGTATGTAACATCCCCCGGCCTTACCCCAGAACACTAGTGACTGTCTCTCTGCTGATGTCTCCAGCTATATACTTCTGTATGTAACATCCCCTCGGCCTTACCCCAGAACACTAGTGACTGTCTCTCTGCTGATGTCCCCAGCTATATACTTCTGTATGTAACATCACCCGGCCTTACCCCAGAACACTAGTGACTGTCTCTCTGCTGATGTCCCCAGCTATATACTTCTGTATGTAACATCCCCCGGCCTTACCCCAGAACACTAGTGACTGTCTCTCTGCTGATGTCCCCAGCTATATACTTCTGTATGTAACATCACCCGGCCTTACCCCAGAACACTAGTGACTGTCTCTCTGCTGATGTCCCCAGCTATATACTTCTGTATGTAACATCCCCCGGCCTTACCCCAGAACACTAGTGACTGTCTCTCTGCTGATGTCCCCAGCTATATACTTCTGTATGTAACATCCCCCGGCCTTACCCCAGAACACTAGTGACTGTCTCTCTGCTGATGTCCCCAGCTATATACTTCTGTATGTAACATCCCCCGGCCTTACCCCAGAACACTAGTGACTGTCTCTCTGCTGATGACCCCCAGCTATATACTTCTGTATGTAACATCCCCCGGCCTTACCCCAGAACACTAGTGACTGTCTCTCTGCTGATGACCCCCAGCTATATACTTCCGTATGTAACACCCCCCGGCCTTACCCCAGAACACTAGTGACTGTCTCTCTGCTGATGTCCCCAGCTATATACTTCTGTATGTAACATCACCCCGGCCTTACCCCAGAACACTAGTGACTGTCTCTCTGCTGTCTCCAGCTATATACTTCTGTATGTAACATCCCCCCGGCCTTACCCCAGAACACTAGTGACTGTCTCTCTGCTGTCCCCAGCTATATACTTCTGTATGTAACATCCCCCAGCCTTACCCCAGAACACTAGTGACTGTCTCTCTGCTGATGTCCCCCAGCTATATACTTCTGTATGTAACATCCCCCCTGGCCTTACCCCAGAACACTAGTGACTGTCTCTCTGCTGATGTCTCCAGCTATATACTTCTGTATGTAACATCCCCCCGGCCTTACCCCAGAACACTAGTGACTGTCTCTCTGCTGATGTCTCCAGCTATATACTTCTGCACGTAACATCCCCTCGGCCTTACCCCAGAACACTAGTGACTGTCTCTCTGCTGATGTCTCCAGCTATATACTTCTGTATGTAACATCCCCCGGCCTTACCCCAGAACACTAGTGACTGTCTCTCTGCTGATGTCCCCAGCTATATACTTCTGCACGTAACATCCCCCGGCCTTACCCCAGAACACTAGTGACTGTCTCTCTGCTGATGTCCCCAGCTATATACTTCTGCACGTAACATCCCCTCGGCCTTACCCCAGAACACTAGTGACTGTCTCTCTGCTGATGTCCCCCAGCTATATACTTCTGTATGTAACATCCCCCGGCCTTACCCCAGAACACTAGTGACTGTCTCTCTGCTGATGTCCCCAGCTATATACTTCTGTATGTAACACCCCCCGGCCTTACCCCAGAACACTAGTGACTGTCTCTCTGCTGATGTCCCCAGCTGTATACTTCTGTATGTAACATCACCCGGCCTTACCCCAGAACACTAGTGACTGTCTCTCTGCTGATGTCCCCAGCTATATACTTCTGTATGTAACACCCCCCGGCCTTACCCCAGAACACTAGTGACTGTCTCTCTGCTGCTGTCCCCAGCTATATACTTCTGTATGTAACATCCCCCGGCCTTACCCCAGAACACTAGTGACTGTCTCTCTGCTGATGTCCCCAGCTGTATACTTCTGTATGTAACATCACCCCTGCCTTACCCCAGAACACTAGTGACTGTCTCTCTGCTGTCTCCAGCTATATACTTCTGTATGTAACATCCCCCCGGCCTTACCCCAGAACACTAGTGACTGTCTCTCTGCTGTCCCCAGCTATATACTTCTGTATGTAACATCCCCCCGGCCTTACCCCAGAACACTAGTGACTGTCTCTCTGCTGTCTCCAGCTATATACTACTGTATGTAACATCACCCGGCCTTACCCCAGAACACTAGTGACTGTCTCTGCTGTCTCCAGCTATATACTACTGTATGTAACATCACCTCGGCCTTACCCCAGAACACTAGTGACTGTCTCTCTGCTGATGTCCCCAGCTATATACTTCTGTATGTAACATCACCCCTGCCTTACCCCAGAACACTAGTGACGGTCTCTGCTGTCTCCAGCTATATACTACTGTATGTAACATCACCCGGCCTTACCCCAGAACACTAGTGACTGTCTCTCTGCTGTCTCCAGCTATATACTTCTGCACGTAACATCCCCCTGCCTTACCCCAGAACACTAGTGACTGTCTCTCTGCTGTCTCCAGCTATATACTACTGTATGTAACATCACCCGGCCTTACCCCAGAACACTAGTGACTGTCTCTCTGCTGTCTCCAGCTATATACTTCTGCACGTAACATCCCCCGGCCTTACCCCAGAACACTAGTGACTGTCTCTCTGCTGATGTCTCCAGCTATATACTTCTGTATGTAACATCCCCCGGCCTTACCCCAGAACACTAGTGACTGTCTCTCTGCTGATGTCCCCAGCTATATACTTCTCTATGTAACATCCCCCGGCCTTACCCCAGAACACTAGTGACTGTCTCTCTGCTGATGTCCCCAGCTATATACTTCTGTATGTAACATCACCCGGCCTTACCCCAGAACACTAGTGACTGTCTCTCTGCTGTCTCCAGCTATATACTTCTGCACGTAACATCCCCCTGCCTTACCCCAGAACACTAGTGACTGTCTCTCTGCTGTCTCCAGCTATATACTACTGTATGTAACATCACCCGGCCTTACCCCAGAACACTAGTGACTGTCTCTCTGCTGTCTCCAGCTATATACTTCTGCACGTAACATCCCCCGGCCTTACCCCAGAACACTAGTGACTGTCTCTCTGCTGATGTCTCCAGCTATATACTTCTGTATGTAACATCCCCCGGCCTTACCCCAGAACACTAGTGACTGTCTCTCTGCTGATGTCCCCAGCTATATACTTCTCTATGTAACATCCCCCGGCCTTACCCCAGAACACTAGTGACTGTCTCTCTGCTGATGTCCCCAGCTATATACTTCTCTATGTAACATCCCCCGGCCTTACCCCAGAACACTAGTGACTGTCTCTCTGCTGATGTCCCCAGCTATATACTTCTGTATGTAACATCACCCCGGCCTTACCCCAGAACACTAGTGACTGTCTCTCTGCTGACCCCCAGCTATATACTTCTGTATGTAACACCCCCCGGCCTTACCCCAGAACACTAGTGACTGTCTCTCTGCTGATGTCTCCAGCTATATACTTCTGCACGTAACATCCCCTCGGCCTTACTCCAGAACACTAGTGACTGTCTCTCTGCTGATGTCTCCAGCTATATACTTCTGTATGTAACATGACCCCGGCCTTACCCCAGAACACTAGTGACTGTCTCTCTGCTGATGTCCCCAGCTATATACTTCTGCACGTAACATCCCCCCAGCCTTACCCCAGAACACTAGTGACTGTCTCTCTGCTGATGTCCCCAGCTATATACTTCTGTATGTAACATCCCCCGGCCTTACCCCAGAACACTAGTGACTGTCTCTCTGCTGATAACACCCAGCTGTATACTTCTGTATGTAACATCCCCCGGCCTTACCCCAGAACACTAGTGACTGTCTCTCTGCTATCCCCAGCTATATACTTCTGCACGTAACATCCCCTCGGCCTTACCCCAGAACACTAGTGACTGTCTCTCTGCTGATGTCCCCAGCTATATACTTCTGTATGTAACATCCCCCGGCCTTACCCCAGAACACTAGTGACTGTCTCTCTGCTGATGTCCCCAGCTATATACTTCTGTATGTAACATCCCCCCGGCCTTACCCCAGAACACTAGTGACTGTCTCTCTGCTGATGTCCCCCAGCTATATACTTCTGTATGTAACATCCCCGGCCTTACCCCAGAACACTAGTGACTGTCTCTCTGCTGATGTCCCCAGCTATATACTTCTGTATGTAACATCCCCCGGCCTTACCCCAGAACACTAGTGACTGTCTCTCTGCTGTCTCCAGCTATATACTTCTGTATGTAACATCCCCGGCCTTACCCCAGAACACTAGTGACTGTCTCTCTGCTGATGTCCCCAGCTATATACTTCTGTATGTAACATCCCCCCAGCCTTACCCCAGAACACTAGTGACTGTCTCTGCTGTCCCCAGCTATATACTTCTGTATGTAACATCCCCCCGGCCTTACCCCAGAACACTAGTGACCGTCTCTCTGCTGATGTCTCCAGCTATATACTTCTGTATGTAACATCCCCCGGCCTTACCCCAGAACACTAGTGACTGTCTCTCTGCTGATGTCCCCAGCTATATACTTCTGTATGTAACATCCCCCGGCCTTACCCCAGAACACTAGTGACTGTCTCTCTGCTGATGTCCCCAGCTATATACTTCTGTATGTAACATCACCCCGGCCTTACTCCAGAACACTAGTGACTGTCTCTCTGGTGTCGCTAAGACTGCACTTCTTATCTTTCCACCATCTACTAACCAACCCAACCCTGACTTCTCTATCTCGGTCTGTGGGATCACTTTAGCACCGGGGCACAGGCCGCTGTCTTGGGGTTGGGGGTTGTCGCTATGCACCGTATAATCAATCTCTTGCTCACTCTTGCCGGATACATCTCAGAAACATCTCCAGAATCCGACCATTTCTCAACTAGACTACTGTAACTCCCTACTAATTGGTCTTCCACTCACTAAACTCTCTCCTCTACAATCTATACTCAATACAGCAGCCAGGCTCGTCCTTCAGACCAAACGCTACACGGAGGCCTCCAGTCTGTGCCAGTCACTGCACTGGTTGCTCGTCTCCTTCCGTATTCACTTTAAAATAATAACCCTTATCCACAAAGCTCTGCATAATGCTGCACCTCCCTATCTCTCTTCTCTCATCTCAGTCTATCGCCCTTCCCATGCTCTTCAATCTGCCAGTGATATTAGATTAATCTCTACCTTAATTTGAACCTCCCATGCACGTCTCCAGGACTTCTCCCGAGCTGCACCAATTCTCCGGAATGTCCTTCCCCTGGACTCTCAGACTAATACCCACCCTCCAAAGCTTCAAACGTGCTCTTAGAATGCAGCTTTTTAGGCAGATCTATCACACTCGCTAACTGCATGACGTGTGAACTCTCTCTTTAATTATTCATCCTTTGTAGTTTAAGTCTATTGGGAATTTGGGAAATTAGTACTCCCAGATATTTTAAACTTATGGACATTAAAGTTGGATCAGCTTGTAGTGTGTTTTTCTACTTTAATTTTGTGGGTGACTCCAAATCCAGGCCTCCATTGGTTAACACATTTGATTTCCATTGATGATTTTTTTTGTCAGCACATTCAACTTTGTACAGAACAAGGTATTTAATAAAAATATTTCAGATCTAGGATGTGCTATTTGAGTGTTTCCTTTATTTTTTTTTTGAGCAGTGCATTTTCAGTTCTGGTGTCCAACATATAGAATACTCATTTTTATAATTTAAAAGGTTGGCATTTTAGAATATGGGGACACTTATTTTACTGTGTGTTCAATGTAAAGGAAGGGGGGGGGGTGATCTATACTTTAGAATTTTCAAATTTTTTTGTATTATTTTTATTTTCCCGAAAGTGTATTGTCCGATGACAATGCACTGTGCCGCGTTTCACTAAGATCGTGCGCCCGATATCCTGCATGTGTCACTTCCCCGCTCAGGTCCCCAGAGTTCACCTTCTTCTTCCTGGTGCATGTAAGTGCATTGTCCGTGTATAATGCGCTGTGCGGGGAGTCACTAAGATCCTGCACCTGATATCCTGCATGTGTCACTTCCCCGCTCAGGTCCCCGGAGTTCACCTTCTTCTTCCTGGTGCATGTAAGTGCATTGTCCGTGTATAATGCGCTGTGCGGGGAGTCACTAAGATCCTGCACCTGATATCCTGCATGTGTCACTTCCCCGCTCAGGTCCCCGGAGTTCACCTTCTTCTTCCTGGTGCATGTAAGTGCATTGTCCGTGTATAATGCGCTGTGCGGGGAGTCACTAAGATCCTCAGGCCGTTATCCTGCATGTGTCGCTTCCCCGCTCAGGTCCCCGGAGTTCAACTTCTTCTTCCTGGTGCATGTAGGCGCTTGGGCTTGCAACACAAATTTAAATGGCCCGTCCCCAGATTTCTGTCGCATGAAAGCTGGCGCCGTTGTGCCAAAATCTGACCACGTGTGAGACAATCCCCTGCTAAATCCCTGTCACAGCGGCACAAATCCCGACAATGTCGGGAAGTCCGGCGGAAATGCGATCCGCGGACCCATAGTAAATAAGCCCCATAATTTCAGATGTTCTACTGAAAACTTCTACTAAATTGCATAAATTGTTACATAATTATAGGTTCTACATACTTACTATATTTACTATAAACCAATAGTTCAAAATGCAACATACCCTTAATTTATACCGTATATATAGAAATAAGGAGCTATTACTCGGTAGATCATTGCTTCACTAGTAGTTTTAAAGTAGTGTTTTATTATACGTGGAAAGCACATTGGGGGCACATTTACTTACCCGGATCTGGATTGACCGACGAGGATGAAGTCCGGCGCGATTCACCAAGATTGTGCGCCAGATATCCTGCATGTGTCGCTTCCCCGCGCAGGTCCCCGGAGTTCACCTTCTTCTTCCCGGTGTAAGTAAGTGCATTGTCTTGCGACACATTTTGAACTTTAAATTCCGCGCTTAGTCCGAATCAGTCGGGTTGTCCGACGGCCACACCCCCGATTTGTGTCGCATGAAAGTTGCGATTGCGCCAAAATCCGATCCGGTGCCAAAAACCGCTTTAAAATGCAGTGCAAATCGGAAATAGTCGGGAAACCCAACGGAAATGCGGTCTGCGGACCCTTAGTAAATAAGCTTTTATGTCTGAAATGTTACATGGAAATAAAACTTCAGCAAGTAAAATGAAATGCAACCACACAAAGGGGCACATTTACTTACCCGGTCCCAAAGGTCACAGAAAGTGCACTGTCCGTGTATGATGCTGCGAGCTGCGATTCACTAAGATGTTGCGCCCGATATATTGCATTGGAACTAGTCGGAAAACCCAACGGAAATGCGGTCCACGGACCCTTAGTAAATGTGCCCCATTGTATTATCCCCTCTATTATTAGCAGAGCACTTGGGGATGAACACTCAGTGCTGAGGAATCTGCCCAGGAGATTATCGGTGTTTCAGCTTTGCCATTTGCAGATTGTTTCCCACATGGAAAGTGAGCAAAACATGAACTTTCCTTGCTCAGGTCAGCCTTGGGTTAGGTAAAGGGCAAGGGTCAAACACATTTTGGCAGCTAGCTGCTGAAGATTACAATTGATTGGACGCTTCGGCTAAGGATTTCCCATTATCAGTGTTTACAGTGAAGAGACACGGGTTTTGTTTGACATAAAACAACCAATAAAAAAAAATGATGACAGCGATGACAATCTCTTCACAGAATTGGGAAATACAAGTATTATAAAAAAAATAAATTTTTTCGGACAGTGTTGTTTTATGATAACGTGTAAACGACAACTGCTTTTGCTTTACACACAAAAAAAGGTGAATTTTTTTCATCTTTTATAAAATATAATATTTACAGGATATCAGTGATAATAAATGAATCGGATGCAGTAGGATGCAGTGAGCTCACACACAGACACTTCCTGCCGGCAAGCAGCAGCGTGCACAGACTTACCCTACAAGCCAGATAAGATCTTCATAGCAGGGGAAGGAGGCATACAGCAGAGCTCACAGTGTGCATTAGAGCTGAGATGTAGTAGAGCTGACAGTGTGTGTAGTAGGTGAGTTAGCAGAGTGTCTTTGTGTTTTATATCCATCTTGTCACGGGTGCTCCTGTGACCCACGTCTCGGGTAGCAGGCGCACCCATGCCCCTCTCCGCTGCCTGGGACCCCCGCCATCTTCCTTACCTTGCCGCTTTCCAGCGTTGGCTCTGACTGATGATAATTGCCGCTGGCCGGCCGCGTTTTCTGTTAAATGTCCGGCCCCTTCCTGTGTCCCCTGCCGCATCCTTGACCTCTACGTCTGAGAGAAAGCTGTATTTATTGCCTTGTGCGTTTAGAGGAGGAGCACCTAGAGAGGCGCGTTTACTACTTTGTGACACATTGTAACACAGCTGTAATATGCTGTATGTCACAGGAGCACCTAAAGAAAGTTGGTGCACACTTTCCAAGCAGTGCAGGGTGCGCCAGATATTTGCAGACCGTGCACCAGTATTCAATAGTCTGTCACACCCAGACACAGTGCACTATGATAAATCCCTCCCTATGTGTTTGCATTGTGTTTTAAAATAAATCGCAAACACAATGGGAAAAAACATAACTCAAAATATTTTTTCAAAAAATCTATTTCACTGGTGGGGCCATCAGTAGAGAATTTTTTTTAACATCGGCAGTTTGGGTGGTAATCCGGGACCCAAGCCTTCTAGAGAGCCCATGGCCACCCAAACTACCCACCAAATTTTATACTGAGAAGGACTTTCCCCCTGCTCTCAAAACACACGAAGCTTCTCCACAGATCCTAAAACCACATAGGGCAGGCAGAAGGGACACGTCATCCATTCCCCTGATTCTATCACCATATGTAGGAAGTGATTCCAGACATGCAGGGGAGCACAGGGCCAATAGCAGCGTGGGCCCCACGAGTCACTGTACATATGAATTAGAAAGAGAAAATTCATTAATGTGAGGTTGTCTTTTCCATATTCAGAAGAGTTCTGTGTTTTTGATGCTGTTTTGTACTGTACTTTAAGTGAATGGGGACCTTTAAGTTTAAAACAACTAGATTTATTTAGTCTGGAAAAGAGACGATTACGAGGGGACATGATAAATTTATTTAAATATATGAATGGTCCATACAAAAAATATGGTGGAAAGTTGTTTCAGATTAAATCTAATGAAAAGACAAGGGGGCTGCTTTACTACTAGAACTGTCAATCTGTGGAGTAGCCGAGCTCAGGCGCTGGACACAGCAGGGACAGCAGAGAGCTCAGGCGCTGGACACAGCGGGGACAGCAGAGAGCTCAGGCGCTGGTCACAGCAGGGACAGCAGAGAGCTCAGGCGCTGGTCACAGCAGGGACAGCAGAGAGCTCAGGCGCTGGTCACAGCAGGGGCAGCAGAGAGCTCAGGCGCTGGTCACAGCAGGGACAGCAGAGAGCTCAGGCGCTGGTCACAGCAGGGACAGCAGAGAGCTCAGGCGCTGGTCACAGCAGGGACAGCAGAGAGCTCAGGTGCAGAGCACAGCAGGGACAGCAGAGAGCTCAGGCGCTGGTCACAGCAGGGACAGCAGAGAGCTCAGGCGCTGGTCACAGCAGGGACAGCAGAGAGCTCAGGCGCTGGTCACAGCAGGGACAGCAGAGAGCTCAGGCGCTGGTCACAGCAGGGACAGCAGAGAGCTCAGGCGCTGGTCACAGCAGGGACAGCAGAGAGCTCAGGCGCTGGTCACAGCAGGGGCAGCAGAGAGCTCAGGCGCTGGTCACAGCAGGGACAGCAGAGAGCTCAGGCGCTGGTCACAGCAGGGACAGCAGAGAGCTCAGGCGCTGGTCACAGCAGGGACAGCAGAGAGCTCAGGTGCAGAGCACAGCAGGGACAGCAGAGAGCTCAGGCGCTGGTCACAGCAGGGACAGCAGAGAGCTCAGGCGCTGGTCACAGCAGGGACAGCAGAGAGCTCAGGCGCTGGTCACAGCAGGGACAGCAGAGAGCTCAGGCGCTGGTCACAGCAGGGACAGCAGAGAGCTCAGGCGCTGGTCACAGCAGGGACAGCAGAGAGCTCAGGCGCTGGTCACAGCAGGGACAGCAGAGAGCTCAGGCGCTGGTCACAGCAGGGACAGCAGAGGGCTCAGGCGCTGGTCACAGCAGGGACAGCAGAGAGCTCAGGCGCTGGTCACAGCAGGGACAGCAGAGAGCTCAGGCGCTGGTCACAGCAGGGACAGCGGAGAGCTCAGGCGCTGGTCACAGCAGGGACAGCAGAGAGCTCAGGCGCTGGTCACAGCAGGGACAGCAGAGAGCTCAGGCGCTGGTCACAGCAGGGACAGCAGAGAGCTCAGGCGCTGGTCACAGCAGGGACAGCAGAGAGCTCAGGCGCTAGTCACAGCAGGGACAGCAGAGAGCTCAGGCGCTGGTCACAGCAGGGACAGCAGAGTGCTCAGACGCAGAGCACAGCAGGGACAGCAGAGAGCTCAGGCGCTGGTCACAGCAGGGACAGCAGAGAGCTCAGGCGCTGGTCACAGCAGGGACAGCAGAGAGCTTCAAGAAGGGTCTAGATGCCTTTTTACACCTAAATAACACTGATGATTGTTATATAGAATTGTTTCCCCTAAATCCCTTCCTCATCCAATCCCTTCCCTTCCTTGGTTGAACTTGATTGACAAGTGTCTTTTTTCAACAGTATAAACTATGAAACCAATTTCCCATTGTTTTTTTACAGTATTGTTCACTTGGTAATAATTTAATTTTCCAGACAACTTGTTCAGTTTGCAGTCCAGACGCCATCAGTGCAGATCATTGTTCTACTTTATATTGTAAATAAAGTCCTGCCAGATTCTTGCAATATTTTACCTACTTTTGAGGCTTTTTACAGTCTGTCCTGTCAGCGCCCCCTCTCCCCTGCATTTCATTATGTAGCAGTTTACCATAAATACTAGAATTTGAATTTCTCCCAAGTAATGCATTAATACGTACAAAACCATTAATTCTTGCCCTTTTTTTGTAATAAATGAGGATCCACAATAAATAAACTGCAGTTCTGCCATGTAGGAACTTAGATAACGACATCAAGGAGATGTGAAAGGCAAAGCACTTACTCTGCCGGCAGGCGCCATTGAGTTATACTTTTTAGATATTAACCCATTTCCTGCCAAGAAGCCGAATGCAAAGACAAAAGCCACTATAGCTACTAAGGTGCAGGATCGACGTAGCATTAAAACTTTGGATTACAAGTAACTTGTTCTGCAGTTCAAAAAAATTGTAACTTTGTTTACAAGCAGAATTTCACAATACAAGCATTACGTGATCTCTCCCCTCCCCTACTGTACCGACCTCTTTCACAATATTGAAGAAGTAAAAGTAATAAACGGGTAAATGATGTACTACACATGACGAAATATTTTTGGGGTGTGGAGAGAATTGTCTGTGTTTCAATGATTTCCTACGGTAAAACCTGCTTTGATAGATGATTGATTTGGATTATGAGCATGAATTCCGATTGTCATCCAAAGTATTCTGCTCGTCTGGGTTTCCTATGGAAAAACTTGCTTTGATATACATGTAATTTGGACTACAAGAATGTTCCCAGAACTAATTATGCTCGTAATCCAAGGCTCCTGTAATGAATCTGACCAGCAACAGTGCAACCACAACCAGGTTTGGCGCTAGCTGTTAGATTAGGTAAGTGGTGGAGAACTCACCCTGCCTGCAGTAGATAAGCCGCCCTGACAAGGGCAAACCCGCTATCAAGAGCCTAACTAACGGTCCCTGAGAGACCCTACAAGGTGACAGGGAAGACAGGTGACAGGAATTCGGATATAGACCAGTGTTCGCACTGGTACACAGGAAACCAACACCCTGAGACAGGGAAACAAGGTCTCACTGAGAAATACACGACAAACAGATACAGACAGACAAGAGGAATCGGACACATCGGGTCAAGAATCGTATAGCAAATAGAATTGTCGGTAGGTAAAGCAGAAGTCAAATACACAGAATAGCAACACAAGAGCAAGAGCACTAGAGAACGGAATAACCAGCAAGGTCTGATGGGAGCAGGCAGGTATATAAGGCAGTTCCTGGACTCCCAGTCATGGACAGGGCTGAACAGCAAGGAGCAGGGTGTGGCTCAAACAAATTTAGGTTACCTATTCTGCCAACTGCAGATAGAGGGACGTTTTGGCATGGATGTTACAGCTCCGCTATATAATTTCTGAAAAGCATACAGGAGAAATTGAAAAAACATTAAATGCAGATAATTGTCTATATAAATATGACCTGCTGTTACAGCTGTGGATTATTCGCTTTGGTAGAGGCAGGGAAATGGGATTAACAGATAGAGACAGGGACCCAGACTTGAAAAGTTACCAAAAACAGGACTGGCCTTTGCTTCATTAAAAAAACATCAAAAACAGAACACAAAACCTGCTTGTTGGGGCTCTAACCAAATAACAAATAACTAAATCCATGCAACGCTCTGCAGCCGGCTCCAGGAGACACAGAGACCCACAGTCTGCAGCTTTTTATGCACCTGCTGCAGGTGCAACTGATTGCACAGACGTGGGGCCCACAACCCAAGATGGATAAGGATTGATAGATCCTCCCCCTCTTTTATTCCAGCTTTTACAAAACGCCAGCCTTGGAAAGTTTAAGACATATCAATTAGAAACCTAGGGGAGATATCAATGACCTCATCAATTAAGGCGGCCTCAATTGGCAAACTTTCCATATAGAGAACTTTTACCTCCCGACCTTAGTGAAAAGCCTCCCACTCTGCTAAACCAGTTCCCTTCACTGTACTGAAGAGACACAACAAAGTCAAAACATTGCTGTCTACAGTTGGGAATCTGTTTCTTCTGGCTTGGCTTTAATCTCACATCATGTCATTAGGCTTCCTGAAAGTCATGCTTGATAATAAGGGAGATGCCTTACAAGGTAGCATCAAACTTACATATTTCCCAGAATTGCCTAGTGAAGCATCAAGGTGGCCTTAATTGGCAAACTCCCCATAGGGAGAACTCTTATACCGCATTTCACATGGGAGAGGTGAAATAAGGTCACAAAATATATTCTAAATATTTACATAGAGACGGGCTAAGCTCTGGCACTGCTATCGATCGCCCAAGGAAGAAGAATAAATTAATGCAGAGATTTAACACCTTACAAAGTACTCTTAATATCCCTACCAGTTCCTTGACCCCTATCTCCAGGGGGGGATCCAGAGCTCTCTGGTCACGCCTCACAGGTTTTCAGTTTGTTTATTATTACCATGTTTATAACATGTCTGTCCATATATCATTCCTTATCGCATCCTGGAAAACTTTTTTTGGATATTTTCCTATACATCA
The DNA here is from genome assembly GCF_040894005.1 of Engystomops pustulosus. Classification (NCBI taxonomy): domain Eukaryota; kingdom Metazoa; phylum Chordata; class Amphibia; order Anura; family Leptodactylidae; genus Engystomops; species Engystomops pustulosus. The sequence goes on from NC_092421.1 coordinate 5,712,558, forward strand.
TTCTATTGTTTTAAAGGTTTTTTTAAATGTCCTTTGATGATCACTGCCGGTTGTGCATAAAATGCTGTAAATTTTCTGTTTCATGCATAACATCACGTCTGATGAAAAGAACTAGTATTTTTAAAGCTCACCATCAAATATACTCAAAAAGGTATGGCCTGATTTCTTCACTCTTCTCCTGCTCACTATGGGTGCATTCAGACGGCCAGGTGATGGCCCGGACTGGATCCTGGGCGAATTCAAGGGCGGAAGGAGGAAGTGGGAGCGGTGAGGGCTTCTCACCCATTCTCTCTCCATAGGCAGATGAGCTGCCCGACTTGGTGATGGTGCGGTGACACACCGTGTGCTTACCACCCCGTCACCGGGAGCCATGGAAGTCTACAGGACCTGTGATCTGGTCACTCCCATTCGAACATTGATCATCTTCTTAGATTTTCTGTACTCCACTCCCCTTTCTGTTTAAAATCTCACTTTGTGGAAGTCATCTACTCATCAAAACAGGCTGGATTATAATAAATCTGATATATATATATAGATAGATAACACGGGAACCACCGCCACAAATATGTCATGGTCATTGTTCATCTTCTCTCACTTCATGCATAACGACATCTTCAAGGGTGGTTCTACTTTGCGCTTCCATGGAAGTCAATGAACATATCCAGCGTTCATAAAGGTCAATGCAGCTGCTGTAAATCATATCTCTAAATGCTGTAAAGATGACTTTCCCATAATTACATACAGAAAATGAAATGAAAACATCAGAAAGCAAAAAAAAAGATTACAATGAATGATTATCTTATCAGTATTTCACTTTTAAAGGGAACTCGTCGTCTAATTTAACCCATAAAATGTCTCGTTACCAAAAAAAAAAAAAAAAAATCTCCTGCACAAAGAGCCGCCAAGGCTTCCTCTCCAGGTAATTTCTCAGTTTTCATAACTTTAATATTTCTCAATTTAGGTCTCAACTAAAGAAGGGAAAATCCATACAAACCATAAAAGTTCCATGAAGACACGGATGACTTTATCATTGTAGGATAATATCATAATCAGTCGACCTAGTGGGGGTTATTTACTTTCGTCGGGTTTACCTAATATTACAGATTTGCACCGTTTTTCCCTGAATTGCCCCGGGTTTTTGGCGCCGGCAAAAAAAACCTGACGGATTCTGAAAAACCGCAGTATTTTTTTAAAAAAATGTGTCGGTTGACACGCGCTTACCTGCACCCAAGATAGGACGGCAAACTCCGGCGGACCTCGGCGTAGCAGCGACACCTGGTGGACATCGGGGGCACTACCTTAGTGAATCGCCGGAAGACCCGAATCCTCGACGGATAACACGCTGCTGGATCGCGACTGGACCGGGTAAGTAAATCTGCCCCAATGTGTCCGTCTATTGGTCGCTCCTATTGAGGATTGTAACATTTTGCATTCATACTCTCATGCATTTAATATGATTTTAAGAGAAAAGTGTCAGCGGTCCGGCAATAACTTCTATGATAAAGAGTCTGGAACAGCAGCGGCGCGAGGGCGATATCTCCTGTCTACAAAACGAAGTCATCTGTAGTTACATTATTTTCATTCTTGTACAACAGTGAAGAAAAAAAAAAGGGGGTTAATAATTCACAGACTCCGTAATGTCAGACACAAAGCCAAATCACTTCCCAGTAATGAAATGGAAATGACCCATCGCTGGGTATATTGCATATACATGACACTTTCCAAATTGTGTAAGTATGTGGACAATATATTACACGGTCATTATGTTCGAGTAATGACAAATATAGGAAACGTGAATAACAATCTTTGTCTCGTGGCTCGGAGGGAGATAATGATTTCAAGGTCGTTCCATTAGTGATCATTGCTGCTCTTAAGTGAAACACATATAACCCCAATCCAATTAATGAAAGGGGGTAAGGGAAGCACTTCCCACACATGGTAACGGTGAATGATGTCTTCTTCATATCATTCAATCATCCAGAAGGAATGTCTGTATATAATATGGGGAAATGAAAAACTTCATCGGATCAGAATTTTATCCAAATGCGAAGAGCTAAAAAACTGAAAGCGAGAATAGTCCATACAAAAAATATGGTGGAGAGTTGTTCCAGATTAAAACAAATCAAAAGATGAGGGGGCACTGTCTCCATCTGAAGAAAACAAGGTTTAATCACCAGAGGGGACAGGGCTTCTTTACTATGAGAACTGTCAATCTGTGGAATAGCCGAGCTCAGGCGCTGGTCACAGCAGGGACAGCAGAGAGCTCAGGCGCTGGTCACAGCAGGGACAGCAGAGAGCTCAGGCGCTGGTCACAGCAGGGACAGCAGAGAGCTCAGGCGCTGGTCACAGCAGGGACAGCAGAGAGCTCAGGCGCTGGTCACAGCAGGGACAGCAGAGAGCTCAGGCGCTGGTCACAGCAGGGACAGCAGAGAGCTCAGGCGCTGGTCACAGCAGGGACACCAGAGAGCTCAGGCACTGGTCACAGCAGGGACAGCAGAGAGCTCAGGCGCTGGTCACAGCAGGGACAGCAGAGAGCTCAGGCGCTGGTCACAGCAGGGACAGCAGAGAGCTCAGGCGCTGGTCACAGCAGGGACACCAGAGAGCTCAGGCACTGGTCACAGCAGGGACAGCAGAGAGCTCAGGCGCTGGTCACAGCAGGGACAGCAGAGAGCTCAGGCGCTGGTCACAGCAGGGACAGCAGAGAGCTCAGGCGCTGGTCACAGCAGGGACAGCAGAGAGCTCAGGCGCTGGTCACAGCGGGGACAGCAGAGAGCTCAGGCGCTGGTCACAGCAGGGACAGCAGAGAGCTCAGGCGCTGGTCACAGCAGGGACAGCAGAGAGCTCAGGCGTTGGTCACAGCAGGGACAGCAGAGAGCTCAGGCGCTGGTCACAGCAGGGACAGCGGAGAGCTTCAAGAAGGGTCTAGATGCCTTGTATCAGCGGCTCAGGCTGGTGGTGGTGGTGTCATGGATCCATCCTGCCTTGTATCAGCGGCTCAGGCTGGTGGTGGTGGTGTCATGGTGTGGGGAATATTTTCTTGGCACTCTTTGGGCCCCTTGGTACAACGCCACAGCCTACCTGAGTATTGTTGCTGCCCATGTCCCTCCCTTTATGAGCACAATGTACCCTGTAACATCTGATGGCTACTTTCAGCAGGATAATGCGCCATGTCATAAAGCTGGAATCATCTCAGACTGGTTTCTTGAACATGACAATAAGGTCACTGGACACAAATGGCTCCACAGTCACCAGATCTCAATCCAATAGAGCATCTTTGGGATGTGGTGGAACGGGAGATTCGCATCATGGATGTGCAGCCGACAAATCTGCGGCAACTGTGTGATGCCATCATGTCAATATGGAGCAAAATCTCTGAGGAGCTTCCAGCACCTTGTTGTATCTATGCCACCAAGAATTGAGGCAGTTCTGAAGGCAAAAGGGGGTCCAACCCGTTACTAGCATGGTGGACCTAATAAAGTGGCCGGTGAGTGTATATACTGTATATATATATATGAGATGACTCTTCTGATAAAAGCGTCAGATTTGTAAATCTATGGACATGAATTTATTAAAGCACTTACTTTACAGCACGGCTCTACTGAGACATAGGTCACACAATACACAAGTTAATAGTTAGGTGCCACTAATGCAAAACTAAATATGGTATAGTAGACACAATGGGGGCAATTTATTCTCTTTCGGACCACGGATCTACTGCGAGGTTCTGGCCACTTAGTAGATGCGGGTGCAATCTCCGCCAAGTCAGACCTGTCAGATATTTCTGCTATAGTGTCTGCTGGTTTTCCAGTGGAGACTATAGTAAATGCAGTGGGTTGGGGCGTTCATACCCCTGACCACCTACCCCAACATACCAAAGTGGTGTGCGGGGCAGAGAACCCCCAGAACTGGTGCAATGGGGAAAGAACTGACAGTGAAGTCATAATAAGTCTCCCCCTAGGGTGATATTTTGTAACGAATGTGCCAGAATTCTGGTTTAATTTGTGCTTTAAAAATCTGGCAACAAATTCATCAAGTGTTTGGAATGTGCCTTAGTTGAGCATGGGTACGGTTTGCCGGAAAAGAACTTGTGCCAAAACTTTTAGTCAAAGTTGGCAAAGTAAGTTTACAATCGGTGGTGTAAACGTAGACTACACAGACACAAAATCTATAATTCATCATCAATCAATATATAAAATGTGCCTTTTAAGACTAGTATAATAATGTGCAAATATAAGATATGATTCCCAAATGGGTGTTGGTATGATGGGTATATGGGTATACAATGGGTATTGGATCATGGATTGCATGTTACTTTTCAACTGTAGATATTAATTAAAGCCAAATTTTAGTATATGTAAATTAGGAAAGGTAGTAACGACGGCTATCAATGCTACGGTGCCATCACCTGAACATTTAAACATGCGATGGGCAGGTGGTCAGAATGCTGTGACCACACTGTGTATAAAACACATTAATAACCTGGATGGGCACAAGCTGCTGCTAATCACTTTCCTCCCAGTGGCTGCCCGAAGGCGTCCACACCGCAAATTAACCAGCGGCTTTCATGAGCCTTATTTACATTATTTACAAAGTTATTGCTCTCACCTCGCCTTATTGAAACAATACATCTAGGAAAATGTCAGGACAGAATACGCAATACCCTACAGTCTTATCTTTCATCGCAACATTTGTGTCACGTTGGGTTTTTATAATAAAGAAAAAAAAATTCCATATGGTGCCAATTAATGTTCAGAACAAATCGCGGCTTAGATAAAGATTGTTTCTGCCTTTTTAAATGGAAATAATGGAGGCATTATAGTATAAACACCATCTGTAACTACCTGGCTATATTCTAACGTGCAGAGAGCCACACGGACTGTTAATACTGCTGGCCTGGTGCTCTGATGCAAATCGGTCACATGGGTTGTGACACTATGACACTTTCAAAGTCAAGTGCAAGTCATGCAGAAAGTGATCACTGAAAGTGCATTATCGATGATTCACTAAGGTTGTGCGCCCGAGATCCTGCATGTGTCGCTTCCCCGCTCAGGTCCACTGGAGTTCACCTTCTTCTTCCTGGTGCATGTAAGTGCTTAAGTGCTTTAATTTGAAAGTTAAATACCGTGCTCAGTCTGAATCAGCCAGATCGTCCGACGCCCCCCCCCCCCCCCCCCTGATTCCTGTCGCATGGAAGCAGCGCAGATGCACCACATTCTGATCACGTGCAACACAATCCCAAGACTAGGGCGCGTGTGGCGGTGCTGCAAGATTTAAAGGGCCAGCACACAGGTAACCACTTCTGGAGCTGCATTTAATGGCTTGAAGATCCGGCAAGGAATGATGGGACCCGCTGGATCTTTAAGCCATTTCCCTGAAGAGAAAGCCCTCCAGTGTATCCTGCGTTCGGTTCCTGTGTACCAGTCCGTTGCTGTGTTCCTGATCCGTGTGCCAGCTCCTGTGATTCCTGACGTGAGTCCTAGTGTGCCTTCCTGTGCTGTTCTCCTGCCATCACCCCGGCTACAGACTGTCTCCTGCATTACCACCTTGGCTGCCACCCTGGGCTAGTCCCACGTGTGGAACAACCTGGTGGCACCCGCCACAGTAAGACCATCCCGCTTTGCGGCAAGCTCTGGTGAAGACCGGTTGCCACTTAGACTCCGGTCCCAGGTGTCGGCTAGTACCATCTCCCACGGTGGTCCAGGGGGTCCACAGACTCACAACACTGACAGCCATCAAGCAATGTAAAAATGGTTACATAAAAATGCAGATTTTTATGTCTTCTACCTCCACGTAATCCTAGTCCTGAGCATCGAATTACAAGATGGCAGACCCTAGAGGACAACGAAAGTACTGGCAGCAGTGGGAGCTGAGGATATGTAGCAATGCTTGGCCGGAGAGTGTTGGCTGAGGTTTGGGTACATGCTCTGGGAGATTTCTTTCAACAAATAGCACAGCCCCGGAGAATTCCCAGATATAATTGCTTCCCATGGTGCCGGATTCTGCTTCCTGGCAAGGTTAAGATAAAAGCATCTGGGCTCCACCCAGCAGTCATTACACAGTTAACTAATAGTTTCACCACTTGGCAAATGTTCAGTCGAAAAGCTGGCGGAAAGCCTGTTGTTTACTGAAGCTCGGGAAGAGGCATCTGCAACATTACAGAAAGCATATTGTAAGAGGCAACACATACAAATTAAACCTCTTGAGCTACGAGGAAACTGCCGAGGAAATGTATAACTCATTTAATAAAACTTGAAGGGAAAGTGCAACGGAGAATAAGACCTTGTTTTCAATCAAGATAAACAAAACGGAAACGTTTCTGGAATTCTTGTGCCAACCTTGTTCTTAATAGACGTAGTATTGTGCCGTGATGCAAAGGACGGGACCGCTGTGACCGTAAGCTGCGCCCATAAATTATTGCAGAGAAACAAATGGCTTCATAGTATTCACATAGCACCATGAAATATGAAAGTTTATGAAATAACTCCATCCAAAAAATTTTAATTAAACAGAATCTACTTTTGACCCCTTCAGACACAGCGAGTTTGTATGTGAAGGCTCAGCCCCGTGTTCTGTAATCTGACTTACTTGTCGCTTTATATAGTTTTAACTTTTGAACACTTTACCTTGCCAAAAAATTTAACTCTCTAAGTCTGTTAAGGAATGGTGCCATCCACAAGAAAGAAAATGGCCATTACAGTCGGTCCCCTACTTAAGAACACCCGATTTACAGACGACCCCTAGTTACAAACGGACCTCTGGATGTTGGTGATTTCCTGTACTTTATTCTTAGGCTACAATAATCCACTGTAACAGATATCACAGGCGTCTGCAATGAAGATTTATTATTAATCCTGGTTCTTATGACAATTCAACATTTTTTAAATCCAATTGTCACAGAGATCAAAAAAAATTGTCTGGAACTACAATTATAAAATATACAGTTTTGACTTACATACAAATTCAACTTAAGAACAAACCTATGGAACCGATCTTGTACGTAACTCGGGGACACAAAAAATTTTGCTGAAAAACTTGGCTTATAAAAAATACAATACTCTATTTATCAACAGAGGGCGTCACAGTTATTCTCTTGATGTAAGTGTAATGGACCATGTCTATACTCCTCGCACCAACCTGTTATACCCAAGTGCTGACTGTAATAGAAACTGATAAAAAGGGCATTACGGTATGAGGGCATTGATATAACATTTCTCTACAGCAGTTCAGTAGAGACAAAGATTTTACAGTAAAGACTGACAAGTGCGGTCTGTAATGTACAGTCTGTAATGTACAGTCTGTAACGTACGGTCTGTAACGTACAGTCTGTTATCTACGGTCTGTAATGTACAGTCTTATCTATGGTCTGTAATGTACAGTCTGTAATGTACAGTCTGTAATGTACAGTCTGTAACGTACTGTCTGTTATCTACGGTCTGTAACGTGCGGTCTGTAACGTATGGTCTGTAATGTACGGTCTGTAATGTACAGTCTGTAACGTACGGTCTGTAACGTACAGTCTGTTATCTACGGTCTGTAATGTACAGTCTTATCTATGGTCTGTAATGTACAGTCTGTAATGTACAGTCTGTAATGTACAGTCTGTAACGTACTGTCTGTTATCTACGGTCTGTAACGTGCGGTCTGTAACGTATGGTCTGTAATGTACAGTCTGTTATCTACGGTCTGTAATGTAAGGTCTGTTATCTACGGTCTGTAATGTACGGTCTGTAATGTATAGTCTGTAGCGTACGGTCTGTAATGTACGGTCTGTAATGTACGGTCTGTAATGTACAATCTGTAATGTACAATTTGTAATGTACAGTCTGTAATGTACAGTCTGTAGCGTACAGTCTGTAACGTACGGTCTGTAACGTACGGTCTATAATGTACGGTCTGTAATGTACAATCTGTAATGTACAGTCTGTAATGTACGGTCTGTAATGTACAGTCTGTAATGTACAATCTGTAATGTACGGTCCGTAATGTACGGTCTGTAATGTACGGTCTGTAATGTACGGTCCGTAATGCCCAGTACAGCAAATACACATGGACCTACCATGCCCACAGAATGCAGTCATCTAGGAGTAGCACACTGTTTTTTGCATACAAATAAAGCAGTGTACATTTTGGAAAGTGAGAAAATAACAAAAAGTTCCACCATAGGGGAGATTTATTGCATGTAGAATATCTTATTTTTGATATTGTGCAGGATCACTATTACATCACTTCCACTGATTCCAAAACATTAGAAGCTGCCTAGAAATTATCTCCAATACTAGAAACAGCAAACACAGTAAGGAACCTGAGGATGGGGTGCGGACAAACACTGATGGCCTATCCTAGGGCTCTCATAGTAAACTTTCACAACAGTTACATAGTTTACATGGTTGAAAATAGACCCTTGTCCATCAAGTTCAACCAAGGAAGGGAAGGGATTGAATGAGGAAGGGATTTAGGGGAAACAATTTTATATAACATAACCCTCAGTGTTATTTAGGTGTTAAAAGGCATCTAGACCCTTCTTGAAGTTCTCTGCTGTCCCTGCTGTGCTCTGCTCCTGAGCTCTCTGCTGCCCCTGCTGTGACCAGCGCCTGAGCTCTCTGCTGTCCCTGCTGTGACCAGCGCCTGAGCTCTCTGCTGTCCCTGCTGTGACCAGCGCCTGAGCTCTCTGCTGTCCCTGCTGTGACCAGCGCCTGAGCTCTCTGCTGTCCCTGCTGTGACCAGCGCCTGAGCTCTCTGCTGTCCCTGCTATGACCAGCGCCTGAGCTCTCTGCTGTCCCTGCTGTGCTCTGCTCCTGAGCTCTCTGCTGTCCCTGCTGTGACCAGCGCCTGAGCTCTCTGCTGCCCCTGCTGTGACCAGCGCCTGAGCTCTCTGCTGTCCCTGCTGTGACCAGCGCCTGAGCTCTCTGCTGTCCCTGCTGTGACCAGCGCCTGAGCTCTCTGCTGTCCCTGCTATGACCAGCGCCTGAGCTCTCTGCTGTCCCTGCTGTGACCAGCGCCTGAGCTCTCTGCTGTCCCTGCTGTGACCAGCGCCTGAGCTCTCTGCTGTCCCTGCTGTGACCAGCGCCTGAGCTCTCTGCTGTCCCTGCTGTGACCGGCTCCTGAGCTCTCTGCTGTCCCTGCTGTGACCGGCGCCTGAGCTCTCTGCTGTCCCTGCTGTGCTCTGCTCCTGAGCTCTCTGCTGTCCCTGCTGTGACCAGCGCCTGAGCTCTCTGCTGTCCCTGCTGTGACCAGCGCCTGAGCTCTCTGCTGTCCCTGCTGTGACCAGCGCCTGAGCTCTCTGCTGTCCCTGCTGTGACCAGCACCTGAGCTCTCTGCTGTCCCTGCTGTGACCAGCACCTGAGCTCTCTGCTGTCCTTGCTGTGACCAGCACCTGAGCTCTCTGCTGCCCCTGCTGTGACCAGCGCCTGAGCTCGGCTATTCCACAGATTCACAGTTCTCATCCTCTGGTGATTAAATATTGTTTTCTCCAGACGGAGACTGTGCCCCTTCATCTTTCTATTTAATTTAACCTGGAACAACTCTCCACCATATTTTTTATGGACCATTCATATATTTATTTAAATTAATCATCTCCCCTCGTAGTCGTCTCGAGTTGTTTTAATTTTTCCTTATATCTGAGACCTTCCGCACCCCTTATAATTTTTGTGGCTCCCATGTTATCCCCTCTCCAGCTCCAGGGCCTCCTTTTTATGGACTGGAGCCCAGAACTGGACGGTATATTCCAGGTGAGGCCGGACCAATGCCTTGTACAGTGTAATATTACATCCCTGTGACAAGAGTCCAGACCTTTGATACATGACAAGATCCTACTGGTTTTAGAGGCAGATGATTGATATTGCAGGATGTTTTTTAATCTGTGATCTACTATTACACCCAGGTCCTTCACAACAAGGGACTCTCCCAGATTTACTCCCCCAAGGACATATGTTACCTGTGGATTATTAGCCCCCAGGTGCATAACCTTACATTTATCCACATTAAACCTCATTTGCCAAGTGGATGACCAAACAATAAGTTTGCCCAAGTCACCTGCAGCCTATGAACATCCTCCATAGACTGTATTACACTACACAGCGTGTACTACTCCCCCATCCTGCATAGACTGTATTACACTACAAAGCTAGTACTACTCCCCTCATCCTCCATAGACTGTATTACACTACACAGCTTGGTGCTATTAATTCCTACCTCTATATCATTAATAAATATATTAAATAGTATTGGGCAAAGCACAGAACCCTGGGGTCCAACACAGAACCCTTGGGTCCAACACAGAACCCTGGGATCCACCACTCATAACTTGTGACCATTCCGAGTAGGAATCATTGACCTCATCTCTGGATCCTTTAGACAGTTTTCAATCCAATTGCAAATGATTCCTGCTAAACCACTAGACCTTATGTCACCCATCAGGCGTCTATGAGGGACACAATATCCACAGCAGCTCCTCCATCCAGGCATCTGCTCACCTCTGGCTGTCACTTATTATACTATGTTATGTCACATATTCCTGCATGCAGATTTTACTAACCCTTCCTATATTTTCCCCACAGTAAAAGTTAAGCTTACAGGTCTGTAATTGCCTGGTGAAGTTATAGAGCCTTTCTTAAATACTGCCACCCCATTTGCCTTGCGCCAGTCGCTTGGCACTGCACCAGACATTATGGAATCCCTGAAGATTTTAGACAGCGGTACAGCAATAACAGAACTGAGTTCTTTTACAATTCTGGGGTGTAACCCATCTGGTCCAGGAGCCTTGTACACATTGTTGTTATTGAGCTTAGGTTGCGCGGGGCTATGGTGAAAACCGGGTACCACTTAGACCCAGCTCCCAGGTGTCGGCTTACGTCATAGTCCGGGGTGGTCCATTGGGTCCACTACCCCTGGTCCCGTTAGCTACTAAACTTTACCAATACCAGTTAATAAAGTTGTCTGACACAGGTGCCTGGTTATTGATAATCCTTGTACCCATGCAAATCATCACGGGGATGAAAACTATACTTTGTCTGCTGTTACACTTACAAAATATACTAGTTCCGACTTACATACGACTTCAACTTAAGAAGAAACCTGCAGAGCCTCTCCTGTAACTGCCATAAGGAAAACGGTAGAATAGGTCCGACCAAATGCAATACCTAGCTCTCCCTCTAGGAGCGCTATCCAACAATATAAATGCCTTCTTTACATAATGAAAACCTCATTTAATGGTATACTTTCTTGCTGAGCCGTTTATGTTTGCAATATTATAAATTAAGCAAGAAAGTGCAGTTAATTCTACACCATAAACCAATGTCCTTAGGAAACAATAAATCGAGGAGCTCCCCACATATTGACTCACTGTAGTGATAGTGGGGGCATAACCAGTGAAGGGATCAGCGGTAAACGACATCTTAAAGCCCGGATTAGATTCTGTTGTTACTTTTTGTTTGTCCTTCCTCTTCTCTTCCTACATTCCTGTTCTTTCCCTTTGCCTTTGCCGTCTAATCTCCCTCTGCCTCCTTTTTATTTTATGGCTTCCCTCCCCCTCCTCTCTTTCTCTCTCCCTCACTTTCTGCAGAACTGTGTCCTGACCTTGCTGTTTCTATGCCCCATCCATCTTGGGCTGCTTAGCCATTTCGCTGGCTTCATACAGAGCAGATTAACACGATTCATCACTGCAATCATCGCCGATTCATCACCCTTTCCAATGAATGTTTTGACATCCAGTTAATTTTCTGCTGATGATTTATCAAATTATAATTACCGTGCTCTGAAGGACTCATTTATTATGTTGATACATGATAATGATGCCAAAGTGGATTGAATTTTAAGTAAGTTCTTTGCGATTATAACATATGCGTTATTGTGAGTAATGTTATACAATTTAGTTTTTTACAGCCTGGAAACTCCTGGGACTCTCTTAATGTTATAATAATCAATGCAAAAAAGTCAGATTGGTAATTCAATTTTTTTTTTGTACAAATTGTTTGGCTAGGGAGCGAGAAGCATGAAAAGTTCAATTAAATTTTTAGCTTTGGTTTGAAGATGCCGGGTAATTAACGCTCGCCATCATTTATTTGGGGTGCAAAGGAAAACCCTGGGCAGAAAGTACAGAAGGAAAAGCTTCGATGGATAAGTTGGGACTGACTCAAAGTAACAAGTCTACGGAAAAGTAACACATCTGCCTTATAAAAAGAAATGTAATAACATCACCTAAATTGTAGGGCAGCGAGTAATGAATTCTTTAATAAGTAAATCCTGGTAGAATTTGCTCAGTTGCTTCCATCTTAGGTCTATAGCAGGGGCGTAACTACAGTGGTAGCAGCCATAGCAGCTGCTATGGGGCCCACAGTGTCAGGGGGCCCCATAATCCAAACTGACAAAAGAATGGACACCATTATGTTCACCATTATATACATATACATTGTACAACATAATATGTATATAACATATCTGTGATGTATATATGATGTATCTGTGATGTATATATGATGTATCTGTGATTTATATATGATGTATCTGCGATGTATATAACATATCTGTGATGTATATATGATGTATCTGTGATGTATATATGATGTATCTGCGATGTATATAACATATCTGTGATGTATATATGATGTATCTGTGATTTATATATGATGTATCTGTGATGTATATAACATATATGTGATGTATATAAGCTGTATCTATAATGTATATATGATGTATCTGTGATGTATATATGATGTATCTGTGATGTATATATGATGTATCTGTGATTTATATATGATGTATCTGTGATGTATATAACATATATGTGATGTATATAAGCTGTATCTATAATGTATATATGATGTATCTGCGATGTATATAACATATATGTGATTTATATATGATGTATCTGTGATGTGTATATACTGTAAGTCTACACAATGTATGATGTGTATATATACTGCATTATGCTCTATATATCTACTGTGTATACCGTGCAACTGTAACTTACATTTGTGAGCATATAAATATGTATATTTTTTAAGGGGTAAGGGGGGGGGCCCAATTCAGGAGTCCGCTATGGGGCCCTGCCTCCCCTAGTTACGCCGCTGCCTGTATCCTTGGAACCTTTGGCGTGTACCATAGCACGTTAGTGTCTTACCGTTGCCTTACACTACACAGAATAACAATAACTAGAAACCTTGTTCTCACTGATATGTTACCATGTTCTACTCCAGAAGGTTCATCCATCATCACAATTGTCATCAATGGCAAAATTACAGAAATAAAAATATTGCAACAAAGAGTCATCGGGGGGGAAGAAGACCGTTCCCACCGGACTGATCTTCCCGCTACTTTTCCAGACACAAGGTATTTCCCGTAATACTGATGTCCCCTCCTTACACGGCCCCTCTTTGCCATCCTTCAGCTTTTATCAATCCTCATTCAGCTGCTTGAGGATATATTAAAAGTGATCTGGGGCAAGAAAAGGGCGTTCCTGCGGCCCGGTACCTCATACATCAGCCCCTCATAGGCCTGTCGGTGACAATGAAAAGATTTCACAGTGCCTGGCAGTAGAATCTCATTCCCTCTGTCATCCATCATACTAAAGCCAGAAGCAATTCCAGTGACCTCATCTGTAATGCGTGGCCGATCAGGGGAGATTTCTTAAAGGCAGCTTTCATTATGGTTAGTTACAAGGAATAAGTCTGTGCCATTAGAAAAGGAGGGTAAATGGTTCACAGATAAATGGAGTATCTTTGGCTGTTACCACTGTGAATCACACACGTCGGAAGGATCGAGGAGCCATTTAGGAGAAAATATCAACAAGCAAAGGTTAAGTTGTATCTGTAAGCTCAGATATTTACTTCCATCCTCATTATGTGCATTTACCTGGAGCAGAGCGACAATTACAACTACGCAAGAAGCTAAAACTAGAAAAGACTTGGCCACGCCGGGACATCATAGACATCACAGCATCACAGAGTATTGGAAACTTCATTTACCAATATTATGGGCATGCATTGGCCATGGTAATTTGGTAAAATAGTCGACTATGGTTATAAATGACATATATATTTTCAGAATAAACAATGTTGCTTCAAGGGGCACTTCCACATTTTAAGACGACAGGAAAGTACCGTATTTTCCAGGCCATTAGGCGCACCGGAATATAAGGCGCATTAGTCCGATGCGCCTTATATATGTAATAATTCCATATATAAGGCGCATCGGACTATAAGGCGCAGGGTCGGGGGCGTGGCGGAGGTCCGGGGGCAGAGCGGAGACCCGACGGGGCGAGACGCGACGCGGAACGCGGGGAAGGTGAGTGGGGAAGGTGAGGGGGAGGTGGAGGAGGGCAGCGGACCATACTTACATAGGTCCCCGCTACCGGAGACAGCAGATCTCCAGCGGGAACTGCAGACCGACGCGGCAGAAGTTGTTCGTGCCGCGTGGTCTGCAGTTCCCGCTGGAGATCTGTGGTCTCCGGTAGCGGGGACCTATGTAAGTAGGGTCCACTGCCCTCCTATAGGGCGCACCGGACTATAAGGCGCACTTTGGATTTCCAAAGAAAACCAAGGCTTTTATGTGCGCCTTATAGTCCAGAAAACACGGTAGTCATAAAATAAGAGTCTCTCCTTTCAGGAGTTTTGGTTCCTGGGGATCACTAGTCCCCATGAAACCAAAAGAGATCATGTCACTTCTAACATTCATGTGTGTGCTCAGCCAAAAATAAGAAACGGCACCATAAGCCTCTAAACACGAATTCCTATTAAGCTGTTTTGCGTTGTGGAAATGCAGATTTCTTAAATGATCAGTTATGGCAAAAAATACTACTTGCTACAATCTAATGGGGACAACAAGCTCCAAACAGGTCCTCCAGTTTCCTCCCACACTCCAAACCATACTGGTAGGTGATTAGATTGTGAGCCCCATGGGGGACAGGGACTGATGTGACAGCTTTGTGCAGCGCTGCGGTATCTGTGTGCGCTATATAAATAAATTATTATAAATATTATTATATTCTTGTTGTTTTATGAGGATTCACATGGTTCTCCCCAGATCGCTACTACCCTCCACTATAATTCACTTTTGAGTATAAAAAACCTGAGTTTTTTCATTGGCAATAATGTGATATTGAGACAAATAAGTCTCAAAAACAGTAAAAGACATAAGACAATGGGCGCGTTTGGAACTTGCTGGAGCCCGCTAGTGTATAAGGGCGCTGGACCATCAGTGGAAGGAGTTTTAAGATTAACATTATGGGGCTCATTTACTAAGGGCCCCACGGGCCGGACTTTCGTCGGGCATCCCGACGATTTCCGTTTCGCGCCGCTGGGACAGGTATTTAAAAGGGGTTTTTGGCTCAATCGCACTGGCTTTCATGCAACACAAATCAGGGGGCGGACGTCAGACGATCTGGCAGATTCGGACAAACCGCAAGATTTAACTTCAAAATTGTGTTGCAAGCCAAGCACTTAATTGCACCGAGAGGAAGAAGGTGAACTCCGGGGACCTGAGCGGGGAAGTGACACATGCAAGATATCGGGTGCACGACCTTAGTGACTCCCCGCACAGCACATTATACATGGACAATGCACTTACATGCACCAGGAAGAAGAAGGTGAACTCCGGGGACCTGAGCGGGGAAGTGACACATGCAGGATATCGGGCGCACGATCTAAGTGAATCGCAGCAGGGTGCATTCCGGACAGACAATGCACTTTCGGGAACTCAGAGGGACCGGATAAGTAAATGTGCCCCTATAAATCTTATTTATCAATTTATTCGGCATAGTAAAAAATGTTTTATAATAGTTTATAGTACTTATGCAATAAGGTATATTACAATAAAATACCATACAAAGAGACAAGATAGGTTTCTCATATTCTTAAAGGGAATGTGGCAACTTGCATCTAGAGTATTTTTCAACTCACTTGGAGAAAAGAAACCTTATAACAGTGGTGGCGAACCTATGGCAGGGTGCCAGAGGCGGCACTCAGAGCCCTTTCTGTGGGCACTCGGGCCATCGCCCCAGCACACCAGACAGGACTCAAAGAATCTTCCTGCAGTTCCAAGCAACTTAAGATGCTGCTTTCAGTCATATATTTAAGTGATATGTACTTCGCTACCTGGGTATGTAAGAAGAGGGAGAATGAGTAGACAGGGCCGAATTATCTTTGGAGTGCCTCCTGCTGGCCCCACCATTCTCTGTGTACAGAGGGACACTGGAAAGAAGCTAAAGTGATGCAAATTTTCCATCTTGTCCTCAGGAGGCCAGTAAGATTGAACGTTGTTTAAGAACAGGGAGCAATAAGTTACTGCTTTAATTTTTGGTTGGCACCTCACGATAAATATGGGGGGTTTGGGTTGCAGTTTGGGCACTCAGCCACTAAAAGGTTCGCCATCACTGCCTTATAACAACCCCTAGACAGGAGCCTTGGGCGACTTTACTACCTGAAGTTTTAAGTAGGAAAAAATAAATATACATTTACTAATTTAAATAAAGCCTGCCATGAAAATGAACCCAGCCAAAATAAATACTACATTAAAAAGCATTGCCCTTATCCCTAAATGGTTCCTTTCCATGGCTGCAGTGTTAAAACATCAGGTTGTAAGCTTATATGCAATTCACCTGCTATGACTCCATCACACTGAATGAGGTCCTTAATGTTCAGTGGTTTCTGTGTTGCCCTGCCTCCTTGTTCCTGATTGACATCTCACTGCTAGGATGATGCTGCTGTACGGAACATTGAGAGAGAGGCTTGTTACATCATTGGGCACTTCATGTCATGTGACCAGTATGAGGCCATCTAAGGTCCTGTTACATTTGCAACATCTACCTCATGTATGTATCTGATCCCATGAAATCTCAGCATGCCATGAAGATGGGGAGGGGTAGAAGTGCATGGAGGCTGCTGTGATTTCATGTGATCAAATACATACATCTGGTAGACATTGAAAATGTAATAGGACATTAGATGACATCACTCTGGTCACATGACATGCTGAGAAGAGGGATGGGACATAGGGAGGAGTAGATGGGAGTGGCTGGCCAAACAGGACACGCCCACTTTGCAAGGTAAGATAACATAAAGTTGATTTATGGGGATGCGAGGGGAAACAATTTTTAACTAAAAGAAGTCTGCCGGTTAGTTAATAGGGCTCTATGTCACTAGCCGTGAAAATGTGGTGACAAGTTCCCTTTAAGCCAGTGCATATAGATGTCATTAGCGGGCATCTGTTTTATCTTCTGATATCTTTCTTTCTTCCATCTTGCCTTTTTTGCTGCTTTCAGGCAACCACATGGAACCACAGGCAGCAATAGGCGGCGACAAAACTATTTGATAATTTTTATGACAATAGCAAACAACATAATAATAAAAATAAACGAAACTAATCACTAAAATCAGTAAAACAAATTTTTAACATTAACACTTGATTTGAAAATCCATTTAAAGTCATTGGGGCTCATTTACTAAGGGTCCGAATGCCGCACATTCGTCGGGTTTCCCGAATATTTCAGTTTTGCGCCGAATTGCCCCGGGATTTTGGCGCACGTGATTGGATTGTGCCGCATCCGCGCCGGCTTTCACGCAACGGAAATCAGGGGGCGTGGCCATTGGACAACCCGACGGATTCGAAAAAAACGCAGAATTGTGACGCAAGATCAGCACTTACATGAACCAGGAAGAAGAAGGTGAACTCCGGCGGACATCAGCGCAGCAACGACACATGCAGGATATCAGGCGCACGACCTTAGTGAATCCCGGCAGAACCCGAATCCTCATCGGACAACGCGCCGCCGGATCGCGACTGGACTGGGTAAGTAAATGAGCCCCTTTATCTATCTAAACATCCCCTTTATGTCAGATAAATAGCTCGATCTCTGTATGATCATCAAACCAGTAAATGATGTTTCACTATTCTGTCACTATTGCTTGTGCTCAATGAGGTTCCAGTCTTCATTTTAGACGATTTTGGCACAAATCTCTCCGTACCCAGTGATTTATGAGAGCAGCATACCACAGCCATAGTGTAACTGTAACAATATCTATACATGGGTGACTACAGTTTTTCCATTGTGTTCAATGGAGTTGGAAAGGAAATCTATAAATTCTTCTTCTCAGTACATTATGGGCTGCACAGGGCCCGGACCATGTAACAGCCGCAGTGAAACAATCATAGGATTCCTTTGTCTCTCCTTTCCAATGTTCCCTATGAAACCCCCCAAAAACATCAGCTTGACTCCTTTCTGATCTCCCACGAAAAGAAGGGGTCAGCCTGACGCGCATTAATCATTCCTGACACTTACATGCTGGAAGATGCCATTTTCAATTAGGCAGAGTTTTACAGTCCTGAAAAGAAAACAGCACATGCTAATCAATCAATCTCGTGTTCCCGGATTAGAGCAGAACAAAACACAAGATATTATCTCAGCGAATACAGAAATATGACATGAAAGTCTGACTGTGGGCCCTGGAATAGAAAACCACTACATACAATGCTGCCGATAACCGCACACATGATGGCGGCTGAAGAATTGTACGTCTTCTGCATTGGATATGTGCAGGAGAATAGAACGGACCTGATGTGACCTGGTCGTTTATAGCAAATAATTAGAGCTCAATATTTTTTCTCAATTAGATGTTATAAAAAAAATGATATATATATATACAGGTAGATCCCCGGTTTACATACAAAGTCGGTTCCATAGGTTTGTACTTAAGTTGAATTTGTATGTATATTTTATAATTGTAGCTCCAGACAAAATTTTTTTGGCCCAGTGACAATTGGAGTTTCAAAATTTTAGCTGTGGCATTCTGTCCGACAATGGAAGTCAAATGCAGACTGCCAGCAGTGGTCGGGGTTTTAAAAACTGAACTAAGAAGAACTAAGCTAAGCTGGTTCTGTAACCTTCATAGAAGTTAATGGGGTATTCTCATCTAGGCATTCACATGTAATTTAACTCTTCTACCATATATACATTTCTTCAATTACTTGTCATTAAAAAATGTTCCTGTGTAACAAAAATTCCCATAAATGTAGCCAAGTTGGCCCATAGAAACAGAGGATAGCTGTCCTTGGATACAACCACCTCTGCTGGAGGAATTGTGCAAAGAATTATTATTCAACCCTTAGGTTTAATATTTTGTGGAATAACCCTTGTTTGCAATTACAGCTAATAATCGTCTTTTATAAGACCTGATCAGGCCGGCACAGGTCTCTGGAGTTAGCTTGGCCCACTCCTCCATGCAGATCTTCTCCAAGTTATCTAGGTTCTTTGGGTGTCTAATGTGAACTTTAATCTTGAGCTCCTTCCACAAGTTTTTAATTGGATTAAGGTCAGGAGACTGACTAGGCCACTGCAACCTTAATTTTTTCCCTCTTGAACCAGGCCTTGGTTTTCTTGGCTGTGTGCTTTGAGTCGTTGTCTTGTTGGAAGATGAAATGACGACGCATCTTAAGATCCTTGATGGAGGAGCGGAGGTTCTTGGCCAAAATCTCCAAGTAGGCCGTGCTATCCATCTTCCCATGGATGCGGACCAGATGGCCAGGCCCCTTGGCTGAGAAGCAGCCCCACAGCATGATGCTGCCACCACCATGCTTAACTCTAGGGATGGTATTCTTGGGGTCGTATGCAGTGCCATCCAGTCTCCAAACGTCACGTGTGTGGTTGGCAACAAAGATCTCGATCCTGGTCTCATCAGACCAGAGAACCTTGAACCAGTCTGTCTCAGAGTTCTCCGAGTGATCATGAGCAAACTGTAAACGAGCCTTGACATGACACTTTGAAAGTAAAACCAATTTTTCATATAAAAACTCTTTGGCAGTGTATGTCCTATGCTCTGTGGGCACTGGGGGACTTCTTAAAATGTGTCTCCTGGTGACAGGTTCCCTTTAATATGCGAAGACTGCCATTTGTTTTCCAGGAAGTTTTTGTATTCAGTAAATAAAAATTTGAGCAAAAAAATAAATAAATAAATAAAACAAGTAATTTGCCTAAAATGTTGTATTGTCAGACTGACATTGTATTATCTCACGTAAAATAATTCATTTCACTTAAAATGAATGAGAGATTGACAGTATAAATATCTGCTCGAGAAGATTCTGCAAAAAATCACGGAATAAATGTAACAAATCAAAGTATTTCATATTGTGCGAATCTTTAGGCAGAAAGCCTCGACGTGACTGCGGTGCAAACCTATAATCCGAGTGCGATGAACACAATGTGGCGGCTCCAGCGCCAAATACAAGTGTAACGGCTTTGTCCACAAAAACTCACACCGCACGTTTCCCGTTTTTTTCTACAGTTAGCGCCAAAATGGCCAATTTAACTTGTACATATCTATAATATATATCATCAGCGACTGGAGGAGGGAAAATTTTATATGATTTTTGACAATTTAACAAGTCTCCTACTGACAAATTAAACGCTTGTGTTGACAACTTAACTGTACTGCCAATCAGCGTTTTCAATTACTTTCATTGTCATTCAGAAAAAATACAACTTGGGGTCAGATAATGGTAGAAACCGAGGACACAAAATAACACCATTCAGGTCTGAGAGGGAAAAAACCATTTAACTCAACGGCCGGGACGTGTTTTTCAGCACTTTGCTTTACAGAGAACAAATGGTCAGATGCGCTGACACAGACGTTACAAGGAACGTGATCAAAACAATATCTTCAAAGAAGCAAACTACACATGGATGGAGGACTCTGAACTGAGTTATCTCGCTATAACCAAGAGTCACTGCCACATATCCACTTTAAGGACTTAAAGGGGTATTTTCATCTGGGAATTCACATTTACTTTAATGCATATGCCATATACAAACATGTCTTAAATTGAATGTTATAAATGTAGTTATATGGTCCCTTAGAAATGAACGACAGGTGTCCTTGGATACGACCACTTCTACTAAAGGGGATTGTGCAAAAAAAAAACTAATTGATTTAGCATATGAAATGGCCGAGAGTTATGACCTGCCATCCTGTGGTAGTGAACATTATCAAAGGGTCGTATCCAAATACTCGTTTCTAAGGGACAACATGCCTACATTTGTGGGAAATTCTATTCACATAGGTACGTTTTTTAATAACATACAACTGATGAAATGTATATAAATGGCAGATGAATTAAATGAAATGGTCTATGCCCAGATGAGAATACACTGTGAAAGTAAAAAAGCCACAATATTTTCATATTTAGTAAAAAAAAACGGGTTGATTTGGAGTCTCCAGAACCAGACAAAGGTAACGCCCAGTTCTTTCCTGCGTTCAGACCTCCCTTATTCTTTCAATAAAACCATAATCACTTATGGATCCATTGACATTTCTATTGATTTCGATGGACTTTTAGTGGCTTCTGTTAGTGTCCTTTGTACCACTTCCTTTTTATCTCCAATAGCTTAACAGAAGTGGCGCAAACAGATGTAAGGGCTCATGCACACGCGGCACCAGCTTGCGGCCGCACATACGTCCCCCATAGACGGCTATGGCACACGGACTCAGTACAGTGAGGGCAACAAGCAATTTTCTATGGAGAGGGGAGGGGGTGAGCAGCCAGCTTGCCCCTCCTCCTCTTCCACACGCCAACGTGTGCCCGCCCAACGTGTGCATGAGCCCATAGCGGAAGCCATTAAATGTCTACTGAAATAAACGGAAATTAAAGGATCTTTTTAAGTAATGGATAATAATGATCTTTAGTTGTTTTCGGTGTTAAATCTGTAAAACAAACTTTTGAACAAATACAAGAGGCTTTCTTAGCTGCTTTCATCCTGCCGGCTATGGCTGTGATTGGCCACAAATTACTCAGCCTCAGCCTTGGTTTACTTAATGACCAAGTAGGGCCACTTTGCTAAGTATGAAACATTTGTTTGGAACAAGACTTCAAACAACTATATATTATTTTGTTATACAGGCGGTCCCCTACTTAAGAACACCTGACGACCCCTAGTTACAAACGGACCTCTGGATGTTGGGATGTTGGGATGTGGTGGAACGGGAGATTCGCATCATGGATGTGCAGCCGACAAATCTGCGGCAACTGTGTGATGCCATCATGTCAATATGGAGCAAAATCTCTGAGGAGCTTCCAGCACCTTGTTGTATCTATGTCACGAAGAATTGAGGCAGTTCTGAAGGCAAAAGGGGGTCCAACCCGTTACTAGCATGGTGGACCTAATAAAGTGGCCGCTGAGTGTATATGGATGATGATCGTGTTATCTCAGAGTCAGGACTACTCTGCACTAGAAGCTTTCCAAGACCTTCGAAAATAGTTGGAACTGGAAATGTGCGGTAGTATCCACATAACCAGTGTACTCGACTAAGTCACAAGTGTTTACGGGAGTCGGGTGTCTATTTGGTGAGAACTTATATAAAAGGGTGGGGGAGACATTTACCTACTGAACCTCATGTCATGTGGCTTTTTTTTCTTCTTTTCTCCGAGCAACTAAAGAGGAAGTTTTTTTACATTCATTTCAAACTCCATCACCTTTCATCTCTTATCTTTATTTCTATCTCTTTGTATTTTCTAGCATTCTTCATAACGCCTTTTAGTTTTGATTTTAACGACTGCATGAAGTCACGATATTTTGAGAGATATTTTCTATGTCTATAGCTTCTTGTCCTCAATAGGAAACTCCCTCTGTGTATCCCCGGTTTATGTGTCCTGCTCATGTGATAGACACTCAGGTGCAGGGCCTGGCAGCCGCCATGTATTGTGCCTGTTATGATGTCTGCACATATGAGATCATCACAGAACCACAACAAACCTTTAGCAGGTAGAAATAGAGAGGACGATTTCTCTTTGTACAATAAAAAAATCATAATCTGTCTAAAATGTGCCACATTATTAATAATAATAATAATCTTAATAATTTATAAAACTAACCATCATATTCCCGTAGTGCTTTACAAATCTTGTGGGACATATCCAAGTAAATTGAGACATTACAAAGTAAAACCAGAGTAATCTGGGCATAAACTAAGCCAATTTATAGTGGGTGTGGACAGTCTTAGGCCTCAGTGGGGGCAGGTCCGAAATCTCCAGCGGAGTCTAAAGACTTTTGCCGCAGCAGCAGGACCCGATCTCCAGGTGTCAGAGGCACC
Source organism: Engystomops pustulosus (assembly GCF_040894005.1). Taxonomy (NCBI): domain Eukaryota; kingdom Metazoa; phylum Chordata; class Amphibia; order Anura; family Leptodactylidae; genus Engystomops; species Engystomops pustulosus. Next base: position 5,735,630 of record NC_092421.1, read on the forward strand.
TGGGAGAATGGGGACGCGTTTTGTTGCTGCATCTCCCTTCTCCACTCCTCACAGCATCGCGCTGAATGAGTCCGACGCATAAAGTAGCAGAGCCGGCACAGCTGCCATCACGTGTTCTAAAGGGGTTAATCAGAGCTGCTGGGTCTAATTAGACCCAATACCGCTCTGATCCATATTCCCAGTGACAGGTGGTCATTTCCCCTGTAACTGAGGCTCTTACAGATGGTAAAAGAAAATAAATAAAGTAAACATTTTTTTAAAAAACTTTTTATGACCCCATGGGGAACATATAAAGTACAAAAGACACAAAAAAAATTATAAACATTCATAAAATTACAATGAAATTTCCCCATATAATAAAAAAAAAAATCTACACTACAAAAAACATCACCATAGTCGCCCCGTTTGCCCGGGACTATACATAGTCTGTTGGGGAAGCAGCATCTCAGCGAGGGAGAGGAGCAGACTGGACAAACTGATTAGGAAAGCCAGTTCTGTCCTGGGGGGTCCTCCGGGCACAGTGCAGGTGTTTATTTTGAGTTTATTTAAAATTTGAAAAAAAGGACTACAAAATACAAAAAAGACTTTTTTCCACTTTTTACCCAAAATAAAAATGAAAAAAAAATGTTTAAACTTTTATTTGCTTTTTAACTAGCTCTATGTGTCCCGAAAAAAAAACACAGCAAAAAAATGTAAGGTAGCATGCAAATAAAAAAAGGTTATGGCCCTTAAAAATGCCCGGTCACTAAGGAGTCAAGGCCACAGCAGTGGGGCCTATTTATCGGCCGCATTTTCGTCGGTTTTTCCGTCTTTTCAGGGATCACGTCAGGAACACAAATGGGGGAGGGGGTGGGGGGGTCGTACGGATTCTGACTACGCCGGGAGTTAACATTTAAATTTGTGTCGCAAGCCAAGCACTTACATGCACCAGGAAGAAGGTGGTGAACTCCGGGGACCTGAGCGGGGAAGTGACACATGCAGGATATCGGGCGCAGGATCTTAGTGACTCCCCGCACAGTGCATTATACATGGACAATGCACTTACATGCACCAGGAAGAAGAAGGTGAACTCCGGGACCTGAGCGGGGAAGCAACACATGCAGGATATCGGGCGCAGGATCTTAGTGACTCCCCGCACAGCGCATTATACACGGACAATGCACTTACATGCACCAGGAAGAAGAAGGTGAACTCCGGGGACCTGAGCGGGGAAGTGACACATGCAGGATATTGGGCGCACGATCTTAGTGACTCCCCGCACAGCGCATTATACACGGACAAAGCACTTACATGCACCAGGAAGAAGAAGGTGAACTCCAGGGACCTGAGCGGGGAAGTGACACATGCAGGATATCGGGGACACAATCTTATTGACTCCCCACACTGCGCATTATACACGGGCAATGCACTTACATGCACCAGGAAGAAGAAAGGGAACTCCGGGGACCTGAGCGGGGAAGCGACACATGCAGGATATCGGGCGCAGGATCTTAGTGACTCCCCGCACAGCGCATTATACACGGACAATGCACTTACATGCACCAGGAAGAAGAAGGTGAACTCCTGGGACCTGAGCGGGGAAGCCACACATGCAGGATATCGGGTGCAGGATCTTAGTGACTCCCCGCACACCGCATTATACACGGACAATGCACTTACATGCATCAGGAAGAAGAAGGTGAACTCCGGCGGACCTCAGCGGGGAATCGACACATGCAGGAATTTGGGCACACAATCTTCATGAATCGTGGCAGACGTGGCAGGCTCGTCGGATAGTCCAATCGGGGATCGCGTAGGGTAAGTAAATGAGCCCCAGTGTTTTGATTTCTGTTATTCCTTTAGTTAGAAAATAGAGAATAACAGAAACATATCCGATAAGCTAAAAATGTAATTGACTTCAATGGATTTCTGAATGTGTGCTTCCGTTTGACACCCTTCCGTTATTTTTACAAAAAAAACTGCTGCCCTAATCTTTCTGTAAAAAAAAATTAAGTAAGAAAACCTGAAAAAAATGGAAGTTAAAACTGATATCAACAAACAAAACGGCAATCAAAGTAATTGTACTAAAAATGGTCATTAAATGACATTTTGGCACATTTTTGATACGATATAGGCCGCGTCTTTTATGGCAAACAAGTCGTAAGTGTGCAGAAAATTTTATTTCACCCTATTATAAATGGGTTCACACAAATGGTGACAGATTTGTGTCGTAAAGAGGATAAAAGTCCGTCCAGGTGTTTAGACAATGTCATGTTTATTGATTTGCGCTACACAAGGTATCGTCGGGTTACCCCAAATAAGTACGAGCCTGTGCTGGAAATATGACATAGATGGCAGCTATAGGTGCGCTATAAAGAGCATTTACATGATGTCTGAACAAAGAAAAGTAGGAATATATGATCGAACAATTTGTACCCCAGCCACACAAAGCAAAGATCACAAATTACTACACAACAATTCTCTTTTCGGGTGGAGAAGAAATATTTACACAGTAAGGAAAAGCCCATGAATCCCGAATTCAGGGAGAGAGTGACACAATGAAGAGGCCATTTCATTTTGGTAGTTCCAGTTGAATACTCTCATTGGGTACAGTAAGCCTGGGGGGGCTGAGGTCACTTCGCTTCCCGGCTGCTGACTCGGCAGTCTTTCCAGGTGCTGTCACTAGACCAATGGCATTGACTCTTCTCTGTTAACCATCAGCAATTATCTTCCTGTCAAAGCAAAAGGTAACAAATTCCCCCATATCCAGCAAGGCTATATCATCCTGCAGACATCGGCCTCATCCCAGCAAAACTAAATCAAAGCAGATGCCACCGGCTCTGACAAGCAAATTCCTATCAGCTGCAGGGACAGTTAACATTTTCAGTGCTGGACGTATCTGCTGGACAGGTCGTATCACGGCCAGCTCAGAGGTTATGCTGTAAAATATATTCGTTACATTGTCATTCATCAGCAACATTTGTATCCAGAAAATTTCCATATCGTCCGTGCAATACATTGCATTACAGATAAGATTGTGATGTGAGATCTTTGATTACACAATTCCAGTGAGTAACTGGAGTATGGACATTGGTGGATGGTGGACGGGGGCAACTTTGTGCCCTGATATATGGATGCCAAGGATATTCCCGTTCTGCACAGTCACTGGATGGCAGCGACAGAAAACAGATACAGCCCGGAATTGGGGAAGTCCTGTATTCAATTGTGTACACAAACCCCAGCAAATTCCTACACAAACATATATATGTGTGTGTGTGTGTATACAGGAGGACCCCTACTTAAGAACACCCGACTTACAGACGACCCTTAGTTACAAACGGACCTCTGGATATTGGTAATTTCCAGTACTTTACCCTTAGGCTACAATAATCAGCTGTAACAGTTATCACAGGCGTCTGTAATGAAGCTTTATTGATAATCCTGGTTCTTATGAGAATGCAACATTTTTAAAATCCAATTGCCACAGAGACCAAAAAAATTTTGCCTGGAGCTACAATTATAAAGTATACAGTTCCGACTTACATACAAATTCAACTTAAGAACAAACCTGCAGAACCCATCTTGTATGTAACCGCCTGTATATAATATATATATAGCAATGATTTCACCTTTACTATACAGGCTACTCTGTTTTATATTAAGTGATGTTTTATGTGATTTTTTAATACCGTAAAGATGTTTTCAGTACTGCATATAGGTTACAATAATAGTAAATGAAGTGCCTATGGTTCTGTAGTCAATAGATGTAAGCTCCCCTACACATATTTCATATGGTCACATAAATTATGACTGAGTCAATGGCTATACCCATATTAGAATATACAATATATTGAATAATATTTTTTTTCTTAAAGGAAACCCACCACTGCTTGCATGATGAAATCATGGAGCGCACCCCCCTGTAGGCTATTTCATCCGGATGCCGGCAGATACTTTGGTTAGGCGCGGCGATCTTTAGTTTAACTAAAAAAAATATTTACTCACATATATATATATATATATATTAGCCCTCTGGTGCTACCCCTACGTCATTAGCTGTCTGTCGATGCCTTCCGATAGTTAATTATTCACGCCTCTGTCTTTCTATCCGCCCTCCTCCTGGTGCCGTGACGTCACCAAGCTCTCGGCACTTATTGCGCATGCGCAGACACTAGCTCTCGCACAGCCAGCCGTCGATAAGTGCCGAGAGCTTGGTGACGTCACGGCCACTCGGCACCTGACGGAGGACGGGTAGAAAAACAGAGACGTGAAAAATTAACAATCGGAAGGCAACGACAGACGGCTAATGACGTAGGGGTAGCACCGGAGGGCTAATATACATATGTGAGTTAATAGCTTTTTTTAGTTGAACTAGAGATCGCCATGCCTATCCAAAGTATGTGCCGGCATAAGGATGAAACAGCCTACAGGGGGGTGCGCCCCATGATGTCATCATGCAAGCAGTGGTGGGTTTCCTTTAAAGCAGTGGTTCTCAACCTTTCTAATGCTGGGACCCCGCAATACAGTTCCTCATGTTGTGGTGACCCCAAACCATGCAACTTGCAGTAAAAACACAATAAAATTGCGGCTCCGATGGCTTTAGGCGACTCCCGGTTTTGGTCGTTTGACCCCCGCTGGGGTCCCGACCCACAGGTTGAGAACCACTGCTTTAAAGCGACTTACCAGATAATAATATATAAAGCAACTTAACAATTCTATGTTTTATCAAAATGAAATGTCTTTTCAGTGCCCTCAGTTGGTGATTTTCTATAAGTGTCCACTGAATGACCCGTCAGCGCACATAATGTATGCACGCTAAGGGCTGCACATACACGTTGTTACACACCTGATATATTACCACGCTGATAATTACTCTTTATTATGCTTGATTCCTATTTATCATGTACCAATAATTACAGGCTACATTCTCATTCTTCCCTCTGTGAAAGCTTGTATTAGCAAAGTGGTTAAATGGTCACGCATGACGAGTGCAATGCAAATGAAAAGAGTCTGGGGATTTGCACTTTTTACATGTACTTATCAGGGAAACAGCAGGCCCCAAAAATAATTGCGCTATTATTCCATATCCCTAGTATATCACTCATTTATACACTGCAAGCACACAAGTACATAAGACTATTACTATTATAACAAAAACTACACAAAAATTCACATTTTGCCAAGCTCGCATGAGTCCCCTTCTAAATAGCTGTCCCAGCAGCGCAAATCCCAAAAATGTTGGGAAGTTCGACAGAAATGCGATCCGCGGACCCTTAGTAAATAAGCCCCAGTATGTAACCTCTTTTTCCTCTCCTTCGTCCAATTCTGCATACTTGATACTTCATTGTACGGAGCTGTGGGTGGTGTCATTTTTTGCTACTTTTGATGACATTTTCAATGTTTCTATATTTTAGGACTGCACGGCCTTTTGATCACTTTTTATAGAATTTTTTATATTTTTCAAAATGGCAAAAAAGTGCCATTTTCCACTTTGGGTGCTATTTTCCGTTAAGGGGTTAAACGCAGTGAAAAAACATTATTATATTTTGATAGATCCGGCATTTTGGGACGAGGCAATACCTAACGTGTTTATGATTTTCTACTGTTTATTTATATTTATATCAGTTCTAGGGAAAGGGGGGGGATTGGAATTTATATGTTTTTTTAATATCATTTCAAAAAAAAACTTTTATTATTTTTTTTTACTACTTTTCAGACCCCCTAGGGTACTTTAACCCAAGGTTGTCTAATTGATCCTACCATTTACTTCCATACTACAGTATGGCAGTATATGTGGATTATTCTCCTCATTCATTACAATGATCCGCACATTGTAATGAATTGGTTAAAATGAGACAGCCCAAGGCTGTCATGCCAAACAGTGTTTGCTGAAATATGCAGCAAACACTTACTTACCGGCTATGGAGAGGGCTCAGCCCGTGAGCCTTCTCCATTAACCCGCAGCCGACATGTGATGTACTATTACGTCACACGTTGTTAAGGGGTTAAACTGAGTGTTCCTTTAAATTAACTTATGGAAGCAACATATATCGCTGTTTGCAACTCTGTCATTTACTTTCACGCTAAGCAAACAGTGTAGTTTAGTCTGCATTTGACTCTAAGCAGAGACGATGAGCTGCGGGAAAAAACCTTGTCTCCAAAGATAAATGTGGGTCCAAGAATTGGGAATCGCAACATTGTATATCTGAATGAAATTCCATCAGTGGGGGTCATTTACTAAGGGCCCGATTCGCGTTTTCCCGACGTGTTACCCGAATATTTCCGATTTGCGCCAATTGTACCTGAATTGCCCCGGGTTTTTGGCGCACGCGATCGGAATTTGGCGCATCAGCGCCGGCATGCGCGCGACGGAAATCGGGGGGCGTGGCCGAACGAAGACCCGAAGTATTCGGAAAAACCGCCGCATTTAAAAAAAAAATTGTGTCGCGAAAATTTCACTCACCTTCATCCTGGGTAGGCCGGTGTATTTCGAGGCATTCCAGCGGACTTCAGCGCAGCCGCGCCACCTGGTGGACGTCGGAGGAACTGCATTGATGAATCCCGGCCGGACCCGAATCCAGCGCAGAGAACGCGCCGCTGGATCGCGAACGGACTGGGTAAGTAAATGTGCCCCAATGTCTTTACTGGGAAAACCAGTTATCGATACATTATATCAATGCTACTCAAGTAAAGTTACATAAACTTGATGTTTAGTATCTGCCACAACCTCAGCGCCCTTTCAAGTTAATCTGAAAGTAAATTTCGGTTTAGCTTGGGGGAGAAGCAGCAGGTCATCGTGCACTTCTTATATCTATAGCTTTGGCTGCAAGCGGTAATGGAGATACTGCACCAGCCGCTTCTGGGGGGCAATTTCTAAAAAAGCCTAATCATGGATAATATGCGCTGTAAGAGATTGGTGATGTCCCACACCGAGTGTCAGTTTCACTAAAGGTAATTGGTGCAATTGAAACCCCAGCGCCGCAGCAGGACTCGGCCTTCTTCTTTCCCTCCCCTCCTCTCGCCTGCAGCCAAAAGCAAGGATCAATATTTGTTAGGATTGCTTCTTGTTCCAACAATGTAAGATTTACAATCTGTGCTTGGCTTCTCACTTTGTCTTCACACAACTCATCAGTAGAACCCAATTACTAACCCCAGACAAACAGCATTAACATGAGCCTCAGAGGTTCTTTATGGCGTGTCAGCCGAGTCTCATTTCAGAATCTTCAGGCAGTGCCACTATAACAGATACTACACTTTAAAGTGTGCTCCAAGGAATAAATTTTCAGTCTTTCATTACTCGTACCTTGATTTACTTCATATCAGCTTGCTGGCTATAGACAAAGATAACACACTGTAAATTACAGCCACCCTGACTTGGAGCCTGGAGATGGGGGGACGGCAGGGAGTGATGCTTGTAATGCAGTATTAATGCTACCCGAGGCCTACAGCAGCACAACCGCATGGACCACGTATTAGAGAACGTGATGTGGCTCTCCTGGCCTCGATGTGTAGAAGGATGGTACATGAGTAACACCGCAGCCACGCACACAACAAGAGACTTTGTATAAGATGGTTTTATAGACAAGTGACCTACATAACACCACTATAAGGCTTCATTCACACCATGTATGCCCACATAATACGGCGTGCATACATCAGCGCCAGGGAAGAGGAGCAGGGGATGAGCGCCGCTCCTATCTTTCTACGGGCTACGGCACTGTACGGTGCCGCACCGCTCCTGTACGGCGCCGTGAGGCCATTGAAGTGTATGGGGGACATATATACGTCAGCCGAATATACATCCCCCATACGTTCGTGTGAATGTAGCCTTACACTGTCTCTATGAAGCAAGACTTAATCTATGTATGAGGCAAGCAACCAAAATAATACCCGATTTATAGGCTTGTGCGCACCCACTACTGTGGAGTTTTAGGCCTCATTCAAATTCAGAAACTGTTTAAAAAAGGAAACAAAATCTAGAAATATATAGATATTAATAGAAGGTAGGTTTAAATTTAGGGCCTTCCTAATAAAATGAATCACAATTGTATATACAGGCGGTCCCCTACTTAAGAACATCCGACTTACATACGACCCCTAGTTACAGACGGACCTCTGGATGTTGGTAATTTACTGTACTTTAGCCCCAGGCTACAATAATCAGCTGTAACAGTTATCACAGGCGTCTGTAATGAAGATTTATTGTTACTCCTGGTTCTTATGACAACCCAACATTTTTAAAATCCAATTGTCACACAATTGTGAGACCAAAAAAATTTTGTCTGGGGTTACATTTATAAAATATACAGTTCTGACTTAGATACAAATTCAACTTAAGAACAAACCTACAGACCCTATCTTGTATGTAACTCGGGGACTGCCTATAAATATGATGCTGGAAAGTCTGATAAATTATTATACAGTGATCTGCAATATTAGTTCAGAACTTCTCCACATTTCTCGTTTATTACACGTCATCATAAAGCTCTTCCGTAAAAGTGTCAAACAATTAATTAACTAAAATTCTGATGTTTCTTTAAAAAAAAAAAACAAAGCGTGCATTGAAATGTGTGTTGGGGTGGTCAGGGGGACTCGTTATTGTGTAAGTGGCCCTTTTACTTTTACATTTGTATGATTACTGTTTCTGAGCAAGTCTCAGGGGTTGGGGCTACTATACATTTAGTGTTTAGTAAGTGTGAACTGTCTATATGAAAAATTATACAATTTATTCCTTTGCTATTCCACTTTTCTTATTTTTCCTAGCAGTGAGTAGAGAAGCCTATGCATATTAGCATAATATGTCTTAGGACAACCCACGAGGAGCCAAGATATGGCACCAGCAGGTTTGTGTGGGCCTCCAGCGTCCCTCTATATGCCTCAATCAGTATTCAAAACACAGGCATATATTTATGTTCTATGAAATCTTGTATTATATAGGATTGTGTTAAAACATACAAGCCCTGCCCTGTACATAAGACCATCCATAGCCTTAGAAGGTGCCACTTATTTGAGTCTCTTGCCTAGATTTTAAAATACAATATACAAGTTTAGCATTTCTGTCTGAGTGTTAAACATATATATATATATATATCATACAAGCAGTACCCGGGTTACGTACAGGATAGGTTCTGTAGGTTTGTTTGTAAGTTGAGTTTGTATGTAAGTCGGAACTGTATATTTTATTATTGTAACCCCAGCCAGAATTATTTTGGTCTCAATTGGATTTTAAAATGTTGGATTGTCATAAAAACCAGGATTAACAATAAAGCTTAAAGCTTAACACCTTTGATAAGTGTATCAGCTGATCATTGCAGCCTGGGGCTAAAGTACAGAGGAATGACAAATATCCAGAGGTCCGTTTGTAACTAGGGGTCGTCTGTAAGTCAGGTGTTCTTAAGTAGGGGACCGCCTGTATTGTGCTTAAAAGTCTGAATGATGTAACATGCTCTACAGTTTCTTAATATTTTCCTTTTGCAGATGTCCGAATGGCAACAATATTACCATGAATATTACACAGCGACGATTATCAATACCGTCTGATAAAATGTACATAGCATTGCTGGAAAACCATATTAACAGAGGGCGAGTATAAAAAAAAAAAAGTACTGACATACAATGTAGCGGTGTAATATGTGGTCACAAGATAACACTGATAATCTACCCCCGGTGGAGGTATATATCTATTATAAATAGCTCTTTCTGAACATTATATATATAAATATATATACACACACACACATATACTATACAGAACAGCAATAACGATTTCCTTTCCTTGCAGTCGAGGGGGTCACTAGAAAGGACATGCAGCGTTGTCTGTTGCAGTCCCCCCCAGCTGCGCTCCTTCCCCTCCATTCTATTCCAAAGCCTGATAAGTAAGAACATTAGTTTTATGCGACTTGTCAAGCTCAAATGAAAAGAGAGCTAACTTTAATGACACTGCAATTAATCGCCCCACCAGACTGACAGCTAAAAGACAAGATATTGACTTCATTAAGGATAATGGATTATGTCATTAAGTTGCTAGGGTCACCTTGCGTACCATGCTTGCTTGCTAATATATCGGCATTTTCGCTCAAATAAGATAAATTCAGATGTGAAAGATAAAGCTGATTAGAGAATGTTCCATCTTAGGAGACTCTCCGCTGTCTATGTGCCGCCTTCTTGGGGAAAGGATGTTACCCTTCCTCTCGCTGTCACTTACATTTCTCTGACACCGACCTTTTTTCTTCATTAAACTTTATTCCCCGACCTGCATATAAGGCAAATTATGCAGCATCAACACTCAGGCGGAACAACGGTGAGCAAATAGCACTCCCGGGTGTGAACAGCCGCCTAACAATGAGTCGCTGACCTGTAATGCTTTACCTTCCATGTACCAAGAGGTTACAGATGTAGCATTGTAGCGTTACTATATAGATATGGATATAAGGTGCTAGAAAATATTTTTCTTTATTACCCGGTATATGAGCCCCAACAATCTGATAAAAAATCCAGTTGGATCAATGTCTGTAGCAATGGGTTAGCCGTGTGATCTCCTTCTTTGGGGCACACACACCAAGAATACTGGAGGTTTTACAGGAGGGGAAGATGCACCAAATGTTACATCAATCTGCTACATATTTAACTTTTATTTCTTATAAAAAAATTTGATTGTATTGTTTTACCAACACAAGCCCACTGGGCGTTACATGGCACAATTACATTTGTCCTGAAATATTTGATCTACCGGGGCTTATTTACTAAGGGTAGCGGATCGGACTGTTTCGTCGGACTGTTCACGGTTTTCGGGATTTGTGCAGCTTTGACAGGTATTTAACAGGAGTCTGCGCTGGGATTGTTTCACATGCAATCGGATTGTGGATCAGCTGTGCTGCTTTCATAGGACAGAAATCAGGGGGCCGTCGGACGATCTGACTGATTCGGACTAAGCGCCGGATTTAACTTTCAAATTGTGTCGCAAAATAATGCACTTACATGCACCAGGAAGAAGAAGGTGAACTCAGGGGACCTGAGCAGGGAAGCGACACATGCAGGATATCGGGGCAGGATCTTAGTGACTCCCTGCACAGCACATTATACACAGACAATGCACTTACATGCACCAGGAAGAAGAAGGTGAACTCCGGGGACCTAAGCGGGGAAGCGGCACATGCAGGATATGAGGCGCAGGATCTTAGTGACTCCTCGCACAGTGCATTATACACGGACAATGCACTTACATGCACCAGGAAGAAGAAGGTGAACTCCAGGGACCTGAGCGGGGAAGCGACACATGCAGGATATCGGGTGAAGGATCTTAGTGACTCCCCGCACACCGCATCATACACGGACAATGCACTTACATGCACCAGGAAGAAGGTGAACTCCAGGGACCTGAGCGGGGAAGCGACACATGCAGGATATCGGGCGCAGGATCTTAGTGACTCCCCGCACAGCGCATTATACACGGACAATGCACTTACATGCACCAGGAAGAAGAAGGTGAACTCCAGGGACCTGAGCGGGGAAGCGACACATGCAGGATATCGGGCGCACGATCTTAGTGACTCCCCGCACAGAGCATTATACATGGACAATGCACTTACATGCACCAGGAAGAAGAAGGTGAACTCCGGGGACCTGAGCGGGGAAGCGACACATGCAGGATATGGGGCGCAGGATCTTAGTGACTCCCCGCACAGCGCATTATACACGGACAATGCACTTACATGCACCAGGAAGAAGAAGGTGAACTCCAGGGACCTGAGCGGGGAAGCGACACATGCAGGATATCGGGTGATCGTAGTGAATCATGGCAGATGTGCATTATCATTGGAAACTCCGCACTTTTTGAACTCCACGGGACCAGGTAAGTAAATGTGCCCCACTGTTTATGCTACAGTAAACATCTGTCCACAATTTATGTGGCTTTTTAAAGTTTTTATTTCCATAAATCTAGTATTTCTGTTCAGGATAATACACCGTACACCACTATGAGAACCCGCTTTTTTAAAATGGAGCTTCTACCGACAAGTTGGTTTTAATAAATAATTTTATTCTCCATGAAATAACAATTGTGGTAAACAGTATTTTGTGTTGAGCCCTTCTTCTGTAATCCGAAAATCATTTTTAAAAACAACAACTTGGAAATGAATAATCGGTCTGTCAATGTAAGACTGTGAAATATCCCATCCTGTGATTTTTTTTTTCTGATCTGATATCTTTTTATTATGAAAATAATGTTCCCGAAAACAGACAGTCCCCTACTTAAGAAAACCCGACTTACAGACGACCCCTAGTTACAGACCTCTGGTAATTGGTAATTTACTGTACTTTTTCCTTGGTTTACAATAAAGCGCTGTAATAGTTATTAAATGTGTCTGCAATGAAGCTTTATTATTACTGGTTCTTATGACAACCCAACATTTTTAAAAACAAGTTGTCACAGAGACCAAAAGAAAATTCTGTCTGGATCTACAATTATAAAATATACAGTTCCGACTTACATACAAATTCTACTTAAGAACAAACCTTCCTAACCTATCTTGTACCTAACTGCCTGTATAGGAAAATTAGTAAGAACCTTTTGGGGGTTTTTTTGCCTTCCTCTGGATCAACATTGCAAAATTACAGATTGGACCGATGTTTATTTATTTAGCCGACTGTCATAATGTTATCCATTTAATAGGAGGAGCTATAACACCCAGTTGTCAATTTATTCATAAAATTGCTAGAGGTTTTAAAGAGGAACAGCAGGAGGCAAAGACCTAACAAATGTGCTCCAGAAATGTATCTGTTCCCTCTTCTGACGTGTATTTACATGTTAGAAGAGGTGACATATCCTCTGTAAGCACGGGTGTAACTAGGAGAGGCAGGGCCCCATAACAGACTTCTTAATGGGGCCCCCCTTCCTGCTTAAAACTATACATATTACACTCATAAATACACAGACACATTTATATATCTATATACATACAGTTCTTCACTCATACACACACATTTATACACTCACCCACACATATAGAGCATATAAACATCACAAACACACATATAAAGTGCCATACACTGATATATAGCATATATACATACATACAATATATACACATCATACACCATAGACAAATACAGCAAATACACATCACAGCTACACACATACCGCATGTATACATATTATACTATACAACTTGCAGCATAATATGTGTATAATGATAAACATCCTTGTTTCTTTAGTGTCAGGTCAGAAGCTGGGGGCCCCCTGACACTGTGGGCCCCATAGCGGCTGCCATGCCTGCTACCACTCTAGTTACACCTCTGTCTGTAAGTAAATATAATGTCAGTAAATATATGCAAATTGTAATATTGAGAAACTATCGAACTCAGCCTCCAGCAAACACGAGGTGCAGTAAATTATTAATGTACTATTCCTGTTGCTCTCAGGTATTTTCCAAGGAGAACCGGTGACGATATTGAGACTATCGGTCGCAGCCTAATGAATCAGGCAATTCCAATCACCTCATCTATTATCCTTCAGAAAATACCCCAAATCAATACAACAAGACGTGTGAGTCTAATAAGCCATCACGTTATAAAAACAAAACAAGATTATGGGACGATAGGAGATATAAGTGCAATAGTAAATCTACCGCCTCTGGTTCCATGTCCTTCAGACGACACCCTAGATGTGGCCACATATAAAACTATAAGAGCTCAGCGCTAGATTGGCCGCATCACAATGACAGATGTTGATTGGGGAAATGATAAATGGCTGGCGGCTAACAAAGGATCGACTGGTGCAAGAAAACAGCCCCCTTATAATGGATGAATGGACGGCCAAGGCACAGATCATTTCCAAGGCAAAGGGCCTCTCCGCCCGTCCGTATGACAAAGGGGAAAGGCGACAATCATTGATTTACAGCGGCCAATGACAGGTGAAAAATTCAACAATAATCATGATGAACGATGAAGGAGAAGCAGCCAGAGGAAAGGGACAAAATAAATAAAGAAGAGATGCCAGCAGCGACTTATATGCCAAGGTCATGGGGAGACAGAGTGGTGCGCATGTTGGCAATACCAGATACTTCCTGCCATTTTGCTTCGCATATCTGAAGATTTACTAAATATATTCATTTTTTTTTAAATCTCTGAGAGTAGAAATGAATATTATCCAAAGATAACTACCGTACCAGATTTTTCGGACTATAAGCCGCACCGGATTATAATTACATTTTCGAAAATTACATTTTCGAAAATTGGTGCTGTTATGGGAACAAGAACTATCATTAAAGCGTCATCACAGACACCTTACAGCTGACCATGGCAGCCTGGGACTAAAGTAACATCCAGAGAGCTTCACGGGAGGTCCCATTGGGTAGAGAGGTTCGTCTGTAACTAGGGGTGTCCACCTGTAATACTTATCATAACTCTTTTATAGTGGGTAGAAGTGTTATTTTAGGTCAACCTAATACAGGCGGTCCCCGGGTTACGTACAAGACAGGGTCCATAGGTTTGTTCTTAAGTTGAATTTATATGTAAGTCGAAACTGTATACAGGCGGTCCCCTACTTAAGGACACCAGACTTACAGACAACCCATAGTTACAGACAGACCCCTCTGCCCCCTGTGACCTCTGGTGACCTCTCTGGATGTTACTATAGTCCCAGGCTGCAATGATCAGCTGTAAGGTGTCTGTAATGAAGATTTATTCATCATCCTTGGTCCCATTACAGCAAAAAATGTTTAAACTCCAATTGTCACTGAGGCCAAATTTTTTTTGTCTGGATCTACATTTATAAAATATACAGTTTCGACTTACATACAAATTCAACTTAAGAACAAACCTCCGGATCCTATCTTGTACGTAACTCGGGGACTGCCTGTATTTCATAATTGTAGTCCCAGACAAAATTCTTTTTTTGCCCCAGTGACAATTGGAATTTCAAACTTATTTGCTGTAATGGGACCAAGGATTATCAATAAAGCTTCATTATAGACGCCTTACAGCTGATCAGTGCAGTCTGGGACTATAGTAACATCCAAAACAATATCTGAACATCAAAGAGAGAGACGGATATGCGTAATAGCTGAATAGTCCTCTAATCTAAGGACTCTTAATCTACTACTGGCAATGAATTTACATCAAAACAGGGAAAAGAAGGCCAGAATTCCATAGATGTATTAAGCAAAAAATGTTACATTTTATTAATTACACATTTAATACAATTATTATTATTATTGTACAATTATTATTATTATTATTATTCAATTATTAAAAATACAAAGGGACAAGGTTTATGTAGAAATGTCAGCCATGCTGGAAAGGACAACATAAAACTTCTGGGGGACGTGTTATATTTAGAAGATAACAATAGAAACACCAATGATATGTACAGTTGACATAAGCTGCCAGGTGTAGTACATGAATACAAAATAGGAAATCACTAATTGCACAAAATAGTAAACATGGTGGTACATGGTAACCTTTGATGTAATAAGTACCTGGCACAGAGTTCACACGTCCACCCAGAAGACTGGACATACTTCAGGTCATTTACATACACCAATTATCGATGCCTAGCGCATGCGCAAAACTTACAGGACGGGCAGAGGCGCCACTACCAGTCTCTGGTCAACAGATTGAGAGACATTGAGGTTTTTTCCCTGAGCACCATTATACATAGTGCAAGTGAAGGCAAGTAATTAATACACAAATACGATAATGTGTTACAGGGTTCACAACAAAGGCAATTACTGAGACAAGTGTGATGAATCGCTCCATCCCGGAAAGCATATTATAAAGGTTAAACTCGCCGGATAAACGTCCATTGCTAAACAGTTAAATAGCTCAGTAAAATGAGGCTAACAAACGCCGGGAGATGGAAGCACGGCTATTTAAGGAAACAATTTGTTACCGTAATTTGTGATTTCCAATGGAGAAGAACAAGAACAAACACAAGGAATAAATTGCGCTGCAGAAGTCTCTAATACTTGGGTGACCCTAGCGAAGCCCCCAATGGTAAACACATGATAGAAAACAAGCCTGTAGCCCACGCCCATATCAGCAGAATCGCTGGTGTATTAAGTCCCCGGCACAGCATGATAGCTCCAGCTAAGCCGCTTTACAGTGTTATTTGCCTCATTCTCCCGGCATAATGACAACAACAAGGTAAAATGGCTTATTTATTGGGTTTGGAGGTGGGTGAGAGACATGCAGAGTGCACTAAAAGCTCGCTATCGCTTTCCCTCGCATTATCGGGGAAGTTTAGACTGTGACAAGAGACACAGATTGGTAAATTGTTTTTATAATCTGCTTCCCCCTCTCTGTGCTCACAATAACAATATGTTATTTACATGGAAAGAGCTCTCCATCACAGATAGATGTATAGATGGATAATAGCTAATATACATAAGTCCCCTTATGACATGCGCGTAGGGTTAGGGCCTGAGGTTTTGCCGTTTCTTTCCTGTCCTGCATCACTGCACTACTTATAGGTGTAACAAGTTGTATCTCAGTGATAGATAGATACAAATTACCCGGCCAATGCATTGCCCTTAGCAGAAGCAACATCTCCATTCGGGGCCGGTTGAGTCTGTGTTTTGTACATACATTTATCCCATTATATATACAGGCGCTCCCCTACTTAAGAACACCCGACTTACAGACGACCCCTAGTTCCAAAGGGCCCCCTGGATATTAGTGATTTATTGTACTGTAGCCTTAGATAACTGTTATAGCTGTCTATTGAAGCCTAAGGCGTCTGTAATGAAGCTTTATTGTTCATTCTGGTTCTGATGACAATCCAACATTTTTAAAATCCAATTGACCAAAAAAAAAAATGTTGCCTGGGGTTACAATTATAAACTATACAGTTCCGACTTACATACAAATTCAACTTAAGAACAAACCTAGAGAACCGATCTCGTACGTAACCCGGGGACTGCCTGTATATTTTATATTATTTACAATGTGCATAAACCCCTCACTATAATAAATCAGTGTAGAGTCTATGTTACCAAGTTTCCATATACAGGCAGTACAAGATCGGTTCTGTAGGTTTGTTCTTAAGTTGAATTTATACGCAAGTCGGAACTGTATATTTTATCATTGTAACCCCAGGCAACATTTTTTTGGTCTCTGTGACAACTGGATATGAACAATGTTGGGTTGTCATAAGAACCAGGACTAATAATAAATCTTCATTGCAGACGCCTGTGATAACTGTTACAGCTGATTATTGTAGCCTAGGACTAAAGTACAGTAATTACCAATATCCAGAGGTCCGTCTGTAACTAGGGGTCGTCTGTAAGTCGGGTGTCGGGTTCTTAAGTAGGGGACTGCCTGTATACACATATATATAACCATGGTGGACACGGCAGCCAAATAGCGTGGTTTTTTTTTGCCATTTTCTGCGCTCCCTCTCTCTCTCCTATCTATTTGAAGCTTTTACCCCCCTCCTTTTGCCCACTTAATGGCTCTAACTTTATGCCATGTTCTCTCCCACTTTCAGCGTCGCTGAGCAAGGCTGACAGTCGGATTCCTTTGCTTTTCAAGGTATTAAAGCCACTTTCCCGCTCTGACAGGCTGCTCTCCTTTGCCACCGCGACGCTCCGGCTTCACACTTCTCCGGGCAGCCACTGTGTCTTGACAGACTATTGTCATTCCCCATCAACCTCTCCCCGCTCTCCTCCTCTCCCCCCTCGGCACGCATACCCACTTTCCAATCCAATGCAATTATTTTTTCTGACAAGCTATCCATCAAGTCACCCTTTAAAAGCACTTTCTGCTGATATCCATTCTTAAATCCCCTTTGCTTTTTTATGGGGCTTGCATGAGAGAATATGATATCAGACATTCAAACCACCAAACCATGTAAATTTACTTTGTTCTCTGCTATGTTCCCAATTTCACGTCCAATTTTTCGGTACATTATGCGTAGTTGTTGTGCCTAATATGATGTTGTCAAATCCCATTAAAGTTCACTGCATGGCGTGGCTTTAAAAACAGGTTACAATTTGCATTCTATAAAAGAACGGGAGCGACGGCGGAGACTGAAGTCGGAGCGAATCTTATTAAAATGATCTGCTCAATTGTTACATTTGCAGATGAAGTAATTTTCAGGCATTAGCGGAGACACGTAGGAGAATGTCATTCCACCGACGATGACAATGAAAGCAAAAGGAATCTATCTGTGAAACCCAATAATGCAGCTTGTGCCGGGGACATAAATTTGATGGTAATCTGAGGAAATGAATAAGGACCATTCAAGTTTGAGGAGGAATTACCTTTTCGACTTAATAATTTTCTTGCATTTCAGCCTGGCCTACATCTAGGCAGCCCCCCGCCACAATCATTCTCTTTCAAGAAGCTTCGTATTCCTCTAGGGGCAGAAATATCCCAAGAGAAGTGCCAAATAAGCATTTATTAGCATTACACCGGACCGCCTTGTGTAGCCGTGGAACCGTAATAGTGTCAAGTATCTCATCCGTGGAACGGTCCCTCCACCGATAGCAATTATTGTAATGCTCCAAGTCTACAAGATAATGTAACTATCGAATGATACAAACACATTTGTTTTTAGCTCTTTGAGACATTTAAATTTACAGTGCATGTCTCCCTAAATAATACAACGTTCCAAGTGCTTATAAATGGTCCTGTATGATAAGACTGCAGAGGATTTCACCTGCCGGAATAGCAGCTTATTCTCCACCAATCCTTCTACTGTATCAGAGGAATCGTGAAATCAAAGTCAGCCATTTTGAAGCTGGTACAGCTGGTCCCCTACTTAAGAACACCCGACTTACAGACGACCCCTAGTTACAAACGGACCTCTGGATAATGGGAATTCACTGTACCTTAGTCCCTGGCTAAAATTATCAGCTATAATAGTTATCAAAATGTAAGCTTTATTGTTAATCCTGGTAACATTTTTAAAATCCAATTGTCACAGAGACCACAAAAAAAAATTCTGGCTGGGGTTACAAATATAAACTATACAATTCTGACTTACATACAAATTCAACTTAAGAACAAACCTACAGAACCTTGTACGTAACCCTGGGACCACCTGAACATGGATTATTCGGGCCATTATAACATAAAAATAATTCACCAGTTAACATAACCCCACAAGAACAAGAAAGTAAAACTGGTCAGGCTATGTTGTGTACGATTATTATAGCTACTTATACTGTGTCCTCATCCTTCAGGGGTGGAATGACCTTCAGAGAAGTGCTGCATTGTGTCTACTAGTGCTATTACCTTAAGAAGGAAAACAGGGACACCTGATTTGCCTATACAGGCGGTCCCCTACTTAAAAACACCCGACTTACATATGACCCCTAGTTACAAACTGGTAATTGGTAATTTACTGAACTTTAACCCCAGGCTACAATAACGAACTATAACAAATATTAAAGGCGTCTGCAATTAGTCTTTATTGCTAATCCTGGTTCTTTTGACAATCCAACAATTTTTAAATCCAATTGTCACAGAGACCCAAAATAATTTGCCTGGAGATACAATTATAATATATACAGTTCCGACTTACATACAAATTCAACTTAAGAACAAACCTACAGAACCTATCTTGTACATAACCCGGGGACTGCCTGTAATGATCATCTCAAGATAATTACCTATATTAAAGATAATAAAGGTAATGGGGCAGATTTACTTACTCGGTCCTCGCGATCCAGCGGCGCGTTCTCTGCGCTGGATTCGGGTCCGGCCGGGATTCATTAAGGTAGTTCCTCCTGCACTGAAAAGCATCTGAACGCGCTGGAGTTCACCGGCTCGGGCTGAGTGAAGGTAAGCGCGTCCCAAGCGACACATTTCTTTTTTTTAAATGCGGCGTTTTTTCCGAATCCGTCGGTTTCCGTCGCGTGCATGCCAGCGCGGATGCGCCGCAATCCGATCGCGTGCGCCAAAATCCCGGGGCAATACAGGGGAAATCGGAGCAAATCGGAAATATTCGGGTAACACGTCGGGAAAACGCGAATCGGGCCCTTAGTAAATGACCCCCAATATCTTCTATCGGATGCACTGTTGGCCAGCATTGAAACCATGACTATGCAAAACCAACCATGCACGATAGGCCACTGAATCAGAGTACAAATAATTAAGAGCAGGGTGTGGCAAGAGCAATGATTCAGGAGCCACTTCAAGACTCACTGGACTGGGCCACCAATGTGTCCCGATGCCTGCTGACTCCACCGCCTATCCATGATGGATAAGCTCAACACATTATCATTGTGCCTCTGCAGCTGGGGGCAGCAGGTGCAATGTGATGATGTTATCACATCTGCCAACACCAGGTTGGTGTCAGCAGGCCCCTGGGCGACAGCGCCTCTGTGGGCTCCTTTGCAGTGAACTCACTTGGTATTAAAAATTCAGAAACTAAAACAGTCCCCTGTTCCCCAAAATATTCCCCAGATATTTCCTATCAACCCAAACAACCCCCCCCCCCCATGGTTATTTTTTATAGACCCTATGGATTCACTAGATATAGCACCCCTCATCCCCATGGATTCCTTATATACAGCTTTATGTGGTCCCCCCCAGCAGCACCGGGCCCTGACACTTGCCCAGCTATGCCAAGTGCCGGTGCCAACCCTGTCTGCCAGCATCACAGCAATGCAAGAATTGCTTTTGTGTTTCAAAATGTGTGAATGCAACCTATAACCCTAACTGTGGGTGTGATACATTCTGTTCTCCATAACTGTAACTTCCTATTAATCAATCCACCAACTAAACTTCTTCATCAGCAGCCCATCCCTTAATGTGGCAGCCAAATTCTCCCCTCTGCGGCAGCCGCTGCACTGGTTTCCTATCGTCTTCTGAAAATAAATTTAGAACTTATTGCCCTCATCCACAAAGCTCTGCACAATACTCCAACTCCTCATCTGAATCATTTTTAGGCAAGAAATGATCCATTAATATCTTCTTTACTCCAAACCTCCCACTCACATCTCCAGGACTTCTTTCGAGCTGCACCAACTCTCTAGAATGTCCTCACCAACATGAGCCAAATTTAAAACTTGAAAAGTTTCAAACATGCCCTTAAAACATATCTTTAGTGAGGCCTATAACATTCCCTAACCTCTACGTACTATCACTCTCATTATTCTCACCCCTATTGTTGCCTCCTCTACTCTATGTATTAACATATGAGAACATTTCCTTTAATATATGAAACACTTAATGAGCATCTAATTCCATCAGAATGAGACAAATCTGGGCAGAACAGGGAATAGAACCTTTCTGAAATGAATTAAAGTAGAGGGTAAGTACCGTATATACTTGTGTATAAGCCGAGTTTTTCAGCACAAAATAAGTGCTGAAAAATCTCACTTTGGCTTATACCCGAGTCAATAAAAAAAATAAACTTACATACTTACCCTCCGGCGTTCCCGATTCTCGTTGCGGCTTCCGGCTGTTACAGCGGAAAGAACCCACAGAAAGGACCTGAGACAAGCATCGGGAAGCCACGACGAGCATCGGGGACGCCGGAAGGTGAGTATGTTTATTTTTTATGCGGGCTGGCTACATACTAAAGGTGGCTGGCTGGCCAGCTGTAGATTAAAGGGGGCTGACTGGCTGTATGCTTAAGGGGGCTGGTTGACTGTATACTACTGGGGGCTGGCTGGCTATGTACTACTGAGGGCTGGCTGGGTATATACTAATGGGGGCTGGCTGGCTATATACTACTGGGGCTGGCAGGCTATATACTACTGGGGCTGGCAGGCTATATACTACAGGGGCTGGCAGGCTATATACTACTTGAGTCTGGCTATATACTACAGGGGGCTGGCAGGCTATACACTACAGGGCCTGGCAGCCTATATGATACAGGGAGCTGGCAGGCTATATACTACAGGGAGCTGGCTGGCTATATACAGGGGGGGGGCTGTGACCAATGCATCGATAGGTTTTCACACTTTTTGTTGGTAAAATTAAGGGCTTTGGCTTATACTCGAGTATATATGGTAGATATGATTCTCTACAATATGAACCAGGGACAAATATTTAAAGGGAACCTGCCACCAGGAGACCCATTTTTAGCACTCCCCCATTCCCCACAGAGCATAGCACATACACTGCCAAAGTGTTTTTGTATAAAAAATTGGTTTTACAGAAAAAAAGATCTGTTATATTGTACCTTTCATTAGCATCTGCTGTGTGACTAGGCAGTCGTCCACTGGGAGGGGCTGGAAAGGAGCAGTTGGCCCCCACCCTTGGGAAACCGCTTCTCCATGTGACCTTTTGAAATATATGAAAACTTCCATCATTGGGCTTAGCGACGCCCCCTGCTCCTTTACAGCCAATCCCGAGTGTTGGGAGTTATTCATATATTTGAAAAGGACACGCTTCCCAAGGATGGGGGGGGGAACTGCTCCTTTCCAGCCCCTCCCAATTGGCAACTGCCTAGTCACACAGCAGATGCTAATGAAAGGTACAATGTAACAGATCTTTTTTTCTGTAAAACCAATTTTTAATACAAAAACACTTTGGCAGTGTATGTACTATGCTCTGTGGGGGCTGGGGGAGTGCTAAAAATGGCACTCCTGGTGACAGGTTCCCTTTAAGAAAATAAGCCAAGTAGGCATTACACAACTTTAAGTTGTTTAAAGGGGTTGTCCAAGATATTTATACCAATAGGTGGTATAAAATAGGAACGCTCCTCTCTTTTGGTACACAAAGACTTAGCAGTGACATCAGCGCAGAAGAACTGTTACAAAATACTATGATGGCCACAGACTATAGTAAGGATAGACTGTGCAGGAGAGAGGAGCATCTAAATTTTTTGGGGGGGGCCGGTTCTAAAAATCTTTTACTCGCCTCAGTAATGACTTACAAAACTTGGAAACCATCGTGCAGTTATTTTGTGATAAAGTGGTGAAAAACTGGTGTCATGGGGCGCCCTGTCATGCCGTCGCTGTGTAGTGTCAACCGTAACCTCCCTAGATGGTTCTGTAATGAGCAGCTCCTGTTTATCATTCCCTGGGTATGATTTATGTCCTAAATGAGTGAAACGAAAGCACGGTGACCAACTCAATAACAGCAACAGCTGCCAAATATTCATTTAGCTGAATGAGTTTAGCAAAGTTTCAGCAGATTGCTTTCACGAGGCTTAGTTCAACAAAAGGAAGCATAATAAATGAGCTAATATCGGCGTGTGTCTGGCTCCGCTAATGAATATCAAATTGCACAGAAACCCGTATAAATCATCATTATCTGGAATTTTAATTGAACTCGCAATTAAACATGACAAATTTTATATACACTAAACCTTTAATTTATACTTTCAAACAAGGGATAATTCATCATTTTTTAGTATTTCATAGTTAATTTCCCCAATATGGGCACTTCTAATTAACAGGGACAGACGGTAAAGGGGGGGGGGGTGGTCCTTGTTCTCAATTACATTTCCAACACATTAAAGTAGTAAACTTAAAGGGACAAGGGTATTTTGTGGAGGACGCAGGAAGCACAGTTCATCCTTGTCATAAGTTCTGTGGAAAGACATCCAGAAGTAAAAAAAAAAAAAAAGAAGCATTTGCCAAAACTTTATATCCGAGAATGAAGAACGTCTGGCAGCTCCAACGGAACAAGTTTTCAAGTAGCAAAGCAACTCAGAAGCCTCTGTTAGGAGATCGAATTTGCTAAATTGTGTGTCATGTCACATTGGATTTGTCGGTCTGTGACTGAGATGCAATGCTTTGGCTACGGGCCAGGACTAAAAACCAACCCATTTTCGAGACTACAGGCGGTCCCCTCCTTAAGGACACTCGACTTACAGACGACCCCTAGTTAAAGACGGACCCCTCTGCCCACTGGGACATCTGGTGAAGCTCTCTGGATGCTTTTCTTTAGTCCCAGGCTGCAATGATCAGCTGTAAGGTGTCTGTAATGAAGTGTTATGGATAATCCTTGGTCACATCGCAGCTAAAATTGTCCAATTGTCACTGGGGCAAAAAAAATAATTTTGTCTGCAGCTACAATTATAAAATATACAGTTTCAACTTACATACAAATTCAACTTAAGAACAAACCGATGGACCCTATCTTGTACGTAACCCGGGAACTGCCTGTATTGCATCATGTTGATTTGTTGTTACACTAGTTTTAGGCAAACAGAAAAAATGGGTGTAGACAGTCAAAAACTCTCTTGAGCGTTAGTCATAAGTGGCCCACATTTTCTGTGTTTTCCACAACTTTTATGCCAAGTAGATGTCTACAAGATGTCCATAAGATGATGATACCCTAGTTTGGGTTAATGATACAAAATGTGGTCAATTAAATGTGGGCATATAAAGGAAACCTTCTAGGGTTGTAGATGATTTTTTTGAAAGCATCTTTTTTTTTTTGGTTGGGAGGAAGCTTTATCAGAGCTTGGCAGCTATTCACACATTGGGGCAGATTTACCGTATATTCCGGCGTATAAAACGACTTTTTCTTCTCTGGGGTCGTCTTATACGCCGATAATCCCGACCGCCAGCCGTGTCGGGTCACGCTGCATGGAGAGGGCTCACGGGCTGAGCCCTCTCCATAGCCGGTAAGTCTTTGCTGCATATTGCAGCAAAGGCTTACCGGTAACACCCGCAATCGGTGCTAGCACCGATCGCGGGTTTCTTTACAGCGAGGCTGCCGGCAAAGCTGCCGGTAGCCTCAAAAAGATAGCGGCGCATGGGCGGCGCCATCTTACCTGGGATCGCCGCTCCCCGTGACGTCATCGGGGGCGGCGATCCGTCTCCATGGTAGCCTCGGGTCTTCCGAAGACCCGAGGCTATTTCGTTTTAACCCCTTCATTACAATGTGCTGATAGCACATTGTAATGAATGAGGAGGAAAATCCCCATATACTGCCATACTGTAGTATGGCAGTATATGGTAGGATCGATGAGACAACCTAGGGTTTTATAAAGTATAAAAAAGTTTTTAGCGCCAGAAGTTGGCAAAATCAAAAAAATAATTTTTGTACAGGAGGTTTTCATTTTTGTAAATGTATGAAAACATTATAAAACCTGTACAAATCTGGTATCCCCTTAATCGTACCGACCCAAAGAATAAAGTAGACCTGTCATTTGGGGCGCTCAGTGAAAGACGTAATATCCAAACCCACAAGAAAATGGCGCAAATGCGTTTTTTCACCATTTTCATTGCATTTGGAATTTTTTTCCCGCTTCTGAGTACATGGCATGGAATATTTAATAAAATAAAATTTAAGGTACAGTATGGTAACATTTACAGTAAAATGGACGATGCTAATGTTGTTGTTGTATGCTTTATGTTTATGAGCGACAGTTTTCCTGCTATATACCTGCATGTCAGAAGAATTTACATTAAAAAAAGGACCATGTTACATTCTAATCTGTTTTTTTTTTAATTTTTACCGGTGTTTTGTATGCGTTGGAAAAGGGGTAAAGGGGTAGTCTTATACGGCGAATATATATCGTTCCCCGACCCCAATGCACTAAGATTGTGCGCCTGCATCTGTTGATTCCCTGATCAGGTCTCCCGGAGATCATCTTCTTCTTCCCGGTGCATGTAAGTGCTGGATCTTGATCGGTTAGTCCGAATCCGTCGGGTCGTCTGACGGTCCGCCCCCCCCCATTTCTGCTTGAAAGCCGGCGCCGATGCGGCAAAATCCGATTGCGTGTGACACAATGCCCGGCGCAATCCCCGAAAAGTTGGAAAACCCAACTAAAATGCGGCCGCGGGACCCTTAGTAAATCAGCCCATTGACTTCTCTTATAATTTCCCACTGTCTGTAGTTAGTGATTTTATTCTTCGCTGAGCCTCTTCTGTCTCACTGCATCGCCGTTAAAGCTTGTCTCAAGTTATCAGCTTTCCGCAGAGAGATCAGCTTCCTCTCACTTACAAACCTGTCAGTAATAATCGAACTTTCAAGACTCCATCTCGTTGAGAATTCAACAGACATAGAGGTCATAGGAGTCAGCTGTCACCGGCTCTCCCGCAGGACACAGCCCAAGTTCAGCAGGCAATAGACTTGCACTACTTTGTGGGTCTCTTTTATTAAAATGAAGGGGGATTTTATTTTTTTTTTCCTTTTTTATTGACTTTCTTCAGCAAAATGTTATTGCATTTTTTTCTGATTAATATGTTATGTGAGAATCTCTACAATATTAGATTTTTATTTTTTTTGGAACTCCAATATATAAAAATATATTAATACGTGTGGCAAAACAACACCTGGGAAAATAGTTACTTTCAATAAAATAAAAGGGTCTGAACAGTTAAGTAGATTTACATACATGTGCCGTACAGAGTGGTATTATAATAAATGACAACTTACCGTATATACTCAAGTATAAGCCGGCCCAAGTATAAGCCGAGGCCCCTAATTTTACCACAGAAACTTGGTAAAACCTATAATTTTTTTTTACTCGAGTATAAGCCGAGTTTGGGGTTTTCAGCACATTTTTTGTACTGAAAAACTAGGCTTATACTTGAGTATATGTAGTACCTCATCATCCACCAGGTTTCTAATACCCCCTGCACTTGTCTTCTTGGGTGTCTCCCGACAAACAAGCAAATGTTAGAAGCCCAACAGTTAAAGGGGTGGTCCGAGTTTTGAAAAAAAAATATATGTGGCCGGGAGCGAGCTGCCTAAAACAATAAAGCTGTACTTACCTTCCGGTGCCCTCCGGTATCCAGCGCTGCTGTCGCTCCGGTCCGGGCGCCATGTAAACAAACATGGCCGCTGGAGCAGCGCTGCATTCAGCTTCCGGCCGGACCCGACAACCTTCCGGCCCCCATACACAATGCTGTGTATAGGGACGGATAGGCGGAAGCTGAATGCAGCGCTGCTCCGGCGGCCATGTTTGTTTACATGGCGCCCGGAACCGGAGCGACAGCAGCGCTGGATACCGGAGGGCACCGGAAGGTAAGTACAGCTTTATTGTTTTAAATACAATGAATATAAAATGCTCATTTTATGCCCACAGAGAAATTAAACAAAGTGCTGAAAAACTATTCTTATTTTAGAAACAATCTAGGAGGCAGATTAACCGCAACTTTGTGCATGGTGTTAGTAGCAGGACTGAAAATCACTGGATTTATGTTCAGTATTAAAGTTTTTCCAAAAGCAATACGGGTGTATTCACGCACTATTATGCTCTTAACCCCCTGCTTTAAGCCGCTTCACAGACCCTCAACTTTGACAACTGTACTATTCAAACTATTGCAGATTTTACTTGGAGCAGAAGAAGGGGCTATGGGGCAGTCCAAAGCAATGAGCTAAAAGCATGTAAGGTTGTAAGGTTGTGCTATGAGTACACTTGAAGAAGTTACAATCCTCAAGTATAAGTTGAGGTTGGAAAATGCATTGATCACAGCCTGCCCCCCCCTAATGAAATGCTCAGCAGCCTCCCCTTACTAATGAAATGCCCCATGCAGCCTCCCCTTACTAATGAAATGCCCAGCAGCCTCCCCTTACTAATGAAATGCCCAGCAGCCTCCCCTTACTAATGAAATGCCCAGCAGCCTCCCCTTACTAATGGAATGCCCAGCAGCCTCCCCTTACTAATGAAATGCCCAGCAGCCTCCCCTTACTAATGAAATGCCCAGCAGCCTCCCCTTACTAATGGAATGCCCAGCAGCATCCCCTTACTAATGAAATGCCCAGCAGCATCCCCTTACTAATGAACTGCCCAGCAGCCTCCCCTTACTAATGAAAAGCCCCATGCGGCCTCCAATTACTAATGAAATGCCCAGCAGCCTCCCCTTACTAATGAAATGCCCAGCAGTCTCCTCTTACTAATGAAATGCCCAGCAGCCTCCTCTTACTAATGAAATGCCCAGCAGCCTCCCCTTACTAATGAACTGCCCAGCAGCCTCCTCTTACTAATGAAATGCCCAGCAGCCTCCTCTTACTAATGAAATGCCCAGCAGCCTCCCCTTACTAATGAACTGCCCAGCAGCCTCCCCTTACTAATGAAATGCCCAGCAGCCTCCCCTTCCTAATGAAATGCCCAGCATCATATGGGACATTGATTTCATATGCCAAAAGTCAAGATACCTTCTCAATCCTGATAAATGGGAGGTACTGATGCTGGTCAGGTAGGTTGGCCTTTTCCCTTTTTAATTGAAATGAGTTCCACATCAAATATTTGTAGATGGATATCAACAAATCCCTGTGCCATTTGTGGCATGGTCTGGCCTCTTGAAATTGAATCACTGCGCTATTTACTACAATTTCTGCCAGTGTGGCGAAAACACAGAGATAAAAACACACATTAATTATTTAGTTATAATTAAAGGAAAGTTACCATCAAAATCAAGGATGATAAACCAGGGGCGAGATCCTGAAGGGCTCTCTGGCAGCACGAGTTGTTGTTCCACTGCAGCAGTAGGTCTCAGCCTCCCCACTGTAATCTCAGCAGCAGTGAGAAGTGGGCGCACAGGGGCAGAGGGGAAGTGCTCCTTCACAATGTAACAGCCAATGAATCTGCAGAATGGAGGTGATCTGATAACATGTCCATAGCCTATATGGCTCATTAGCATAATTTTAAAAGTTGATTTTAGAAAGAAAGGAGCCATGGATAAGAAATATAAGAGGATTATCACAGTCACAGTCCCTGTGACTGCCCTTGATTTACCATGCTGATGGTTTTAGATTTTCTTTAAATCCTTTATCTAGGTGGATTTAGAAGTCTAAAATAGCATTTGCCATCCTCCATTAAAATGGGCTATACTGAGGACATCTGAAACAGGCTCAGGGGAGCCGAAACGCGTCCGGAATGTTAATTGGATGCTATACGTTATGACAAATTGTACCGACAATAAAAAGAAATTAAAAGCTGCCTCGAAGTGACTGGGCCATTTCTTTCATTTGGATACATTTACTAAGGGCGCCTGTTTTTTGGCAGATTTTGCACGTTCTTTTAGGTGCAAACTGCTTGCACGGGCCACATATGTGTCGTATATGTGCACTGTTCTTCATGCGACACGAATTTCTGCACTGAAGGCGGCGTTCCGATGTTCTACCGGACTGTGCGCCAGATTTATCATGCAAAGTCCGAAAGAAATGTGTTGCACGCCCCATGTTAAGGGTGCACCAAAAAAAAAAAAGTGGTGCACTCTGTTGGAGCAGATTCATGGAGAACGTGCACCAGAAATGCTGCCGCCCCCTGCACTATACACAGGCAAACGGCACATTGTCCAGATTGTATATTTATAACAAGTGATATGAAGAAGGGTTGAGAGCATACAGAACTAGTTAAAAGGGCAAAATAACTCAAACTAACATGATCTTCAGAATTGGGTGTGTAACAGTTCTATTATTCGTATAAGAATACATATGTTTCTATTTATAGTATAACATCATTTCATTTCTTATATATATATATATATATATATATATTTATGGAAACTTGGCCTCTTCACATCTCCACCTCTCCTGGATCTAAATTTTTTTTCTATGATGAAAGCCGTGAGGGAAGCATCCTATTTATTATGCGTATTCCGAAAAGTCTGCCGTGGCCCCACTGACATTCCTAAGTTATTGAAAAAAATAGGTAAAGCATTGGGGCTACTCAACAGATATCATTCCATCCAATAGGGGTCCAAAAACATGTGCTCACAGGTAGTTGAATTATCAGCAACAAACAAAAACAAATTACAAAGTGTCCAGAGCACCAGTTTAAGGTACACCCAATTATAGCTGCAAAATGCAATACACAGAATATGTTTTTCAATAAAATACAGTTTTATTAAAATATTAATGCACCTCAAGTAGTACATTAATATTTTGATAAAACTTTATTTTATTGAAAAACATATTCTGTGTATTCTATTTTGCAGCTATAATTGGGTGTGCCTTAAACTGGTGCTCTGGACACTTTGTAATTCCTGACTTCTTGGTTCCCAACTTCATTTATATGTTCTAATAAACTTGTCTTAAATTTTCTGATCGTGCAACCCACTTATGGGACATAACAAATTGTACATTTAATGACATAACGACATTGTCGCTGTTACAGGTGAGATGCTGTTTGATGTGAAAAATTCCAGTGCCTATCGTGTCCTGCAAAGTTTTAGTTGGGGTAATAAAAGAACATCTACGGCATTGTCTGGAGCCACCTCTGAAGACACCCTGACTATATAGCCCCGTTATTTGCTCTCATCAATCATGAAAGGTAACAAGATGCTGCCTAAAGTGCATCCCCTTTTAGCAACTACTCTGCAACCGTTACTCAAAATATGTTCCAGTTTTTTGTCTTCATACAACAAATATAGATATTTTAGAATGATACGTATAATTTCATGATATTGTGGACTATATTGTAAAGATACAACTGGATTATCAGATTTGTTACTTCCATCTTAGTGAGTAATTTTTTCCTATCTTAGGCTACATTCACACATTCGCCCCTCTCCATAGAAATACACAGTGCACTGCGCCGTATGCCATAGAAAGATAGGACACATGTGCGGCACCGTACTGCTCCCGTATGGTGCCGTGAGCCCATAGAAGTGTATGGGGGTGTATATACGACGTATATATGTTGGCCATATATACTTCGGCCGTATATACGTCCCCCATAGGTTCGTGTGAATGTAGCATTTGGGTGAGACTATTCTCCAAGCTCTATTTAAAGACCAATCAGGATAGCCCCTAGACTTCAATCTTGGTGAAATTTCACATGTTTCTCTTTGAAAATCCTCATCCTGATGACAATTTCTCCTACTTCTAATTAATTCCCCTACTGGGATAGCTTTCATAGTTTGTTTTGATGCTAACTATTAAAATACAGAATGATGTTTCCCGAGGTAGGTTTTCTATAACTGCTGGAAGAAATGGGTTGACCAGTGGCGCCCTTTAGTCCAAAAATGTAACTTCTGACTCATGAAAGTAATGTGTAAATTTTAAATTACCCAAATTCAAATTCATATATTGTACAAAGGAGGGTATGGCAGACACTCCGCCCTTCTAAATTAGCAAGAGATCATCGATGTATCTGCCATACGATTCAATATTATCACAAGGGATTCTCATATAAATAGTCTGCAGCTCCCACCAAGAAATCACAAGATTATTTATGTTTTATTTTACATTTTCCGGCAAATATTAATTGACGGGTAGAGGGAGTGCACATGGGGGCAAAATATTCACCCTCATTGGCACTGCCTCTACCCACAAATAATATGCGCCAGTAAATATAAAATAATTACATGTCATGAGGTTATTTGTGATGTGTAACATATACTCCTTCAGATGCATGGTATAGCTACCATACTATTTCAGGTGAAACTCAAATGCCCTGAGGGCAACATAATGTGGAATTGAGGTCCACAGGGAGATTACATCACAGCTCAACCACACATAGTTTTCCAACCATATGTATCCGTCCAAAATTCTTAGGACGCCAGATGAGTCCTGTAAGTAACCTGGAACCCTCTGCACCAGGGGATGTAGCATTCACTATGCCCAATACCATCGGTCTCATAGGTGGAGGGAAAATCTGTTTATGTATTTTAGCCAAACCATGTATGATTGGCTCAATAGGTTCCTCTACTCGTAAATAGTCACCATGTTTGGTCGTGACAGTTTGCCTAAAATACATAAACAGATTCCTCCCTCCACCTATGGGACCAATCGCATCAGGCATAGGGTCCATTAAAGTAAAACTTTGTGAATGGCAAGATAGTCTGTCACAACCCTTGGAGGAGATGCTACCAGGTTACTTACAGGACTCATCAAGCCTTCTGGATCATGCAGCTAAATACCAAGTTTCCACAAGGCATGAATATAAGAAATGACATGATGTTATACTACAACTAGAAACATACATATTCCTGTATACAATAACTGCTGCACACCCGGTTCTGAAGATCATGTTGGTTTGAGATAATTTACTTTTAACTTGCTTTTGTACTTTTCTGACACAGGGTGACTAAGGACGTGTTCCTGTCCGAAAGGTGTTGGAAATGAACGATGTAAACTTTTAAGCAATGAAATTAAAACAACTTTTATTGGATCTTACGCCTGGACCTGAATAAGCTGGATCATAGTGTGTTGTTACAGTATTGTATCTAACCTTTATTATTTCATCATAACTTGTAGCTATTCACAGCACTTTTTGTGTTTCCATTCTTTACTCCCTACTTTCAAAGTTCCATAACTATTTTCTATTTTCGTGTACAGAGATGTACACAGAGACACGAGTGCTTGTTTCCTGCATAACAAATTGTACTTGCTACTGATGGTATTTAATATTCCGCTCCAAGAAAAAGGGGATGATTCAAACTTGTAGGTATTAATTTTTCATTTCTTTATTTTTAGACCCCATAGGGTACTCTAGGTGATCAGACTGATCCTAACAGATACTGAAGTACTACTGTATTGCAGTATATTATATTGCACCCGTGCCTATACGACATCCACATACCCATCCTTGCTCCTTCTTCTGGGTCCACGGCATCCCCGTCTCCTAGGGCGCATGCGCCGGCTTCAGAAGATTTAAAGGGCCAGCGTGCCGTTAATTGGTGCTGGCCTTACCCAGAATCCTATTTAACTCAGCCTCTCCCCGCACACCCTGCCGGATCTTTGTGCTATATGCCTTGAAGAAACCTTGTATTGTTGTCCTGTGCCGGTTTATTTATTTCCCGTTGTGACCCCGGACCTGTTTCCGTTTACGCTCCTCCGCTGCCTGCCCTGACCTTCTGCACTGCTTCTGATGTTGATCCCATGGCACCTGACCTGACCTCCTGCCTTTCCCCAACCACAAACCTGCCTTCCATTTTTGTACCTCTCCTTGACTGCCACTGCGACGAGTCTCACCTGTGGTACCACGTCGCAACGAGTCCAACCCGCTTTGCGGCGGGCTCTGGTGAAAACTGGCTGCCACTTGGATTTCGGTCCCAGGTGTCGGCTTACATCTTCGCCCGGGGTGGTCCAGTGGGTCCACTATCCCTGGAGCCTGACAGCCACCACACATCACAGGAGGGTGACGATCTGTACCAAGATGGTGGCGTCCATGTGACGGGAAAATTGAAATGCCTCTGGTGGCTTTGCCAGGGGCATTTAAAAGGTTAACAGCCGAGATCAGTGCCAGCACCAATCATGAGTGTTACCGGTGGGGAACGTTGTGGTGCAGGTAAATATTATTCAATTAAACCTCTGTACATGTCAATCATATATCCTGCAACTGAGTTTTATTCTTCTGTTTAAAAAATGCTGATCTTTGTTCTTATTTGAAGTCATCCTTATTTCACCTATTTTAATTTGTCAAAGTTCCTAAATAAAACAGCACAGGCCGAGTAAAATGAGCACGATGTGAGAGTGCGCCTGGCGAGTCACTTTGGATTTCTTCCCACCCATTGCCTCTTCTTGTCGGATTAAATATCTGCGCTTGTTGTGGAGTCCTGAACAAACTACCAGAAGCTTTTATTAGGCTCATTAGCATAACTTGATAAGTGATAGCATTTGATTTTGTGACTTCTATGTTGGCGCTCCGGCTCCACGCTGATGTAATGCCACTGATTGGCTCTTTCCGCTGCTGACACATTTCCATGCACAATGTAAGTGTAAGGATTTGCCGCTCCTGGAGGAAGCCGATGCTGGATTGTAAAGGAAGTGACAGGGGTGCTCACACAAGCCATTTGCAGCGAGCATCTAAGGGTCTTAATTTGAGGGTGTGTTAGTGTTTGCGAAGAAGCAAATGAAGCAAAAAAAACAAAAGCATTTTCCTTCTCGTTGTCTTGATCAGAACAGATCTGATCAGTGAGACATGCGCTCCGTCAGGCAACATCTCATATAGGAGGCCGCTAACTAAATCAGTCAGCTGGAATCTATGATCTAGTTTATACTCGTAGGCTTGTCACCATGTGCCGAGGTGATAGCACCTTCCTCTATGACACAGTGGGGACAATCCTCAATGTGGAAGCAGCACTCCGGGGTTAATGAAAGATTCTTCTATTCCACCAGTGGAAATATACAGCGTTTCGGCTGACTCTAAGCAGCCAATCTCAAGCATGATCGTCAAGCATAAAAATGGCTGCATAGAGTCAGCCGAAACGTTGTATATTTCCACTGGTGGAATAGAAGAATCTTTCATTAACCCCGGAGTGCTGCTTGCACATCGAGGATTGTATACTTATAGGACCTTGAGTCTCTTTGAAGCTTGCACCCATCTGGAATGAATCCAGTCACAGTGCTGCTCCTCAAACTCGTTTGGTCGACACAGTGAGGACACATGGACAGACGGAAGACATGTTTATAAAAGTTTAAGTGGACTCTATTCAGTAAAATGCGCCGCAGGTGACCAGAAACGACCCCGGACATTAGATACAATTGACACTGAATATAAATCACCGGTGTCCACAGTAAATGTACAGAATCTTGTAAATTTGTAAAGAAAACGCTACTTCTTTAAGAAGACAAGTAAATGACTGCAAGGACTTGGCTGACTTATCGATACATCATCGGATGTTTTAAAGCACAGTTCAGTATCACAGGAGCCGCTTTATCTCTGTGTTTATTAGGCAACACACCATTAAGCAACATCAGCATATGCATCTCTGCATCCATCTCCATCGCCAGCTGTCTCCCACACATGGGATCTGGTTTTTGATACAAGGTAATTTTGGCTCGGCACAGCCTTAGCTTGTTGGATGACATTTGCTAAGAAAAAACACCAGGGCAAAGAAATGTAATGGACATTCTGAAAACGATCACTTCACGTAGAATAATTGAATCGTCGCTCTACCGGACTCTAGGATTCATATTCAACCAATGGCAACATCTTAGCACGATTGGAAAGTTTTTACCCCCATGTTTGTACAGGTTTCACGCGTGTAATCAGGTTTTCTCCCATAAGTTAATTGGGGATTTAGACTTCATCTCTCCATGGGTACAGGGGCGAATGTGAGTGATCAGCAATACTGAATGTGTTCATAAGATAGAAATAGATTAACACCTTCCAGATCAGCTCAATATGATACTTTTTTCACTTTTCAGTAACTTTCATCTTCCAAGAGCTCTATCTTTAAAATTTTGCAATATCTTAAAGTATACAGGTCTTCTATTTTACGCTTTCTTAAACACTATGTAATAGATATAAAACACCCATGACTAAGAGCCTTAAAGGGGTTTTCCACAAATCAAGGCCTTATACATAGGATAAGGCCTAGTTTACTGATCAGTCCGGGTCTCAGTGATGGGACCCCCACA
Source organism: Engystomops pustulosus (assembly GCF_040894005.1). Classification (NCBI taxonomy): domain Eukaryota; kingdom Metazoa; phylum Chordata; class Amphibia; order Anura; family Leptodactylidae; genus Engystomops; species Engystomops pustulosus. The sequence continues at coordinate 5,770,781 of NC_092421.1, forward strand.
GATCACTAGAACAGGGGTTCAATGTACCACGGTCACACCCCTCGTAGCACCACAGAGACGGCCATGGCAGCCAGTTGTGAATGCACAGACCGCCATGTTCATCTCTACCGAGGGCCTTACTCAGCATCTCCTCAGCTCCATAGAGATCAATGGGGCAGGCCGACCAAACGTGACCGGCTGCTCTCACCATCTCGGTGGTGCTATGAGGGGTGTGGCGGGGGTGCATAAATGAGACCCCACCGATCAACAAGTTAGGACCTATCCGGTGGATAGCCCTTTTAACATGGCCCCTGCATTCATCAAAAACTAATGGTCCCCTCCTATGATGTCAGAGGGGCACAGACTGGTAAGAGAACCAGATTAGAGCCACAAGTTAATAGCCAGTCAAGACTGATATACAGTTCAGTATATTGGAAAGACAAAATGATTAGGGGTCTGAACTAATTGCAGCACCCCTAGAACAGGTAAGTAACCATCTACAAGCATATATTGACACCACATTAAATACATGGGAGAGGCATAAAAGACAATTATTGAGTGAACATTGGAAACAAAAACTAGCAAATAGACTTCAGTTTTCAGCAATAAGGGTGACAAACATATAGATGCGCGGCCTACGGGCCGTAACACAGGGAGAGATAGACGTCTCCTATCAATGTCAAAAGGTCTATAAGTTTATTCTTAATCAGTACCGTGGCCTTTTTATGCAATAAAACTGAGCAGAAATCCCCATACAAAAAGTTATTTTGCCTCTAGTTCTATTTTGGAGTAATAGATCTGAATTTTGAAGTGTTCTGTACTGAAACTACATGCATGTGCAACATCCCCCACCGGGGCCTAGCTTTTCCTTGGGGCCTGGAGGAATCCAGGGCCCAGAATACCGGAGTGGCTGGCTAGTGCAGCCTTGGGTGTGCTATGGTCACGGTGTTGGTATGGGGACCGGAGGGCTGACCTACAGCCTGGCAGCTCTCCAGCAGGTGGTATGTGCATGACATATGGAGGGAGAGGCTGGTGCAATGGTTCCTCCCTGGGTGATGATCTGTATGATGAGTCCCTGGGTGATGGATGGGGGAGCCCATGGTGGTAAACAGCCGTATCCAGGGATCAGACGGAGGCAACGTTGTGCAAATCGACTTTCAGTTGTATATTGAACAGCAGACAACGGCCTAAATGGGTAACAGCAGATTCTTACGCTAGAAAGGTCATGGAGAGCCGGTCCACAAAAAGGTGCCCGCAGCCTGATAGTAGATGCAGGCTGGGCTGGTTCACCTTGGGGTGCTTTTGAGGAAGTTGTGTATAACAGATGATGCAAAATCAAAATTACCATATTTCCAGAAAATGTCAATGCCCTCTATTTAGTCCTCAGAAATAGACTGCAAAAACTGTTTTGAGAGACATCCCTAATTGACACAAGCTGGGTACAACATATTGGACACTAAAACTAAGTTTTGTTCAACTGTGCATAATGGGGAGGATCAAAATGACCAAATGCTCACTGTACACCCAGATTCCTTAGGAGTATAGATTCCAAAGTATGGACACTTCACAGAAATTACACTCTGATGCCACCTCCATGATGGCTTTTCTTCCCTTCTGTGCCCTGCTGTAATCCCAATGATATGACGTGGGATAGCCAGCAGGACACCAGAGACAAAAAAACGCTATTTGGGTCACAGATTTAGCTTGGAATAGATTAAAGGTGCCTATTTGCAAAACCCCTGACATACCAGAAAGTGAAAATCACCATTTTGGAAACCAAACCATTCACAGATTTCAGAGATCAGGGGTTAGAGTAAGCATTTTAGCTGACAATTTTCCCAATAACCTCTAGGTTGAGACCTAAGGCATTCTGAGGAAGGGATCAAATCTGGTGCCTTACTCATAAATGCTGTGATGTCCCCTGATGTAGTCCGTTCCAGCTTTCATTGCTTACTGCAGCCAGTTCTACACTAGAGGGCATGAGAATTTGGGGAGTTTTATCAGTGATAGCATATGAGGTCTAATTTTTGTTGTGGGATGAAATACATTTTACAGTAGGATATTGGGTGGGAATATATCACTGATTAACTTTCATACGATGTAAAAATATGAAATCTATGTATCACACGGCATAGGTAACATGTTATCTTTAGTGTCTAGGAGACAGCAAAGGTCTAGACCAGTGATGGCAAACCTTTTTGAGCCTCAGTGCCCAAACTTCAACCAAAAGCCACTTATTTATTGCAAAGTGCCAGTGCAGCAATTTAAGCAGTAATGTATTTCTCCGTGTTCATTGACAACTTTCAATCCTTCAGCCTCCCAAGGACACCAAAACAGTTGAAAAGAGGAAGGCAAATTCATCTATCATTGTAGGAAGATTCTGCAGGCAGATTTTTTGAGTTCTGTCTGGTGAAATTCATTCTGGATTCATGGCCTGTGTGCCCACAGAGAGGGCTCCGAGTGCCGCCTCTGGCACCAGTGCCATAGGTTCGCCACCACTGGTCTAGACTATTACTCTTTCTTCAAAAACATTTATTTTAGGGCTCTTCTCACAAACGTGTGTAGCCTGTGTATATGTGCCATACGGGGGCACGATCCCATGGGCTGCACACAGTTATATAGAAATATAATGCAGGGACGCTCCCTCTCCCGTCTGAACATCCGTATCGGAACTGTTATAGTTAATACATTGCTACATATATTCTTCTATATTTCTATAGAAGTCCACTGCACTGTGTGTAGCCCGTGGCATCGTGCCACCATATGTCACGTTTCTGTGCAAGAGCCCTAAAAGAGTGACAAAGGTCCTGTGCATCACAAATTATTCAGAGTCATCCCATTGTCTTGCATTCATTTTGATTGATAATATAAAGCCATTGCAATCTGTCATCATGTTTGACGTAAAGCCGTTTTGTACATTTTTTCATTTTCTAAAAACTTCACGTCTTCATGGGTTAAAAAAAAAAATAACATTGCTCTTAAAAATAAAGACGCTGAAATGTCAGCAGTAAAATGTGTATTAAGGTTTTTTAGCAGACAGTTACCTATTGATATGGTCTTTGAGGATAACAAACGGTAGACAGGCTTGTCCTGCAGTCAGTAACCTTGGGTGAGGATGCAATGTCACCATGACCAGGCCATCATTCTCACAGAGTTACAGCTCCTTATTTAAAAGGGAAACAAATACCAGTCAGCAAATGTCAAAGCAAGGACACTTCTCCCGCCTCACAGCTAAAGTTATCAGCTCTGGGGTTTAATATTGGACTCTTCTCTTTTATAACCACCCCTGAAGATTTATCTCCAAGAGCTGCTTCAGATTCCAGCAGTTCCCAGGATCAAGATTTACACACAAAGAGAACAGTTCAATTTATCACCACTCCTGGGGTGCTTCACAATGTCTTTCAGACCCATATGGCTCGCCCGCATGCTTAATTCACAACTTGTTGTCCCCCAGAAATGGCCGCATACTTCTTTTCTGCTTATGTGGCATAAATTTTTTCGATGCCCTTCCAGATCAGTGGACTTTATCGTCCTACAAGAGCAGACTCTATAAATCAAAACAATTTAATCATTTCCTCCATTTTAATTTAAGCAAAAAAAAAAAAAAGGAGAAAAAAAAAAAGAAAAATTGTTTTTGCCATAAACATCCAAAAGGTCCTCGGAAATGGGTGATAATTTCTCTTTTCCTTGGCTGTCACCACAAAGGCTGATGTGATAGTGAGTTATTAAGCTTCAGCTTCAGCTTGGGGGAAGGTTGACCTAGAAATCACAGCAAGAAATCAGTAGGTGCAAATACTCCGCAGTTAGAAGGATGGAGGGAAAAAAAAAAAAGGATGGATTTATACAGCCAAGTCCAACACCTTATAAATCACCCAGCAGAAGATCAAGGCAAGAAGAAAGATAAAAAAGGGGAGCTTGTCCCTAAGATCTGAGATAGGAAGCAAAATATGCAAATCAGCCACTCTATTCCCGAAGTAATAAATTGCACTCCCATAAATTAGCGCACTGAAGATTCCTCGTCAGACATCTAAGGAGAGGTAGACTTCTTTATTAGTATATGCAAAATGTTTCCGAATGTATTGCAATCTGTGACTTGTCAAGAGACACTGGAAATTGTTATAATTACCCTTAAACAATATGGATACAAAGTAGGATTTTTTTTTAAGCATCCTGCTTTTCAAAAAGCAAAGGCTTCTGGGATCATGCACTGACATGAGTCGTAGCATAGGCAGAACCCAGCAAGACAAAGATGAGCGTTTCTATGAGAGGTCCGGCTTGTAAAGTAACATTCGCCAATAGTCATTTGGCCATTTTTGCCCCTTTTTTCACAGATGTCTACTATTGGCTCATGTTAGTAAACTCAAATAAAAAGATTTTTCAAGAGAAAAAGGATTTTGCATCAGTATAGAAATAGCAGAAAGCCAATGACCCGATAGAGAAGGATATTCCCTGACACAGACTCTTGTCGGTAGAAGTCACACACTGAAGGTCTAATACTGTAGCCCAGTGGTGGCGAACCTATGGCACTGGTGACAGAGGTGGCACTCAGAGCCCTTTCTGTGGGCACTCAGGCAATCAGCTTAGGACAGGGTTCACCAAAAAGGACCAAATCCATTAAATCTTCCTGCAGTTCTAGGCACTTCATTGACTGTTTAGAACTGCTTGAAAAGTGAGAAGGTGTTAAAAGAAGTGTATTATCTTTGGAGGTCCTCCTGCTGGACCCACCATTCTTCCTAAACAGAGAGACCCTGGAGAGGAGCTACAATGAGAGTCTGAATTTGCCCACCTTGTTTCAACTGTATTGGTGGCATCAGGTGGCCGATACAATTAAAGAAGTGGAAGAATAGGGAGCAATAAGTTACTGCTTAAAATGGCACATTGGCACATCAGGGTAAATGAGTGGGTTTTGGTTGTAGTTTGGGCACTCGGTCTCTAAAAGGTTCGCCATCACTGCTCTAGGCTCAGGTCCTAAAGCACGAGGTAGACAAACTGGAGTAGATGTCTCTCTGTTCATACTAAGGCTAAATGCACATGAACTTGTGCTTAAAACCAAGGGAGCCGTTTGAGAAGGGATGATGAGGAGCAAAGAAGCAACACCTTAATAAAGGCATAGGACCTGCTCTATCTTTAGCATGGCGGCTGCCCAAATCAGTCAAAGGCGGACATGAGCCGGGTGCAGTTTACGGCCAAGATAAACGGTCGTCTGCATGAGGCCTAACAGTGCCACATTGTTTCAAAAAACAATAGAAACTTAAAAGACCTCAATGTAAACAAAATGTATCAATAAGGATCCATAAGAAACAAATCCTTCGAAGTAGCCATTGCTGGTAAGAACAGAGCCTTGGGTATTTTATCATGGAAGGTGTGGAGGTGGCGTCAGATTTTTACTCTGGTTTTGGAAAATCTTTATAATATATTTCATCGTCTTGGATCAATCAAGTTTAAATTTTAAGGAAAGATGTTGTTCACTTTTTGCCATTTTAAATATTGGTTGACTTCTTTACACATCGGCTCTGTAAAAGACGTCAAAGCGACAAATCAACGCGGTAGATGTAAAGCAGAATTAATAGCCCCGCTTAGTGTTTTGCACCTGGTCATATTCCCTCCTCCTTTTCGCACAAACAGATTCAATAAAGATTTCAAATGTACAGTTATGGTACCAGGAACCGTAAATGTAAAAGAAAAAAAATGTAATGAGAGAACCAAGAATTCCTGCATTCATAAATATCATGTAACAACCACAACTAAAACGTCAGGGAAACTAATAAATCCATAGAGGAGGACACAAGTTACCTTCATGCTTAGGATCCATAAAAGTAAAGTTTATAGGCAGTGAAGGGGGAGAAGTCATATTTATCATTCTTGGTCAACACTTTACAATTTGCCTTCAGATGAGCAGCAACAGCAGAATCAGCGGATCTGACAAATGTTCTTATCTTTCCCCATATAATAATATACTAGAATATGTGTAAATGATGATACAGAGAACTTTTGTCCACTATATAAAGATTCATTCTCAAATCTTTCTACCCACAATTCAATTTCCACAATGGGGCACATTTACTAAGGGTCCGAATCGCTTTTTCACGTTGGGTTTCCCTAAAATTACTGGTTAGCGCCAAATTGCCCCGTGATTTTTGGGCGCACGCGATCGGAATGTGGCACATCGGCGCCGGCATGCATGCGACGGAAATCGGGGGGCGTGGCAGTCGGAAAACACGTCGGATTTGGAAAAACCGTGGTATTTAAAAAAAAAAAAAAATGTGTCGCTTGACACGCACTTACATGCACCAGGAATAGGTTGGTGAACTCCGGCGGACCTCGGCGCAGCAGCGACACCTGGTGGACATCGGGCGCACTACTTGGATCACGACAGAACCGGGTAAGTAAATCTGCCCCAATGTTTAAGTAAATCAAATTATGAAATGGTTGTGAAATGGACACAAACCTTGTCAAATTCATAGACAATGGGGCACATTTCCTAAGGTCCTTGCACCAGTTTTCTATTAGAATTTGTACATTATTTTATATGCAGACTGGTTGCACGTGTAACCTGTCATCAGACATTGACCTAATAAACCACTAGCAGTGTGTTGTCAAGCAGCTGAGCGGCTTCTAGATGACTCTTTCATGTCCTGGTGCGGTGGCATCATCCAGAAAATCACCTTTGAAGTGAGATGTAAATTGGTTTTATGAAGTCAAGGGGGCGGAGAGTTTAACACTGAAGTCAAGCTCTCCCTGCCTTAGGACACCCCTTTACTGTAATTGATGTTCCTGTGTCCAGGGACATAATTCATCAGATCTACCGAAGTACAGTGAATGCAGTTAATGAAGTCGATGTCAGAAAGGGAGGGTTAGTCACAAGGAGGATGTCGGAGGGGTAGAAATGGAATATCAACGAGCGGGCCGAGCTGAGTGTTAAGCAAATTGCCAAGCGCATGTTGTGATTTGAAAAGAGGCATCACCCCAGGACTTGACCAGGACTTGATGGCACGGAGCCCGGTAAGCTTTAGCAGTGGATATTACAGGAACGGAGGGGAACTCAGTTGTGAAAGTAAGAGTTATGGAATGTGCTAAGCAGTGTCTATTGGCATCTATCACCGGTGAAAGTCAGCCTTCTGGTGTCAGGTTCCCTTTAAAGCTCCTCCTCCTTGACTTCATACATGTAACTTACATCTCACTTCAAGGTCGATTTTCTGTATGATGTCACCAAGCTGGGCCATGAAAGAAACATGATCTAGAAGCTGTTCAATTGCTTGACAACATACTGGTAGTGCTTTAATAAGTCAATATCTGATGAGAGGTTTCCTTTAAGAAGAGTCAGCACCACATATGTGTTGCCATATGTGTTGCACGTGACTATGTGTCGCGGCTGCACTATACCCGACGCAGAATTTTGCAAAGTTTGACCATGCGCTACATTTATCATGCAGAGTCCCACAGAAGAGTGTCACACACCCCATGTTAAAGGTGCAAGAAAAAAAAGTCGTCACAATCTGTCGGGGCAGTGCAGGGAGCGCCAGATTCATGAAGAACGTGCGCTACAATTAATAAAGCTGGCGCACCCTGTACACTACGCAGGCAAAAGAGCGACAACTATTTAATGGGGTCCCACTGCAGGGTCATCCGAAATAACAGCTCGTTGATGGAGAGGTTCTTATAAACAGTGGGTATGGAAAGTATTCAGACCCCTTTACATGTTTCACTCTTTGTTTACTTGCTCATTAATGAACACCCTGCACCCCATCTTGACAGAAAAAAAACAGAAATGTAGATTTTTAAAAAAAATTTAAATATCACTTGGTCATAAGTATTCAGACTGGAATTTAGAAGTGGAATCATGCTAATTGGATGAACCATCAATGTCCCAGATGTTTCTAGAAATCAGTAAAACATTCCTTTATACACGGTCTAAATTTACTAAACATGACTGATACAATATATCATAATTTAAGACCTCACTTTTATCTTTGCCCAGGGTCATCCCTGGATGCATCCAATATATACATTTGATACAAATTATACTATTATGTTACTATCATTTCTATACTTTACAGTTACAATGATGCAAGTAATGGCCTATATATACCAGGATTACATCAATAAAACAAGCACATAAGTAACAGCACAGGAGTTATACATCATTGAAAAAAAAAACTACTACTTTCAACACAAATACATAACAGCATGACGGAGTTATCCCGGCCGCCCAGGAGCGGGTGAGGACCAAACTTCCGGGCTGTTGCACTAAGTGACCTGATTATTTCACATTCGTTAGCATGGTAATGCCGTCTAAGTATGACTGCTCAGGCAGCGGAGTAGGGAATATTGGAGATAATGACCCCATTTCTGAACATGTCCAATAATAATCACCTCTAAAGGGGGTCATTAAATAAATGATGGTTGTTTTGGGGGGCCACGCCTACTGTCAATCACACACTGTTCTGCTATTCATTTAATTACCACAGCTGGTGGCACATTAATGATTGGCAGCATCAATGGTTATCACAATTATTTCATAATTAATATGTAAGATATAGCTTCTGCTCCTGCCTTAATGGTACACAGGCAGCCCCCGGGTTACGTACAAGATAGGTTCCATAGGCTTGTTCTTAAGTTGAATTTGTATGTAAGTCGAAACTGTATATTTTACAATTATAACTTTAGACAATTTTTTTTTTTTTTTGCCCCTGTGACAATTGGAGTTTTAATTGGACCAAGGATTATCCATAAATCTTCATTACAGACACCTTACAGCTGATCATTGCTGTCTGGGACTAAGGCTACATTCACACAAACGTATGGGGGACGTATATACGGACGACGAAAATACAGCGCATATACGTCCCCCATACACTTCTATTGGCTCATGGCGCCGTACGAGAGCGGTATGGTATAGGACATGTGCGGCACCGTACCACTCCATAGCCCAAAGAAAGATAGGACATGTCCCCATATACTTCTATGGGCTCACGGCCTGTACGGGAGCGGTACCGTACATCACATGTGTGGCACCGTACCGCCTCGTAGCCCGTAGAAAGATAAGACATGTCCTCCCTTTCTACGGAATATGGCGCCGTGCACTGTATATTCCTATGGAGAGGGGCGGGGGTGAGCAGCGCTCATCCCCTCCTCCTCTCTGCAGCGCCGATGTATGTATGTACTACGGTACGGCGGGCATACATTGTGTTAATGAAGCATCCAGAGAGCTTCACCAGAGGTCACAGTGGGCAGAGGGGTCCGTCTGTAACTAGGGGTCATCTGTAAGTCAGGTGTCCTTAAGTAGGGTGTGAAAAAAGAGGAATACCAGCTCACCTCTGGTTAAGCCATGACGAGCGAGGCACAAACCACCCCTCTGCTGGGGCATGAACTTCCAAAATATATACGGCTCAGCCAAGCTCCAGGCAATGCGTTTTAGATACTTTATTGTTGCATGAAGGAAATACAGAACCCAAGTGTGGGGGGACAATAACAGCTTACGCGTTTCGGGCGGGTATACCATCCTTAATCATAGCTGATCCTTAAGTAGGGGACTGCCTGTACTCGGTCTTCTAAGGAAAAGTATCTACAAAATGATCACAACTGCTTTTGGCTTAAACATGTAAATCTTGTTGCTTTACAACTTTGTCCTCAGCTTAAAGTCCCCGTCCCGGGCAGGTGGAGCTGATCCTGTGAATCCACTGTCCTGGTAGAAGTTAGGAATGAAGAATAGGGGTTGTACTGCAATGTATTGTGCAGCTCTGTAGCTGTGGCTTTCTCTCTACCAAGGTGGATTAGTTAGGAAACAATTAGGTCCATATACAAAGCAATTTGCAGGCAGTCTGACTCCTTCAGCCTCCTAAGTGAAGGGCCTTTCAGGGCTGATTTATAACACTGTCGTCTTCAAGAGGCAAAATAATTAATAGGAGCATGGACTTCTAATTTCAGTGACTTCCAGAGAAAGTGGATTTGCTGTGATTTATGATCGGCAGTGACTTAGCATTTTATCAGTTCATTATTTATGCTGATGACCAATTTCATTGGGTCGCCATCATCTAACTCACGGCTAATCAAAGAGAATTAGGGTTCACTGCATTATTTAGAAGCCGCTAATTTATCTTCGGAACAAGAAAACCGGATGGAACTAGCGTTTCTCTTCTCCGGAGAAAAAAAAAAAGGAAAATGAAAAATAAAATCAGGGAATGATTTCAAATTAGAGCCGCGCTGTGAAACGCATATGTAGTGTACGTGGGAATGTGTAGTAAGGTAAAGAGGAATTTATGGGAAATAATTGTGACCTGTACTGTACTATGTGGGCTCTCAGCCTCTGCCCATGTGGGCTCTAAGCCTCTGCCCATGTGGGCTCTAAGCCTCTGCCCATGTGGGCTCTAAGCCTCTGCCCATGTGGGCTCTAAGCCTCTGCCTATGTGGGCTCTAAGCCTCTGCCCATGTGGGCTCTAAGCCTCTGCCCATGTGGGCTCTAAGCCTCTGCCCATGTGGGCTCTCAGCCTCTGCCCATGTGGGCTCTCAGCCTCTGCCTATGTGGGCTCTAAGCCTCTGCCTATGTGGGCTCTCAGCCTCTGCCTATGTGGGCTCTAAGCCTCTGCCTATGTGGGCTCTAAGCCTCTGCCTATGTGGGCTCTAAGCCTCTGCCTATGTGGGCTCTAAGCCTCTGCCTATGTGGGCTCTCAGCCTCTGCCTATGTGGGCTCTCAGCCTCTGCCTATGTGGGCTCTCAGCCTCTGCCTATGTGGGCTCTCAGCCTCTGCCTATGTGGGCTCTAAGCCTCTGCCCATGTGGGCTCTAAGCCTCTGCCCATGTGGGCTCTAAGCCTCTGCCCATGTGGGCTCTAAGCCTCTGCCCATGTGGGCTCTAAGCCTCTGCCCATGTGGGCTCTAAGCCTCTGCCCATGTGGGCTCTAAGCCTCTGCCCATGTGGGCTCTAAGCCTCTGCCCATGTGGGCTCTCAGCCTCTGCCTATGTGGGCTCTAAGCCTCTGCCCATGTGGGCTCTAAGCCTCTGCCCATGTGGGCTCTCAGCCTCTGCCCATGTGGGCTCTCAGCCTCTGCCTATGTGGGCTCTAAGCCTCTGCCTATGTGGGCTCTCAGCCTCTGCCTATGTGGGCTCTCAGCCTCTGCCTATGTGGGCTCTAAGCCTCTGCCTATGTGGGCTCTAAGCCTCTGCCTATGTGGGCTCTAAGCCTCTGCCTATGTGGGCTCTAAGCCTCTGCCTATGTGGGCTCTAAGCCTCTGCCTATGTGGGCTCTCAGCCTCTGCCTATGTGGGCTCTCAGCCTCTGCCCATGTGGGCTCTCAGCCTCTGCCCATGTGGGCTCTAAGCCTTTGCCCATGTGGGCTCTAAGCCTCTGCCCATGTGGGCTCTAAGCCTCTGCCCATGTGGGCTCTAAGCCTCTGCCCATGTGGGCTCTAAGCCTCTGCCCATGTGGGCTCTAAGCCTCTGCCCATGTGGGCTCTAAGCCTCTGCCTATGTGGGCTCTAAGCCTCTGCCTATGTGGGCTCTAAGCCTCTGCCTATGTGGGCTCTAAGCCTCTGCCTATGTGGGCTCTAAGCCTCTGCCTATGTGGGCTCTAAGCCTCTGCCTATGTGGGCTCTAAGCCTCTGCCTATGTGGGCTCTAAGCCTCTGCCTATGTGGGCTCTCAGCCTCTGCCTATGTGGGCTCTCAGCCTCTGCCTATGTGGGTTCTAAGCCTCTGCCTATGTGGGCTCTAAGCCTCTGCCCATGTGGGCTCTAAGCCTCTGCCTATGTGGGCTCTAAGCCTCTGCCTATGTGGGCTCTCAGCCTCTGCCTATGTGGGCTCTCAGCCTCTGCCTATGTGGGCTCTCAGCCTCTGCCTATGTGGGCTCTAAGCCTCTGCCCATGTGGGCTCTAAGCCTCTGCCTATGTGGGCTCTAAGCCTCTGCCCATGTGGGCTCTCAGCCTCTGCCCATGTGGGCTCTAAGCCTCTGCCTATGTGGGCTCTAAGCCTCTGCCTATGTGGGCTCTCAGCCTCTGCCTATGTGGGCTCTAAGCCTCTGCCTATGTGGGCTCTAAGCCTCTGCCTATGTGGGCTCTCAGCCTCTGCCTATGTGGGCTCTAAGCCTCTGCTTATGTGGGCACTCAGCCTCTGCCTATGTGGGCTCTCAGCCTCTGCCTATGTGGGCTCTAAGCCTCTGCCTATGTGGGCTCTAAGCCTCTGCCTATGTGGGCTCTAAGCCTCTGCCTATGTGGGCTCTAAGCCTCTGCCCATGTGGGCTCTAAGCCTCTGCCTATGTGGGCTCTAAGCCTCTGCCTATGTGGGCTCTAAGCCTCTGCCTATGTGGGCTCTCAGCCTCTGCCTATGTGGGCTCTCAGCCTCTGCCTATGTGGGCTCTCAGCCTCTGCCTATGTGGGCTCTAAGCCTCTGCCTATGTGGGCTCTAAGCCTCTGCCTATGTGGGCTCTCAGCCTCTGCCTATGTGGGCTCTAAGCCTCTGCCCATGTGGGCTCTAAGCCTCTGCCTATGTGGGCTCTAAGCCTCTGCCTATGTGGGCTCTAAGCCTCTGCCTATGTGGGCTCTAAGCCTCTACCTATGTGGGCTCTAAGCCTCTGCCTATGTGGGCTCTAAGCCTCTGCCTATGTGCGCACTAGGTGCCAAGAAGCCTAGAATTAATACAATGCTCCAATCTGATACAATTAGGAAATAAAAGTGTCATAAAAGGGTTTTCTGCATCTCTTGGGTTAAAGATTCTTGCTTTGAGCTATAGTGCAGTGCACATTAAAGTATAGGAGTCTTTATTGTACCTATAAACAATATAAGTCGTTTCCCAAGAGACGCTTTAAAGTCTTTTCTTACCATTGTAGATATGAGTCCAGTGTATTCATGAGTTGCTGGTGAGTCTTCCTAACAGCCTTTATGTACACATGCAGATTTTATCCATAAACAAAACTGTTGTCAAAATCCTGATGAACCCCAATCAATGAGAAATGACTAGAACACGAGGGACATCTTGATAGAACGTATGCACTTACATTCTTCCATAAAAAGGATTGGCTTTAGTGCAGCTGCGTGTCATCCATGACGGCACACAAACGATTGTGACCTAATAGAAAAACCGAATTGGACTCTCTGAGGTGCAGGAGTGCATATGGTGGATGTTCTGATCCTTGGACCAGGGGCCTTATTTAAAGCGGTACTGTCACTAGGAATGTCATTTTAAGCTGATGACAGGTTCCAATAGCCTATGTGATGCTGATTTGTCAGCATTCTGAATCATTTCAGTGCTTTAGAAAACTTTATTCCACATTACCTGGCTCCCTTCCAGCAGTGTGCGGTCAGTACTATGGAGGGGGCTGCAGCCTGTGTGCCTGTGTGTCCCAGTGTCCTCATGTGTTCTTCCTCTCCTCTACACCATCCCACTCCCTCACCTGCCTTCTCATTGCATATGCCAAGAAGGAGGGACTGCATGAGTGTGGAAGAGAATAGACTGACAGAGGCACACACAGGCAGCTGTCCCCCTGTGTGGTACGCACCACATGCTGCTGGCAGGGAATCAAATAACGTGAAACAAACTTTTATGAAGTACTAAAATTATTTAGAATGCTGAGAAAGGCATTTCTTAAAGTCCAAATAGCATATTCTACTGGAACCTGTCAGCAGCTGAAAATCACATGCCTGCTGACAGGTTCACTTTAAATTCTAATGCAAAGTATGACGGTAAGATTGCAGCTGCCAATGATCCCATTGTGAATTGACAATGTATTATGAGGGGTTTTGTACAAATGCACAATGTACTGTAAACGTACAACATTATTTGACAGAAGAAACATAGTTGCCAGGTTTAGCACTTGCTCCATTTGTACATGTCATTTAGCTGGACTAAGGTATAACACTGGAGAAACGTCTGACCCACCAGATATTCCATTTCTGTAACAAGTAAATGAGGGCAATATGAAAAAGCCGGGTCACTATATCTGCCGGAGAGAAAATCTGTCTCATCAGACGACCAGTAGGGGATTATGCATGGCTCTGCTGGAATCCAAGTTACACCAATGAAGATTTATAGGTAGTGGGGAGCCTACAATTCACAATCATTCTTAGTTACTGACTTGTGTACTTTATAAACCGTGGCAGCTTTAGCCATGACAAAAGGTTTTAAGCTGAGCCGGGCAGAGTGATAGCTCAAAAAGCAAAATCCTGGTTCTAGAAAAAACCAAAATGAAAAGCTGTTCTTTTGAGCTGTCATGAAGGTCAGACAAAGGATTTATTTCATTTTACTTATTTCTATTACTATCTTATAAAACATTGCAAGTGAAACGTTCCTCAGCTCAACGCAGTGTAAGAAAATGTCCTAAAACTGCAAAACAGCACATAAAGAGGCTACATACCCACAGACAAGTGGCACAAATATATGACACGCTTTCCCGCTATTTGCCTGCTACAAGGAATGGGATCCAGAGTGATATAAGGCACCGATGGAGCAGAAGTAAAATTCCGTATAAACTTGAGTATAAGTCGAGTTTTTCAGTACAAGTTTTGTGCTGAAGAAGCCCCACTCGGCTTATACCCCAGTATATAAAGAAACTAAACTTAGTACTCACCCTCCGGCGGTGACCCCCGGTGTCCTCTTCTCCCTGCAGCACCTCTTCAGGTTCCAGGCCAGGATGCACGTTTATGCTATGACGCAGCAGTGTCGCCGCCTGATGATGTCATAGTTTGTGTGGCGGCAGATCACATATATGTACATCTGCCGGCCCGGCCTGGAACTCGAGGACCTGCTGCAGGAACAAAAGCACACCAGGGGTCAGCACCGGAGGGTGAGTAGTGACTTTATTTTTTTCAAGGGGGAACTCTACTGGACATTATAATTTAGGGAGCACTCTGCTGGACTTGATGTTTATGGGAGCACTCTGCTGGACATGATATTTATGGGGGCACTGCTGGACATGATATTTATGGGGGCACTGCTGGACATGATATTTATGGGGGCACTGCTAGACATGATATTTATGGGGGCACTGCTGGACATGATATTTATGGGAGCACTCTGCTGGACATGATATTTATGGGAGCACTCTGCTGGACATGATATTTATGGGGGCACTGCTGGACATGATATTTATGGGGCAGTCTGCTGGACATGATATTTATGGGGGCACTCTGCTGGACATGATATTTATGGGGGCACTCTGCTGGACATGATATTTATGGGAGCACTCTGCTGGACATGATATTTATGGGAGCACTCTGCTGGACATGATATTTATGGGGCAGTCTGCTGGACATGATATTTATGGGGGCACTGCTGGACATGATATTTATGGGGGCACTGCTGGACATGATATTTATGGGGGCACTGCTGGACATGATATTTATGGGGGCACTCTGCTGGACATGATATTTATGGGAGCACTCTGCTGGACATGATATTTATGGGAGCACTCTGCTGGACATAATAATTATGGAGCACTCTGCTGGACATGATATTTATGGGAGCACTCTGCTGGACATAATAATTATGGAGCCCTCTGCTGGACATGATATTTATGGGGCCACTCTGCTGGACATGATATTTATGGGAGCACTCTGCTGGACATGATATTTATGGGGCCACTCTGCTGGACATGATATTTATGGGAGCACTCTGCTGGACATGATATTTATGGGGCCACTCTGCTGGACATGCTATTTATGGGAGCACTCTGCTGGACATAATAATTATGGAGCACTCTGCTGGACATGATATTTATGGGGCCACTCTGCTGGACATGATATTTATGGGGGCACTCTGCTGGACATGATATTTATGGGAGCACTCTGCTGGACATGATATTTATGGGAGCACTCTGCTGGACATGATATTTATGGGAGCACTCTGCTGGACATGATATTTATGGGAGCACTCTGCTGGACATGATATTTATGGGGGCACTGCTGGACATGATATTTATGGGGCACTCTGCTGGACATGATATTTATGGAGCCCTCTGCTGGACATGATATTTATGGAGCCCTCTGCTGGACATGATATTTATGGGAGCACTCTGCTGGACATGATATTTATGGGAGCACTCTGCTGGACATGATATTTATGGGAGCACTCTGCTGGACATGATATTTATGGGGGCCCTCTGCTGGACATGATATTTATGGAGCCCTCTGCTGGACATGATATTTATGGGAGCACTCTGCTGGACATGATATTTATGGGAGCACTCTGCTGGACATGATATTTATGGGAGCACTCTGCTGGACATGATATTTATGGGGGCCCTCTGCTGGACATGATATTTATGGAGCCCTCTGCTGGACATGATATTTATGGGAGCACTCTGCTGGACATGATATTTATGGGAGCACTCTGCTGGACATGATATTTATGGGAACACTCTGCTGGACATGATATTTATGGGAGCACTCTGCTGGACATGATATTTATGGGAGCACTCTGCTGGACATGATATTTATGGGAGCCCTCTGCAGGACTTGATATGTATGGGAGCCCTCTGCTGGACATGATATTTATGGGAGCACTCTGCTGGACATGATATTTATGGGAGCACTCTGCTGGACATGATATTTATGGGAGCACTCTGCTGGACATGATATTTATGGGGGCACTGCTGGACATGATATTTATGGGAGCACTCTGCTTGACATGATATTTATGGGAGCACTCTGCTGGACATGATATTTATGGGAGCACTGCTGGACATGATATTTATGGGGCACTCTGCTGGACATGATATTTATGGGGGCCCTCTGCTGGACATGATATTTATGGAGCCCTCTGCTGGACATGATATTTATGGGAGCACTCTGCTGGACATGATATTTATGGGGGCACTGCTGGACATGATATTTATGGGAGCACTCTGCTGGACATGATATTTATGGGAGCACTCTGCTGGACATGATATTTATGGGAGCACTGCTGGACATAATATTTATGGGGGCACTGCTGGACATGATATTTATGGGGGCCCTCTGCTGGACATGATATTTATGGGGGCACTGCTGGACATGATATTTATGGGAGCACTCTGCTGGACATGATATTTATGGGAGCACTCTGCTGGACATGATATTTATGGGAGCACTGCTGGACATGATATTTATGGGGCACTCTGCTGGACATGATATTTATGGGGGCCCTCTGCTGGACATGATATTTATGGAGCCCTCTGCTGGACATGATATTTATGGGAGCACTCTGCTGGACATGATATTTATGGGAGCACTCTGCTGGACATGATATTTATGGGGGCCCTCTGCTGGACATGATATTTATGGGAGCACTCTGCTGGACATGATATTTATGGGAGCACTCTGCTGGACATGATATTTATGGGAGCACTCTGCTGGACATGATATTTATGGGAGCACTCTGCTGGACATGATATTTATGGGAGCACTCTGCTGGACATGATATTTATGGGAGCACTCTGCTGGACATGATATTTATGGGAGCACTCTGCTGGACATGATATTTATGGGAGCACTCTGCTGGACATAATTATGGGGGCTCTCTGTTGGCCATGATATTCAGGGGGGCACTCTCCTTGATATAATAATTATGGGGGCACTCTTCTGGACAAGATAATTATGGGGCACTCTGCTGGAAATGGTATTTATGGGGGAACTCTGCTGGACACTGTTTTCCACGCACATGTAGTTCTTAACAATTCTTAGTCCACTCTTCATTTCTCCACCCAAAAGAGGTTACATAGTGACTGCTAAACCAAGCGCCGGAACGGAGAACGGAGGAACTACAGGACAAAGGAAGGCACCGAGTATATGAAGTATAAATTAGGGATTCATTGTGATATTGTTTTTCATTTGGAATTAGAAGATTGCTTAAAAGTAAAAAATGTCCCCCTTTTTTGTACTCGGATGTTGAGGTTTGTCTTTAAGACATTGCAAGAGATGATGTGTTTCAGTTGTATAACTAGAACTACTATGGAAAACTGATGTGCTGTAGGGAAAATTATACTGGACAACGTCTTTGTCTAACAAGAAAATCCTCAGTACCTGGTCATTATGTTTGTCTTTATGGCTATTTTTCTTTAAAAAAACATGTCCAGTAAGTACCATATATTCTCGAGTATAAGCCGAGGCCCCTAATTTTACCACAAAAACCTATTTTTTTTTTACTCGAGTATAAGCCAAGTTTGGGTTTTCAGCACATTTTTTGTGCTGAAAAACTAGGCTTATACTCGAGTATATATGGTACTTTCTATAAACGGAAGACTCATTCAAACAGTATTTATATTGCCAGGAGAGATTTCACTAGGGCCTGGTCAGAGGAACAGTTTCTACTACAACAGTTCTAGCGATACACAAAGTTATTATCATTATCACAGTAATGGTACAAAACTTTCCAGATTCTTTCCTCTATTACTATATAAAAAAGACATAAGTTTTCTGAGGACCAACATTTTAGAAGTCACTGCCCTGATGTTTATTAAATTGGAAAAAAAAAGTGGTATTAAGTTCTGTAGAAAGTGGAAGACGTTCCAGATGCCAATACCTGTAGATCAACACGGTCTAAACCAATTCTATGTTAAAAATTATTAAACTTTGTAGTTTTTCGCTCTAAAAGTGACTTCAAAAATGTTTCAAAGGTTTTTTCTTGTTAAAGAAACCAACATCTATGATGATCAGAATGTTAAAGGCACCTCTTGTAACAGTGTAATATACAGAAATATTCAGTGAACTGAAAGTGTTAACATGTATCGATGTGTTGTAAGCGCATTTGCGGAGAGGACCACAAAATTCTGTGTGATCAGCATTGCAGCCTCTCCACGCGCTGTGTTTGTGCTTATTAAATAAAAGAAGACACAAGAAAAAGATCACCTTCAAGGATATTAATGATGAGCCGCAGGATGAAAGATGCCTGCAAAAAACGCACAGCATCTGTTTGGCCCCCTCTTCTCTCAGCGTGAGGCACCTATTCCTCATACCTAATGATGCTCATCCACTCTGCAAGTTTTACGAACAAATGTGTGTTTAGGTACATTCATCACTCTGAATGAGCAGTCCTGATGAAGCGCCCGCCGGCGTGCTTCACTAGCTCTGCTACACTGTAACAAATGACAAGATATCGGCGGATCCTTCATTGTTTAAAATAAATAAATATATAATAAGAAACAAACAGTCGTACACTAAACCAATACATATGACATACACTCAGATAGATTCTCTAAAAATGCATCAACAATATTCAAAATCACATGCCATTTCCTTCCAAAGCGAACCTGTCACAAGGAATGTCCTTTCTAGCTGGTGACAGGTTCCAATAGCCTCTGCTATGCTGCTTTTCAAAAATGTCTTCGTCGACATTCTGAATCAGTAGTTTATAAAAGTTTAAAGAGGATCCATCACCCGAATATTGTCTCTCCAGCCCTTCCCCAGGTGTAGAAGTCTTAAAACGCTAGCTTTATCGGAACACACTGATAAAGCTAGGAACACTGCACTACTTAGCCCTCAAAACGCTGGACCAAGCTTACAGCGGCTTTTCCCTCGGACCTTCCCTCCCACATCATAGGTCAGCGGTGACTGCCAGGCTTCATGCGCCAGTCACCGCCTCCTCGGACCACCCCCTAATGAATAGCTTACAGCAGTCCGGCGTATTCTTGAGGAGGTGGTCAAAGGCGCTCACCTCTCCTTAGCTTCTCCCCCTGACCGTCCCTCCCAAACCATAGGTCAGTGGTGACTGCCAGGCTTCATGCGCCAGTCACCGCCTCCTCGGACCACCCCCTAATGAATAGCTTACAGCGGTCCGGAGTATTCCTGAGGAGGTGGTCAAAGGCGCTCCCCTCTCCTTAGCTTCTCCCCCTGAACGTCCCTCCCGAACCATAGGTCGGCGGTGACTGCCAGGTTTCATGCGGCAGTCACCGCCGCCTCTTCGGACCGCCCCCTCATGAATAGTTTATAGCGGTCCGGCGTTCAGACATCTATGTACTGCAGAGTTTGCAAGTTTTATCAATGTGTTCCGATAAAGCTATCGATTTAACACTGCTGTTACTGGGGTTGGGCTCCAGACAATATTCTTGTAACAGGTCCAACTTAATTCACTTTACCTAAGTAGGAAGCCAGGTAATGGAAATGAAAGGAAACCTACTACTTGGTGATTTAGAATATTTATACTTACAGGTTGGGTGTTAGAAGTCGGTAACAGGACAGATTTTTGTTACATTTTGCTAGATTCACACACATGCATGGGGACGTATATACGGCCGACGTATATACGGCCGATATACGTCCCCCATACACGCCTATGGGCTCACGGCCCTGTACGGGCATGTCCTTTCTTTACCCGTGATACGGCGCCGTGTGCTGTATCTCAATATGGAGAGGGGCGGGGGTGAGCTGCGCTCATCCCGTGCTCCTCTCAGTAGCGCCGATGTACTACGGTACGGCGGGCATACATAGTGTGAATGTAAGCTGTAAATTCCAGGGAAAAACAACTTTTACATATATGCTAAATAGCGCAGGCCACTCCTGTGCCCATAACATAGGCGGCCTGGCACTTCTTTATCCAATAATTACATATGCCTCCATTTTTCTATTCATTAGCACTCCCTCCCACCTAGCGACCAGAGAGCCACACATCATCCGGCTCTCAGGGAGTTTCATGTATGCAAGCGAGCTGGCAGGTGCAGATGCCTGATAGGGATGTACATCGCACATGCGCGAGACTTCGTGAGAGCCGAATTATTGCACCATTATCACACATGTGAGGTGGACATCGCTATCAGGCCGCTGCATCTGACATCACCAGCAGTAATAAACAGCATCTCTCTTCTTCCTAGAGTCTCCAGCTCACGCTGACACCCGGAGACCCAGTCCTGCTCCTGCGATTACCGCGAGTGCAGAAGAAAACTCCAACAATATCAAAAGACGTCATGAAGACTCAGGACCCGCTAAAGTCTTTCACCAGTGGGCGGTCGGGGACGATTTAAATTACAACCAATTACTGCTGTTGGCATAGAATTGAATAAGGCGTAATCGCCCACCAATCACATACAGATGGCTGATTGTGCTATTAGTAGTAATTCTGGGACAACCCCTTTAATATTTTCCTATACCCCAACGGAAATCTGTAACAGGTGCCTCATGATAAAGTTTTTTTTTTTTTAACTATTTAGAGACCAACCATTTCCTAACACAATCTTATGAAACATTTTGTGCAACATTTTGATACATTTTTTGCACAGTCCCCTTGAAGACATCAATCATTTGAGCACGGCTGAGGAAACCTTGGATCATGTCTTGTTGTGTCTGTTAGGTTGTAATGTTCAAAGTGTTTGACAAGTAAAAAAAAATTACTCCTAGAGCCCTTCTAGGAATTAATCGCCCCACTAGGCTACTATTAAATCAAAAAAGGGTCTGCATACAAAATGTACCCGAGCTGAAGGTCATCCAGGGAGCAAAGACAAGAGGAGATTCAAAACTAAAAATAATCACTTTACATCAGATACATTAGGATATGTATCTATAGATGTATTTATATTTGGGTGTCAAAGGTTAAGCAGATTTTTTTCTTTAGTATAAAGTTCTCATAGTTTGTTTCCATTTATGTTTAACCTTTGACACCCAAATATAAATACATTTATAAAAGTTTATTACTCAAATGTATCAAACAAAGCATGAAATTATAGAATGCCATATGATTATAGTATCAACCGTAACTCTTTAACATGGCAACTGTATTGTCAATTAACTTTATTGAACATCTAAAGTGAAACATTCCCTAATAAACCCAATTTGTTTCATCAGAGTTTCACTGAACTTTATAGTCTGGGAGCCATGTATTTGGGAAGGCTTTCTTGGGGTTAAACTATGCTGACCATCAGAGGAATTTTACTTTCTAGTGGCATAAATCATCTCTTCTTGACATGTTGCTCAATAGCGGCCCTGAGAACAATGCACTAGAAGCTATTGACTCCTGTCTCCCCCTGTCTCAACACTGCAAGGTGGATCTTCCAGCTGAGGGCGATAATTAGACACTGAATATACTGGAAGCTGCCAATAGACATGTCAATAAAATGACTCTTTAGCGTCTTACAACCAGGAGGAATCAATGAGGCAGTTTTTATTCTTTCA